>NC_044318.1:27987671-28350171 GCF_007474595.2 Lynx canadensis | reverse complement strand
TTTAAATGGTGATAGATTTAAGTGATGCTTTGTGACTGAGTTAATTTTCAGGGTTTTAACTCATTTGCTATGTTGGTTCAGCAGCCCTAAGCAGCAGTAGTATTTTGTGTGACAATTTCAAAAGATTGTTTGAGTCAGTGGTAGTAGTCGTCCCTAAGGTAGCCATTGTGCTGAAATTTTTAGAAGAGCCTCTAGGTGCTGAAATCTGTATCTTCCTTTCTTTTCCAGAAGAAGTGTGTTGGTTGAGGTTGTGAGATCTGGAACTGGATTTAACTTCTGTTGCATTTTAAACCTTTGTTTTGATTCTTCTGTTTTTAATAACAGCATTTTCTTCCTATGGTCATCTACTGAAAGTGTAGATGACAGTAAGCATCACTAGAATGGTGGTTTTGAATATGGGAATGGTAAGTGTGTTATACTCCACAGTAATTACACTAAAAAATTTATTCCACAAAAAATTGTATCCACATTCATAAAACAGAATCATCCGGAAATTAAAAAAAAAAAAAAAAAGTCATGTATGGGTCCCATCCCAGACGGATTGAATCTGAACCTCTGGGAATAAATGTATAATTTCAAGTTTCTTAAGGGACGCTAAACGGCAGGTAGGTTGAGAATCACTGCTCTAGGCCCTTGTGTAGGGGAACAAGAGAGCTCTGTTAAGTTCTTTATACTTGGTTTTACCAGCTGCTTTGCCTTATTCTCATTGTTAAACAAATACCAGTGTTATAGCAAATGCCCTGTTATAGCCCTAATTCACCCTTCTTTTCAGGCTGGCTAGCTTTATCATGTTGTAGTTCACTTTCATTGGACTTAGGAAAACAGTGCAATAGACTTTCACCCACGTGTATACAGTGCAAGGCCTTTAATTCATAGGATTGAAATTGTTTTAAAGTGAGGTTGAATTACCTTTCTATACCCCAGTTTGCACTTCTGTTTTAGGCGGGGCTCCCTAGTTATCCTTCATTACCTGAATAAAAGAATAGTCAGGGATGTTTCCAACGCTTTTTGAGCCAACCCTTCATGCTGGAGGGAGGTTTAGGAAAGACCCAGTCTCCCTCCCTCATTTCCAACAGAATGAGTATTGTTGAATCACTTGATCCTGGCTCTGTGAAATAATACACGAGAGGAATTTCTGCTTTATGACTTTAATCTGATAAACTCTACTTGCTGTGGCGTGTTAGATTCTCTGTGTGTTCCTCTGTTCCCGCCAGCATAATCCCAGCCTTATGTGTAGCAGCTAGCATGCAAGGCCCGAAACTCAAACCCAGCCTTGATGCAGACTTCAAACAAGAACTACTTTACACAAAGCTCTGTGATAAGGTGAGGCACTTAACATTACCGCTGCCGGGCTCCCAAAAGGAGCAGAAGGAAGTGGCAGATCCAGAGAATCCCATGAAATTTCCTTCTGAGCTTGGGCTCGAAGCAGCCAACCACCGTAACCAAATAAAGCAAGACCAATTTAATAACTCTGTGTTTCTTGTATCTTTTTTCCTGTTCTCATCTTTTATATTATATTCCTACATTTTCTTTTCTCTCCCTTACTTACTTTTTCCATTCATATCTTTCCTGTGTTTTCTTCTCTACTCCATGCATGTCTCTCCTGCCTCTTCGTTTTTCTTCTCATCTGTGTTTTCTCATTTCTCACTGTTGGAGAGCCAGGAATCTTGTATAATTTGGGAATTAACCAAACATTGGGGTGTTTATCCAAAGTGAACTTTGGATCCTCGGATGGTTTCTTTTATGCTCATTTTCAGTCTCACTAATTTCTAGAACCAGTTGGCTGGAGAGTAAGCCACAGAGTGCACCTGTGGCGTAGAACTCATCCAGAGTGGTCAGAAACAAGGAAAAGAGAATGAAAATAAATCCTTTCTAAAATAGATTTACAATACTGGTTTTATTTGTTTTTAAGAGACATGACCTTGTCAGTCTAGTACCTTTACTTGTGCAAGTGTAGCTTTTCATAGAAACAAAGCAAATAATATAGATTGGTATATACCAGGAAAAATTTGGTTTAAAGACACAGTGTGAACTTCAGTAGAAAGATTCTTTAAATTCTAAACAGAGAAATGGGAACAAAGTTATATTCATATGTGTGTGTAGGGACAAGCTTATCCATACACATATTTATTTCTGCATGTACACATAGAATAATGTTAAAGCATTGTTAAGTATCTATCTATGGAGGTAATTTGTTGATACAGACAAGCAATGTGGTGATCTTTTTATTGAGAAATAATTGACCTACCCCCACTGTAGGAGTTTAAGGGTTAATGGTGTTTGATTTACATTTATTATAAAATGATTTCCATGGTAGGTTAACCCATCTAAAGCCCAGGATGTAGGAGATGCTGATATGAAGATGACAAAATCCATGGCATGTCTGTGACAATTTTCCTTTTCTACATTCCTAGCAAATACCATAAATGGATCTCAGAACTCTGATCTGATTTTTCTGAACCCACTACTCTAGAGTGTATTGGCTATGAGGCAAAGATGAATCCCCATCCCTGTTAGTGGAAGCTTAGAGGGATTTTTGGTGAGGAGAAAACGTTACGGAACTAAATCCTGTCTTTTGAGATAGCTCTTTTGATTCAGGGTTGAAGATTTGTGCCCAGAGGATCCCCCCCGCTGCAAAACCATCATCGCTATTGCAGCCTTTCCCTTTATTGCCTGTTAACCCAGGCATGTGACAAGGGTAAGATTTCTAGAGATTGCTGTGGAGGAAGAAAGATTTTGGTGAGTTTGAGAAAGTCTCGAGACTGATTCGGGGTGAATAGCACTTGTCATTCAATAGTTTCAGTGCGGGTTACTGGTGTTTGGGGGAAGTTATTGGTTGGAAAAAGACGTTTCCTAGAATCATGTAGGGGACTTAAAGTGTTGAATGCTGTATATAACACGCCAGAGGTGAAGGTGCTAATCAGCTCAGGTGTGCAGGTGGCAGTCTGATTGTTGGGAAGAAGGTGAAGAGATCTGGCAGCATCAGAGTGGGAGCGATTTGAGCAGCAGCCGCTTCGTCCTAGAACGAATTACCTCTTGGCCAAGATTTATTGACCTGCCTGATGGAAGGACTCAGCATAAGCCACCATTTGTCTGTTTCTTCAGTTGACCATCAGAAAGCCTTAAATAATTGTGTCGGTAAGAAATGTCAAAGGGATGACCTGGGTTCAAAGGACGTACATTTTTATACGTCTGTCCCTTACTCTTCTTCTTTGACTTGCACATTTCAGACAAAACTATCCTTTTCTTGTATGTAATATAAACAGATTCCTAGCCAGGTGGGCTGAGAAGGCATGCACTAAGTTACTGTTCTATGGTGGGTGCCAGTGTGACATCTCTATTGAATAGGAATCACCCTCTACCTGTGTGTTTCGGGAGACGACAGTTCACATCTCTGAAACAATCAGGTGTGGCTAAATTTATAGAAAATAGTACCTGGACATGAACAAAATATAGAATAGTTTTATATTTATGTAGTAAAGTTACTGCATTCTAAACAACTTATGTAAATTGAATTATTTAAATTGGATTTAGGGACATTCATTGTAAAGGTAATCTGTGGTAAATCCTTTTGTGATTTTTACCCCTCTGTTTTGCATCCCCGTTTGAAAGCCCACAATTTAATCTGTTTGGATAAAATGGATTCGTGTGTGGTTAAATCACTCTAGTTTATACCTACTGAGGAGTAAATTACCAGACTAAGCTCCTTAGGGGCTGTGCATGACAAAGAGCCTTGCCATAGGTACTCAGGAAACCTGCATTCACTTTTTGCACAAATGAACTCTGTTTTAATCAGTCCAAATACTTGGAGTCATAGAAAAAAAAATTGAAAATTTCAACAGTAACTATTGTGGAATTCACTTCATTGGTCAAAAGAAGTATTGAACATGTTGGTGTGCCTGGCATGAAGAGGGGGAACAATTTTAGTATGATACCCACACTCTCTGCTTCGAGCTCACTGGAGTGGGGAAAATAGGTGAGAAAAACCGATGACTGGTATATAGAAAATGTTAGGTGTCACTGCTCTTGTGAGTGTGGTAACTGCTCTAATAGGGGACCCTGTGAGATGTACCTGTAAGAGACTCTGACTGTGCTTGGGATTGTTAAGAAAGGCTCGATGAAGTAGAGACCATGCAGGGTCAGCATCTGGCCTGGGTTGATGGCTAAGAGGGCTAGAGAGCTCAGTTTCTCCATCTGAAAATGGGGATATTAATGATGCAGGTCCACAGAGTTGTTATGAGGATTCCATGAGACTGATGCACATAGTGTGGTGGTTCCGGTAATGGAGAAGCTGTCAGTAATGATAGCTGTCCATGTCACTGGTCGTTTGTTCCTTACAACAACCCTTGGAAGAGAATAATGCTTTCCTGTATTTTGCAGATGTTCAGAGAGGTTAATTTGCCCAAGGTTATCCCCCTAAAACTTGGTAGGGCCAGCCTTTGAATCTAGATGTCTCTCTCCTGGTTACCTTTTGTTCTCTTTATGCTGCTCTGGAGGCCCAAGATGATTCCAGCTGCTTCCTGCTCCATTATCCCCCTAAGTGCCCCACTGAGAGGAGTCTGCAATTGCCTGCCCCTCCTCTCCCTGCCTCCTGGTCGTGCCATGAGTCACTGCTGAGCCATTTGTGTCAGAGAGGGAAATGGGGGCTTGCTGTCGCATGTAGCAATTTGCTGTGTGTTCTTGCTTATTTGCCGGGGACACCAGCAGAGAAGTGTTCATCAAGAGGCATCATGTTTGTTAAGGGACCACATGGTGTATTTTAAAAGCTCTTAGCTCTCTCTGGCATCATCGATTGTGCTTTAACATAAGAAATAAAGTGACACTGAGCCTTTTATTAATACTACACATGTTTTCCATTTAACTTTGACTGGTTAAATCTGGCATAAAATGGAAACTTGCAAACCAGCCTCCCTGGGATGTAGCTTCTCTTATGCTATTTATGCTGAGAATCTTTATTGAGCAGGGGACTCAGATGGTCTCTGCCTACAGCCAGGGCCCTGGAATAGATTTTCTGTTTTCCTCTACTCTCTTGGTGGCATGGGTTGCCTTGTTTGATGAATCTTGTGGACATGGGAAAATATTGGGAGCTGGTATTTGACAACTGGAGAGGATATATATATGCTCCTATATTCTGATTCAAGCTTTTGTATTTTGTATGTTTTACAAAACTGGGTGGCCAGTATTTGGTGTTTACCTGAAGTTTAGGAACTTGGAGTTCTGAATTTGGAATGATTCTTAGAAATCGTATATTTATTTTACAGATGAAAAAAAAGTCTAAAAGGGTGATGGTGATAGCAGCAGCCATAACACTAATAGTTTTGAAGCCAGTCACTTTCCAAGATGCTTTGTGTGTACTTTATTTGATCCTTACAGTGACTTTATAAGATAAGCAATATTATCATCTCCATCTTATGGATGAGGAAACTGAGGCATAGAGAAGGTCAGTCATTTGCCCAAGTCACATGGCTGGCAGGTGATGGAACTGGAATTTGCACCCAAGCTAGGAGGAGGGGTAGCCTTTTATTCAGCCCTTCCTGTGGCTTCAGAGAAAACCACAAGGGGCATAAGTTTCACAATCTGGCTTTAGGAGTGACTAGGTGGCTCAGTCGGTCAAGTGACTCTTTGATTTTGACTCAGGTCATGGTCTCGCAGTCCTGGGATCAAGTTCTGCATTGGGCTCCACGCTGAGCCTGGAGTCTGCTTGAGATTCTGTCTCTCCCTCTCTGTCCCTCCCCTGCTTGTATGTGGTCTCTCTCAAAAAACCAACCAACCAACCAAACAACCAACCAACCAACCAACCAAACAAACAAACAAACAAGCAAACCCCAGAAACCTCTGGTTTTAGTTAGGGTCATGAGCTTCATATGGGCCACAGTTAAAATCCTAGCACGGAACAGATATCTCTGGTCAGGTCTGTCCCATTCTGTCTGCTTCTGTACCCACTTGGAGCAAACCCCGAAGCTTTTGTAGCTGTTAGAGTAAGTTTTCAGGGTTGTTGGGGGGGGGGGGCGGTGATCAGAATCGGGTGTGTACTGGAAAAGAGCCTTCCTGAGAATCTAAAGGAGGCATCAACACCCTTGCCTGCTGAAAATCTACTCCATTGCTGACTTTCACTGCCTGTCTCTTTGCTTGGACATTGTATGGTGCCCCAGGGTCATCATTCTGCACATTACTTTTGTTGTAATTACCTGATTTGGCTCTGTTTCACTCACTAGACTGTGACCCACTCTTATCTCTGTGTCTGCAATGTGGAACACTGTTTAACAGCAGCTCAGTAAAGGTTGAATTTTTTTGAATCGCTCTTTAGGCTTCCAGACTGTAGATGTAGATTAGAGGTCAAAAAGGTTGACTATGACTTGATCCCTGAACATCTTCTGTACCAGGGCCTTAGTTTTGTCTATCTCTAAGGAATGGAATAAAGCTGACTTAGTTGGGATTCTAGTTTGGGCAAACAAAGCAAAGCAAAACAAAATCAGTCTGAAGCTCATATCCCTTTTGACAGTTATGAAAAAAACTAAAGATTTGATTTTTAGACCTTTCCTTCCCCAGATTAAACATTTTCTTCCATTGTAAAGATAGTTGGGAGAGAAATGAAGTATGGGCGTATTCAGGAACAGTGGGCCCCAAGCCAGAAGAGTCACTTCAGGGTCTCTGAGGTCTATTCCTTATTGGCCCACTAGTGGTCTTGTTTTGGAGGTGGAGGAAATGTAGCAGGAGAGTGAAGTATACAAGGCCCAGGAGCGTGGATAAAGCGGGGATAACAGTAGGAATCTAGGCCCGTGGTCCTGAGTGTGATCCCAGAGTGCACCAGCAGCTGCAACACCATTTAGGAATTTGTTGGAAGTGCACATTCTCTGCTGAACCAGAAACTCGGTGGGTGGGGCCCAGTAGTATGTGTTTTTGAAAACCTCTACTCTCCTAACTCTTTTCTTCTGCCAACTCAAACATTCCTGATTGTTGCTAGTTTTTACTTGATCCCTATAATATCATTGATTATGTGCCCATTTTAAAGGAGGATTGTTGAGGAAACATAAAGGAATCTCCTTAAATTCCAAAGGCATTTCCCAGAGTTAAATGGCCTGTGTTATTAATGTCTATTGCTTTTGTTCAGATTAAGCTCTGAAACAAAATTAAGATTCTCATCAAGCGTCGAGTTTATTAAAAGCTGTTTCGTTTGTTCAATGCTAATGTAAAATGTCTGATACCTGTAGAGGAAGTGCTTCATAAAAACGTACACTTCTTAAGTGTTCCACTAGGAGAAGCATCGGGAAGCCCACGGGACGATAAGATTAAGCAAATAAGAATAGTTTTGTGAGTTCTTCTCAGTGTAAATGAGTGTGGTGGTGAAGAACACAGCTTGAAGGGGCTTCCATTGGTCAGAGTTCAGACAGTTTGGGCATTAAGAAGAATGTTTGCATTTGGATGTAAAACACTGAATGTAAAAAACATTGAATGTAAAACCCATGAGTCCAGGGATGAGGGACAGAAAAGGGGAAGGGCAGGGGAGGGAGAGAGGGAGAGAAACTCTTTCCACCATTGGAAATGACATTTATGCCAACTCCTTATTCTAAAAATTGTAAATTAAGGGAAAAGAATGAAATATTCACCCTCCCCTTTCATGAGAAACTGTAGTTCTTCTATGGTTGATAAGGGAAAGCACTGGTTTACAAAATGATACTAGCAAATAAAATACAGAAGGAAACATAGAATATCAGAATTTGCACCCTGTAGCGAAATGATTCAGGCAAGGGTGGTCAGTGGAAGGCAAAACCATGAGCTAAAGGGGTGTGAGGAGCACAGTGATCTTGCAGTGTTGATGAATACTCCACACATCACTTGCAAAGGGAAAGTGTGTCTTTACAGCAGTGGTCACCACCTTAACTAAGTTGTCAAACTCAGCACCATGAGTGGTAGGATGGCCTGGTCAGCACACACCTAATCTTGATGTTGTGTAACATGGAGACACGGCGTCCCCAAGGAGTAGTTTTGCCAAAAATGTTTAACCTGATTCTAATCAGGTTTACCGAAAGTACAAGGGATAGAGAGATAAATTAATGTACACTAGGGGGAAATAATTAGATAAATCCAAAATGTGGGACATTCTCAAGATAATTGGTCTGTCTGATCTCTTCAGAAAATCATTGTCATGAAAAACAAAATTGCCTGTGGGCTGTATAAGACACTGATGAAGCAGCCACATGCAGGGCATAAATCCTGATTGGATTTGGATTGAAAGTTGTAACTTCTATGAAAGAGAGTTGGGGTCAGTTGTGAAGATCTGAATTATGGCCTGGGTATCAGATTACGTAAGGAACTTCTTATTAATGTCTTAGGTATGAAAATGGTATTTGGGTTGTGTTACTCGAATGCCTTTATTCTTAGGAGATGCTTACTAAATTTTCAGCATGAAATTGTCAAGATATCTGCAAATCACTTTCACATAGTTTCATAAGAAATAAAAGTTGAGTGGGGCGCCTGGGTGGCTCAGTCGGTTAAGCGTCCGACTTCAGCTCAGGTCACCATCTCGTGGTCCGTGAGTTTGAGCCCCGCGTCGGGCTCTGGGCTGATGACTCAGACCCTGGAGCCTGCTTCCGATTCTGTGTCTCCCTCTCTCTCTGCCCCTCTCCTGTTCATGCTCTGTCTCTCTCTGTCTCAAAAATAAATAAAACGTTAAAAAAAATTAAAAAAAAAAGAAAAGTTGAGTGTACAGTGTAAGCGTATTTGGCAAAATGTTAACAAGTAGAAACTAAATAGTAGTCATATGAGTTTTCAGTTCATATTTGAAATATCTTTGAAAATTTTTTCAAGCAACAAAAAAGGGCAGCTTGGATTCAGATATTGAATGTGTCAAGGCATAGCCTTGGGTTAAGTCTCTTATTTAATGTTTCTCAGGGTCCATGTCTATAAGTTGGATGTAATAATACCACAAAGTGTTGTTGAGGCTACTAAGTGACAAAATTAAGCATATGAAACGTGTCGCTGTAGTACACAGCATATAAGTGCCTTATACCAACTAAATGCTGAATAAATATTAGTATTTGTGATGATGGTGGTGACTCTAAGAATGACTATCTCAGTTCCTGATTCAGCAGAAAGAACGGTGGTTCATGTTTGAGGATAACTTGACTCAGGAAAGGGGCGGATTCCCAGAAAATTTTGCATGCAGTTCCTGAGATTTCTAGCTCATCTCTGCATTCCTGTTTGAGAATGCCTTATGTAAAATTTCTTATCTAGAAACCTAGGTGGTGTTTAAGAATACCTTATCTAGAAATCTGTTGATATCTCAGTATTATGCTCTGATCTGGAGAAAAATTCAGTGGATTTAAAAGAAAGACTTACAAAGAAGTGAATGAAATGCTGGCCTGAGAGAGTTCGCTTTTGTAACCAATGTGTAGCCAGATGAACATGTCTCAGTTAATTTGGTTGTCTTTAGAAAAGACATCTTAGAACACTATGCATGTATTGAACCTATTGTTTAAAAGATCCTCCTTAAGAATTTGCTTCAGAGTCTTAAAATGAGTTCATTTTTAGAAACATCCAACAGTTTTCTATAGCTTATACTGATATTATGAAGTGGGTGATTAAAATGGATTATTCATTTTTGATCACAGAGGTGTATGAGAAGAAAGTGGTGGGATGTTTTTTTGCCCCTCTTTGTGGCCCACGATGCTGTTGGAAATTTCAAAGGAAGAGTTTCAAAAGTAGTTCAGTTTGTTCAAACTTTCCGACTCCTAAACCATTGTCAGCACGAGTGACTATCCCTTATTTTACCTGCTTGGGTGTGTTGGATGTATTTTAACCGGGACTGTACCTATAGTCAGTGTCCCAAAGGTTAAATGTTTGAGCTTACACAACTGTGGACTTGTTTCAGATGTTTTGTGTTAAAAGTGCAGTGGTAGCATTGCCAAAAATTGATAAATGGCAGTAAATCCCTAATAGTTAATAGTAAATCCCTAATAGGATCAATGAATGAAGGAGTGTTAGATGAAAATATTAAAGAGTGAACCACATAAATTAGATTTCTTCAGTCATAAGTCAAATGGAGGGACATCCTTCAGTAATGGTGAGTAGTGAGAATTTGGGGAGGGCTTTTTGCATAGGGAATTTGCATAGGGGCTTGTTCCTAGAGCAGAGTTCTTAAGAACAACTGTATACAAGAGGTCAAAGTTGGGGAAGATCAAAAATCCCACGAGGGCAGGAAACGTGTGTGTCATTCAACAGTAATTACTGGATGTGCTGCCTCATGGGTGTGCAGTAAATATTTATTGAATGAGTGAAAATGTTGAGTAGGTGAATCAAAGAATGAGTGGGGATGATGATACCCAGGGCAAAGCAGCCTGTAGTGTTTGCCAGCTGACCTAGTTGCAGAGTAACAGGTGGAAGTTAATATTTTAGATTCCCTTAGAGGCCAGTTTCCAAGATGTTTCATTTCTCAGTGAAGGAACCTTGTGAGGGGTTATTAGTTCAAATGATGGTCACTTTGTGCAGCGGAACTGCAAAGTAATTAAGTATGTGTGTGTGTCCATTTTTAAGATGAGGAAACTGAGATTCAGAGATTTCAAGTAATTTACATACAATTTTCACAACCAAGAAGATCATAAGATCTCAATCTGGGTCTTTCAACTCTTGAATACAATTTTCTTTTTTATGTCATCAATCAGTGCTGGAAACAGTTTAGCTTTGGAAGTGTTTTATTAAATTGTGTCTTTGTTTCATTTTAGAGTGATTAATTATTGAACACAAAGAGATAAATAAATCAGGAAAAATTCACATATCGGCCAATCCCTTTTGCTATACTTGTTCTGCTGGTCATCATTTGCTTGATTGAATAATGAAAAGGATAAAGCTAAATGAGTAGAATAACTTGTGATTCTGCACCCTGCCCCCCAAAAACCTTCATTCTACTTAATGGGCTGCAGTTATTGGAAAGAACTAGAAATCCCAGTTAATCTTAATGTTTGTCATTTAAGAGAGGAGATATTTCAGATTAAATTAGCCCTTCCTTTGCATTGTATTGCTGGAGACAGTTTTCATTTTGCCCACCCAGCCCTTATGTGACTATTGCTATAAAGGAAACCAATCTTATTACTGAAAAGTGAATGAAAGAAATTAGACAGACACACACAAACAAACCCAAAATGTGTCTAAGGAGGATGTGGTCTTACAGCTTTCAGTCATTCAGGGAAGCATGTGGCAGAGATGGGTTATGCAGATAAAACTGTCATGGTTTTCAGAAGTCAAGACAGCAGAGAGGAAACATGACAGACACTGGAAAGAGACCCTCTCTCAGATGATGAGTAATATATATTTTATACTCCTATTAATATTTCATTGGAGAGAAGGTCAAAATCTACATTTAAATGGAAATATTTAAAAAGCAGAAGCATAATATTTGACTAAGTGAAACACTCAGGGTTTCTCAAGAACACAAGCTGTACCCCTGGGACTTCAGCCCTCCAGATCTGTTGTTTGTTAGAGCATGCTGGAATGTTTGAATCGCTTTAGTCTTGCGGGTAGATCTTAACCCTGGAATTTGGGAATCTTACTTCCCCACTCCTCTCCCATTTGACCCAGAATTGTGTTACATATTATATAACATCATGACCTGTGTGCATGGCCTCACTCAGTCCTATAAAGTTACCTAAGTCTCTAGAAACTCATTTTGCCCATCCTGTGAAACAGGTATAATAGGACTGTGGAAATGGGCACAAACAGGATGCTTTCAGTTATAAGTAATGGAAATCCTAACTAACAAAGAGTCAGGAACGGGAGGCCCCAGGATTGATTCAGAGACTCAAAAATGCAAGCTGTGTTCATCTTTTCATTTCCCTTTGCCATTAATGGTAGGTTAGATTTCACCTTTAGGCCTGTGACCTCATGGTTATAGGACGACTGCCATAATTCCAAGAATAATGCCTTTACAGCATTCGAAACAAGCAGGAAGGATGCAGTAGCAAAAGAATCTTCTTGGTACATGTTCCTCTGTTATCAGGGAGGAAGAGTTCCCCAAAAGGATTTGTCCTTATATCTCACTGACCAGACTTGGGTCCCATTACTAGCAAATCCTCCCCATCTCCAGTTACTAGTAAAGAGAACATCAACATGACTGTGATTTGCTTAGAGCACTCATGTTTGACATCTTAAGGCTGGGCACATTGCCTCCTTCTCAAGCTCAGGGCTCTCTCATTAGCAAAGAAGAGGGGGAATGGGTGTTGTCTGCCACACTGATACTCTTGTGTGAGCTTTTGAGTGTGAAATGAAAGTGCACACAAGCCTGATTTCCCTGGGTGTTTAGTGCATTCTTAGTTTGTAAGTGACCGCGATGGCATGAATCAGAAGCCATCTGGAAAAGGAAAATTGATCATTTTGGCTTATTCCTAGAGAAGTGACAGCAGGGAGGAGTGTCTGCAAAAGAAGGGAGGGTCCAGTTCTCTAAAGTCGTGCTGGTGAACTAGCACCACAATGGGAGGACCAGTGCCAATCCTGGATGGAATGGGAAGTGAGCTGAGGTCGTCCAGTGCTCCCAGATTCCTCTTCTGTAGCTCTTGTTCTCCATTTTCCACCAATCCCATCAGAGGCAGCTGGTGATGTAGTTGCTACACCTATTGGGGTTCATGAAGCCTGGTGTGGTTCTATTCTGACACTGTGGACAGTTTGGTTCTCGGCAGGCACTTGAGGAAAAAAATAAATGGCATACAATTCCTGTTTGTAAGAGTACCGTGACGAGGACCCTCACTTGTCTGGGTCCCTCTTGCCTCTTGACAGACTGAGGGTTTAGACCAAACAATCACTTCCACCCCTTCTCACTCTCGTTTTGTCATCTCTTTCAAGGTTGTTGGGGATTATTTTTTTTGTCAGTGGCTTTTGCCAAAAATGTGCGTATGTTCTGTTTCTAGGCATACAGTTACTCACAAAGCTTGCCACTGTCAGTCAGGTGAGGTCTGAGAGTGCAGAGAAAAGAGATGGTTGATCACTCCATGATTATTCTGGACTGCGCAACTCTCTTCATGCAAGCCAAGATCTCATTAGCCTTTTTGGCAATCTCATTACTCTGCGGCTTTTATTGGGTTTACAGTCAGCTGAAATTTCTAAGAACAGTATTTGGAAGGTGACTTTGCAGAGGCTGGGGTGCTGCACTTCTCTTGTTATTTTTTTCCTTGATTTTGTACCTGGCAGTGGGCCCAGAATCCGTGATATTGATAATAAATATTAACATCTTTTGAGCTCTCAGTGTATGCCAGGTACTATGGTAAGCACTTTGTAGGCATTATTTCATTTGATCTCCATAGCGGCTTCTGATCTAGGCTTTATTAATTCCCATTTTACAGGTGAGGAAACAATATTGGGGCTAAGTAATTTGTGCAACACGGTATGCTTAGAGAGTGGTTGAGGCAAGACTAAAATCTAGGCAGTTGGGCTGCAGAGCTTATGTTCTTAATCTTGCAGTGAAACTTCAGATGGTTTTGTGTTTCTCTCACTGCCCCCCTTTCTCCCCTTCTCCCATCTAGTACTTGTATAGTTGCTTTGAAATATTGTTTTCTGTCTTATTATTCACATTGGCTTATTAGAACATACTATGTAGAGATGAAAAAGTTATAAAATACCAGACCCTTAGAACAAGGGTTCATTTGTTCATGTGTTTGTTCATTCACTCATTCTTTAATTCACCACTGAGTCCCTGAGGTGTCAGACTGAGTGTTGGTTGTCCGGAGAGGAACGAGTCCTGGTGTCGTGCCTTTGAGGAGTTCACAGTGCTGTGTGGTAAAAGCAGGTTCCTTCATTGATCGCGGGTCACGGCGAAGACTGCGCTTCGTTGTAAACGTGGTGAGTTCAGAGCGTAGCATCTGTTCTGCCTCACCAAAGCCTCTAAAGCAGGACTCATCTTTGAGCCCTGGTACCCGTACATCTCTGGGGGTCTCTGTGGCCTTCCTCAATCTGCTCCACGTCAATGACCTACTTTTCCCTTCCCTCAGATTGATTTGTTGTTCAAAAGGCTGGTGCTCCTAGGAGTGGGGACCTATGAACTTACTTTGATACAGGAGAATAAAAGACCACAATCCGCCTTTGCTGGGGTCATACTTTGTGAAGGGGGCAAGGGTAGAAAACTGAGCAAAAGACACGTCGGTGTGAGAGCAAGGAGGGAGCCACAGACGAAGGATGAGGACAGAGAAGGGGAAGCTGGAGGGCTCCAAGCTTGCCAAGACCTGACTCAGCACCTCATCTCTAGTGTCTAAAAACAGCCCTGCTCCTGCCCTGTTCCTACCCAAGTACCACATAGTCCTCTTCCCAGTTCCTTCCCTCAGTTTCCTCCGAGGACCTTTCTCCTCCTACTAGATTTATTTTGGGCAGTAGTAGTGGGGAAGGGAGATGGAAACTTCTGATTCCATGTGGAGAGAAACTGAGGCACAGTATCTTTTCTTCTAAGCCTGTAGGGACTGTCAGAGTGTCGTCATTGGTCCCATGGCATGCTGTACGCCACAAGTTCCCTCACAGGGATGGGCTCCTGCCCCCTTCCTCACCATCCATGCTTGGTTCTTTTTACCTGAGAATGGCAGCTCCCATCCGAGGGAAGCAGCTCCTTCTAACAGAAAGGAAGCCGATTGCAGTCTGCACTGCGTTGCCCCTACCCGTAACCCCATTAAGGGGTTGTAAATAGTACTATAATGATGTCTCAGTCATTTGTTTTGATGTATCCGAGCTTTTAATAAATCAGCCACAGCTTGCTTAATAGGAATATGAGAGCAGAGTGCGTTGCTGCCAGCAGCTGCTAGTAAATTATAAAGCATTCATCTGTTTTACAAGGGAATTAAATGTTTGTTCTCTTTTAAGGGCCTGTGACTAAACAAGGGCAAGGAGGGGGTGTGCAGAGGCTCGCCTGACGCCCATGCCCTCTCAAGTGCGGTAACAGTCACAGGTACCTAGGGGAAACACCTGTAA
The DNA here is from genome assembly GCF_007474595.2 of Lynx canadensis. Taxonomy (NCBI): domain Eukaryota; kingdom Metazoa; phylum Chordata; class Mammalia; order Carnivora; family Felidae; genus Lynx; species Lynx canadensis. The sequence continues at coordinate 28,335,234 of NC_044318.1, read as the reverse complement.
CCAGAGCCATGTGAATTACAGTGCCCCCAGGTAAACCCTGTCATTATCGGTCGCCACTCCATGTGCATCTCCAAAGCAATATTTATTGGATTACATTTTTCTTCCACTTCAAAGGATTCTGTGAAATACAAGTCCCATTTCCCCCACCTCCTGCCTTTTATCTTAAGACTGTCTAGGGAAGGAGCATTAGATAAACCATATATCCAGCATGACTGACGTTCAATTGTCTGCAAAATTGAGTTAGCCTATTTTATTTGACTTTTATGCTTACATTTGAAGTGGACCTTTTTCTCCTCTTTTCGACATCATTGGCTTTATCTGTCAAATATTTGTGAGAGGGGAGGCATCAGAATCCATGCCTTTGCTATCAGGTAAAAACATGGGGTCTAGGTCACCAGGATTCAAGAACTATTTGTGACTTTTGACAAGTTGTGTAGGCTACTTGAATCTGTTGCATTATTTTTTGTTACTTAAAAATCTTCAATTACAGGTTCACAGGAAGTTGTAAAGATAGTCCAGAGAGATCCAGGGTACCCTTTGCCCAGTACAATGAGTATGAATTGTTTTTATGTCCTTCTGTGCGTGTGTAGATTTGTGTAATCACTACTGCAGTCAAGATACAGAACTATTTGGGGCACCAGGGTGGCTCAGTAAGTTAAGCATCTGACCCTTGATTTCCACTCAGGTCATGATCTTCCAGTTCATGGGTTCGAGTCCCACATTGGGCTCTGTGCTGACAGCACGGAGCCTGCTTGGGATTTTCTGTCTTCCTTTTTCTCTGCCTCTCTCCTGCTCATGCTTTGTCTCTTTCAAAAATAAATAAACATCAAAAAAAAAAAAAAAAAGAAAGGATATAGAACTGTTCTATCATCATAAAATTCTCCCTCGTGGTACCCCTTTATAAGTACCTTCATCCTGCCCACCCCCTTATCTCCTGTGAAGGATAAATCTGTTTTCCATCTCTATAATTTTGTTATTTCAAAAATATTACCTAAATGGAATCATGCAGTATGTGACCTTTTGAGATTATTTCCCCTTTTGTGCAGCATAATGACCTTGAAATCCATTCAAGTTGTTGCCTGTGCCAACCGTAGTTAATACTTTTTTATTGCTTAGTAGTTGTTCATGATATGGATATACCACAGTTGGTTCAACCATTCACATATGAGGGGCATTTTGATTGTTTCCAGTTTGGGGCTGTTACAGATAAAGCTGCTAAGAATAGTTATTTACAGATTTTTGTGTGGGCAACAGTTTTCATTTCTCTGTGTGATAAGTGCCCAGAATTGCAATTGCCAGGTCATATGGTAAGTGTATGTTTACTATAAAAAAAAAAAGATGCCCGACTGTTTCAGAGTGATTGTACCATTGTTCATTCCCACCAACAGTGTGTAGGAGACAGGTTATCAGCATCCTTCTTGTAGATGTTCTCTGTCAAGTTGAGGAAATTTTTGTCTTCTCTTTTCATAAGTGTGTTTTGAATTTTGTCAAATGCTTTTTTTGTGTCAGTTGATATGTTAACGTATTTCTTTTTTTGTTTGGTTGAATTTTTTAGTCTATTGGTATGATGGATTACATTGATTGATTTTCAGATATTGAAGCAGTCTTGCATCCCTGGAGTAAACCCTAATTTCATGATACAGAATTCTTCCTACATGTTGGTAGATTTTATGTGCTAATATTTTATTAAGGACATTTGTGTCTGTATTCATGAAGGATAGTGGTCTGTGATGTTATTTTTTGTACATCTCTATCTGGATTTGGTATCAGGGTAATGCTACAGCTTCATAAAATGGAATGGGAAGTATGTGCTTGCCTTCTTTTCTAACGTAGGCATTTGTTGTTACAAGTTTTCCCTGAACACCACTTGAGCTTCCGTAAATTTGATGTTGTATTTCATTCAGTTTAGGGCATTGTTTAATGTTCTTTGAGCCTTCCTCTTTGACTGTGGATTATTTATAAGTGTGTTCTTTAGTTTTCTAAACTAAAGGTTTTTCTCTTATCTTTCTGTAGTTTATTTCTACTTTGCTTCTATTGGGATCAGAAAACACACTCTGTATGATTTCAGTTCTTTAAATTACAAAAAATTACATTTTTGTAGTAAAGCCCAGGATATGGTCTATCTTGATATTTTTTCCTGTGGTCATTTGAAAAAAATGTGTATTCTGCTTCATCAAGTGAAGTATTCTATAAATGTCAGTTAGATCCTGCTGTTAGTTGATGGTGGTGTTGAATTCTTTTACTTCCTTGGGGGATTTTCTATCTAGTTGCTCTATCAGTTGTTGAGAAAGGGATGTTACAGAAATATAGTATACAACTATACAGGTTGTATACAAGTATACAGAAATATAGTATACAACTATAATTGTGTGTCTTTTTCTCTTTTCAGTTCTTTCAGTTTTGCTTCGCATTTTAACAACTCTTTTGTTTGGCACATACACACTTAGGATTCTTTTCTTGGGGTGGAATGGCCTATATGTCATGGAATATCCCTCTTTGTTCCTATTAATTTTCTATGTTCTGAAATCTACTTTATTTGATATTAATTCAGATACTCTTGCTTTCTTCTGGTTACTGTCTTCATGGTATATCTTTGCCATAATTTTATTTTCTATCTGTCTTTATCATTACATTAAAATGAACTTATTAGGGATATCATATAGGTAGTTGGGTGATTTTTTTTTCCTTCTACCAGTCTTTGGATTGGTGTATTTAGATGATTTACATTTAATATAATTATTCATATATTAGGCCTGCCTGTTTTATTTTTTGTTTGTTGTCTCTGATTTTTATTTCTTTTTCCTAACTTACTGTAAGTTACTTGATCATTTTTCAGAATTTCAGTTTGATTTCTTATAGTGTTTTTGAGTGTATCTCTTTAATAGATTAAAAAAAATTTTAACGTTTATTTTGGAGAGAGAGAGAGAGAGAGAGAGAGAGCGCGAGCACAATCGAGCATGAGTGGGGAGGGTGGGCAGAGAGAGAGGGAGACACAGAATCTGAAGCAGGTTCCAGGCTCCAAGCTGTCAGCACAGAGCCCAATGCAGGGCTTAAACCCACGAACCACGAGATCATGACCTGTTGAATGCTTAACCAACTGAGCCACCCAGGTACCCCTTGATAGATTTTTTTCGTAGGTATCCTAGTGTCATATTTTATGCACGTAACTTCTCACTATCTATTGTCGTGATATTTTACCAATTTATGTGAAGTATAGACTTTTATCATCTCTCATGTAAAAGATAATTATTTTAAATATTTTTTGTATATATTGAGCACTATGTTTGACAGTGTTATAAGTTGTGCTTGAGTAGTATTCAAACATAATTTTAGAAAATTTAAGAATAGAAGGAAAATTGGGGCAGCTGGGTGGCTCAGTTGGTTGAACCTCTGACTTCAGCTCAGGTCATGATCTCACAGTTTGTGAGTTTGAGCCCCATGTCGGGCTCTGTGCTGACAGCTTGGGGCCTGGAACCTGCTTCAGATTCTGTGTCTCCCTCTCTTTCTGCCACTCCCCCAACTCAAGCTGTGTGTCTCTCTCTTTCCCTCTCAAAAATAAACAAACATTAAAAAAATAAAAGAATAGAAGGAAAATTTATTCTATTTACCCATATTTTTGTTCTTTCTGTTGTTTTTTCTTCCTAATGTTTCAAAATTTTCTTTCTATTTGGAAAATTTACTTTTGCAATTCTTGAAGGGCATACTTACATATGAAAATTTTTGTTAGTTTTCCTTCATCTGAGAACGTGTTGATTTCCCGAAGGCAGTTTTGCTGGATATAGAATTTTGGGTTGATAGTTATTTTATTTGAGTCATTGAAAAATGTTTTGGCACTTCCTTCTGACCTTTACAGTTTCAGATGAAAAGTAATCTACTTTCATTCCAATTGTTTTTTTTCCTACTCTGTGTAATGCATTATTTCTTTCTGGATATTTTCAGGATCTTTGTCTTTTAGCTTTCAGGAGTTGGATGATGATGTGTCTTGGTGTAAATTTTTTTGTTTTGTTTTGTCTTGTTTTGTTTTGTTTTGTTTTTCCTGTTTGGGGATCTCTCATATTCTTGAATCTGTAGGTTTATGTCTCTTGCCAAATTTGGGACATTTTTAGCCATTATTTCTTTGGAACTATTTTTAGCTCCACTGTCTTTCTCTGTTCTTTCTGTGGCTCAGAAGATTAGAATGTTAGATCCTTTTTTTTTTCTAACAGTCCTACATTTCCCTGAAACTCTGTTTTTTAAAATTTCTAATCCTTTTGGTTTTATTTTATTATATATACTTTTAGTTTTTTTATTATTTGGGAAGATATACTTGGTATCAAAATTTTACCATTTTAGTCATTTTAAATGTACAATTCAGTAGCATTAAATATATTTAAATATAGTGAGTGTTTTGCAGCCATCACTACTATTTATTTTCCAAACATTTTCATCACCCCAAGCAGCAACTCTGTACCTATTAAGTAATAATTCCCCTTTCCCCAGCTCTTCAGCCCCCAGTATCCTGTATTAATTCACTTTCTGTTCCTGTGATTTGCCTTTTGTAGATATTTTATAGAAGTAGAATCATACATTCCCATATAATTCCCTTAGTATGACGTTTTTTCCAGTGTTTATCCCTATTATAGCATGCATCATACATTGATTCCTTTTTAAGTTTGAATAATAGTCCATTGCATGTGTATACCAGCTTTTGTTTATCCTTTCATCAGTTGATGAACACTTGGGTTATTTCCACCTTCTGGCTACCGTAAATAATGCTGCTAAGAACATGAGCATATAAACATTTGTTTATCTCCCTGCTTCTTTTTGGTTATAGGTAGGGGTGAAATTGCTGGGTCATGTGGCCATTGGTTATTTAACTTTTTGAGTAACTGACAAACTTTGTTGTGGTTTGTGTGTGTGTTTTTAAATCTCTTTTGTTCAGATTTCTGTTGTTTTATCCTGCTCATTGATTGATTCTTTCCTCTGTCCTCTCCATTCTTCTGTTGAGTTTATCCTTGGGTATTTTATTTTACTTACTATATTTTTGAGTTCTGAAATTTCCATTTGGCTCTTTATATCTTCTGCTTCTTTTTTGGGACTTTCTTCTTTCTCATTTATTGTTAAGTGTGTTTATGATTGCTTGTGGAAGTACATTCACCATGGCTGTTTGTAAATCCTTGTTAGGCAATTCTAAAATCCACCAGCTTACTGTTAGCACCTGTTACTAGTCTTTTCTTATTTAAACTGAAATTTTTGGTGTTTGATATGATGAGTGACTTATGAATCATGGACATTTTGGATATTATGGGACTTTTATTTAAACCTGTGTTTTATTAGACGTTCTCTGGCACTGCTCAGGTGGGGGAAGTGAGGCGCGACCTTATTACTAGTGGGTGTGGGTAGGAGTTCAGCCTTCTCATTTGGCTCTTGCTGATACCACCTCAGCTGGGGAAGGTGCTGCTCCCCACGTGGCCTCTGTTGATAACCTGTGGGGTGGGGATGTTGAAAAATTGATGAGTGAGTGGTGAAAATCCTGACTCTCCTTTAAACCCCCCTCTGACACCACCCCAGTGAGGGGAGGGATGCCTGGTTGGGGTGGAAGTCTAAACTACACTGACTTGGTTGGGGGGGAGGTGGTAGTGGTTTGTTCTCACCAGGCAGTGTTCTCTGCCCCCCAGAGAACTGTGGTGTCACAGTGGGGGATGGGAGGTAGAAGGAATTGTGGCATAAATAGAAGTCTGGGCTCTCTTCCTGTGGGTGGGGTTGGATCACAGTTGTGGTGTGTTTTTTTTTTTTTTTTTTTTTTTTTTTTTTTTTTTTTACTGGTATTTGGCTGCAGTAAAGCATTATCTAAATGTTTTCTGTCTTGCTAGTCTGCATCTTTCATGGTACTTTGGCCAGAGACAGCAGGCTTTACTCAGGATTTGTTTTGTCTGTGTCTGTTGATGTTCTGGGTTCCCAGTTTCTTTGGTGCTTAGTCTGGAATTTGCAAGGCAAAAAGAAAGCCCAGGGAACTTACCACTTTGACTTTCCTTGTGTCCCAAGGCCCCTAGCCATTCTGCCTTTTCTCTCTGTCTTCCATAGTCTTCTTTTATGTTTGCTTTAATATGTAAAATCTAGGGCTTTTCACTGTACTTACCAGAGGTAATAGGTAAAAGTACATCTATTCCATTTTTCCGGAACTATTTAGTTAAAAAATATTAAATTACTATTAATATTTTATTATTGATAATAGATATTTCAGTTGATAATAAGTTAGATATTTTATTGATAATAAATTAGATATTTCAATTCTATTTGGACATCAGTTATTCCTAAGCAGCATATGGAAGTCATGTGGCTCTAGAGCAAGAGTTACATGTTTTATGAAATTCCCACAAAGCAATGATAATCCACGCAGTCTCTCTTTTTCTTCCTGACACCACCCTGCCCAGCCTTCCCTCTCTCTCCTGCATATTCCATACAGAGATTTTACTCAAACTTGTGGTTTTCAGTTGGAAAACCTTAATATCAAGTGTAAATACTGAACCATTTATTTACCATCTTGTAATTACCAGGCACTGTGCTAAGTGCCTTTCAGTGATTTTACAAATTCATCCTAGTAGGTACTATTATCTCTTTTTGCAGCTGAAGAAATAGAGGCTTAGGGAAGGCAGGTATTTGCTAAAGTCACTTAGCTCCCAAGTGGTGGAGCTGGAATTTGAACACAGGTCTCTTAGAGTTTTAAAGCGCACGCTCTTAGCCTCTGCATTCTACTTCTTCCCCTTACTTTCTCTTGTACTTCATCAAGCTGAACTCTTTCAAGCTGTCTGTTCTGTTGGTTAAGGCCTAGTCAGAATTCTTAAGCATTTTATTATTTTTGTTTGTTTGTTTCAACAAAAGGGAAGAGATCTTCCCCAGATTTTATCCACTGTTACTGTCTTATAATGCCATAGTGGTTTTATCTGCAAGTGTGTTTGGGTGCTTCTTAACGTTTCTGGTAAAATATAAGATGTGATGAAGGGACTGTATTGCCCCAATTGATTCATCTTTAGTGTCACTTTAATTTTATTTCTGAAAGATAAAGTAGTTATTTTTTCTCACTTCTCTGTTGGAGAGTGATTGAGTGATTTATTCGGCAATTATTTATTGAGCGACTATTGTTTGATAATCACAGTGATAGATGCGGGGGGGGTTATTCAGCAACAATGTGTTTCTTTGTTCTTGAGATTGCTCTGTGACTTTAGCTATATCTTTCTTAGGAATCTTTCAATTTCTAAGCCATCAATAAGATTTTTTTTCTTAATTTTTAGAGGGCGGTCCTCTAGAAAGCATGTGTGTTGGTGAGAAAGAAAGATTTTGGCTTAATATTTAGGAAGATACCGATTCTTCTCAAATTAGGTACACCTGTGTCTCTGGTTTATTTTTCAATGCAAATAGAGACATTCTAGACAACTGTTTGCCTCTCAAGTCCGTGACTGTGAACATGTAGCAAACAGCCTTGGGAGGTCTACTGCCTTTCTTTGGAGCAAAGAGCAGTTTCCTGAAACTCAGGGCATTTCTCCTGGAAGGGCCCTTCGTGTGCAGGTGTCCTCTGGCCCATTTTGCCGCACCCTTGGGAGTTGGGGCTCATGGAACCAGCATACAACCTGCTGGGATTCTGGCTCCTGTAGTTGTTGTCAGTAATAAACCGTCCTCCATCTCTGATCTGGGAGTTCCATATTTTCTGCCAGCATCCATGGAACTATGGAGCCCATCATGTGCCTGATCTACCTTGTCTGTGTAAAGTAAAGCTTCCCCTGAAGAGGAAAAAACCTGGCTTCAAAAACAAATCCAAGATTACAGCTCACGAGTAAGCTAAGTACTAAACTAGTCTTGCAATTGTGGAATTAGTATTTTCTATGTCATCGCTATGGAATCGTAGAATCTTATTATTAGATTGGCCCTTAGGGGGATGCATTTACCCAAACCACTCTTTTTATAGATAAGAAGCCTTAAACCTGGAGAGGTGGGGTGACTTCTGTCACCTTTCTGTGATAGATTCAAGACTAGAACTCAGCCTTCTAACTTGAAATCCTGGGACCTTTTTATCACATCTCCTGGGATTCATACTAATGATATTTTTTGTTGTTGTCTGATGGGACGGTAAGAACAATAGCAGTATTGTTTCATCATAATCGCATATGCATCCAAGATTCTTCCTTCACAGCGTTTCACTTTTCTCCTCTCTGGGTGTAGATTGAACCATGTAAAGATTTAAATTGTTTAATTAATCCACATCAGTTTGTTTCTGAGACTGCAAATGTTGGTCATAGTCTATGTAACTGCCAGACTTACAATGAATGCCTCAGAATTTTGGTTTTATTTTTCATTAAAGGAAACAGAAGGGCTGAGATTTATGGGCTGTTGCTGTGATGGCCCTTCACTGGGTCTCCACCCTCTGCTTTTTCGCTCTCAATAACTTGTCAGCCAGCTTCGGCTGTAGGTCATCAGGGATAGAGAGTTCTGGGGGCCCTTGTTTGGCTCATTTCACTGTGGGATGGCTTTCATCTTAAAAAAAATATTCCTCCCTTGGATTGAGACACAATTAGCTTGTTTGTGGCTTTCCCAGTGTTCTTCTGAGTGAACGGAATAAATAGAATTTCTCTATGTTTTCTGTCTAAATGTTCCAGATTGTTGGGGCCATTTCTCACTTCTTGGATTTTAGATAATTCGTTATTCTGTATCCTTAATTTTCTTGATGGCCCTCCTAATGTGAGCCATAACAGTTACGATGGACTCTTCAGAAATAGGCCAACTCCCAAGGAGGCAAGCTGGGCTCCCCTGCCCAGAGCCCACTCCTGGGGCTCTCTTCCTCAGCTTGGACCCCACTAGTGGGGAAGTGGTCCCTAAGGTTTAGGGCCTGGGAGCTGGGCTTTAAGAAGCACACTTTAACATGTCCTCTCCTCAGTTTTTAGCTGGTCTCTTTCATCTTTATTATGAAAGATTAGTGCCTTTAACTGCTTCTCCCTATTCCTGCCTCCCCCCCCCCCCCCATGTCACCTCTGCACTGGCCACTCCTTTTCGTATTATGTAGGAGATCCTCCAGACCTCTGGGTTTCAGGTTTCGATTGACCTTCATCGTCTAGTTTTCTCATCTCATTACAGACCTGGGCTCAGTGCACTAACTAGTTACAAGGCCTTGTCAAGTCACTTAGTCACTTAACTACTCTCAGCCTCAGTGTTCTCATTTGGGCGATGAGTCACATCAAACCTAAAAAAATCAATGGACTCACATGTGGGACGGTGCTTTGTGAACAAAAAATATAATATCTCATTGTTGCCGTAACCCTTGTTTCTCTAGAATATACAGTTGGACCAGCTGAGCGAGTGCTAGCCCTGGAATCTTCCATGGGTTCCCTTGGTGGTGTTGCCTTTGCCTGGTGGTGTACTGGGACATTTGTACATAGGTTACATGGACTTACAAGTATTTGAAATGCCCACATTTTTGTTCTTCAAGGAACTACTATTTCTCTTTAAAAAACTAGGCCTTTCATAGCTCCAGAGGAATGGATGGAGGAAGTATTTTTTTCTGGTTAAATCAGTTCAGTGAGACTCTGTGCACATAGTAATCCTTAAGTCCTTTGCCTAGCTCCTTTGGCCCTAGGCACTTGGAATGATGGGTTTGTCGAGAGGCAGACATGTGCAGTCTATTCAGACAAACACTGACAGGGCTCCTCCTCTCTTCCCCCAAGCTAAGCGGCCCCTTTGGAATGTCTAATGAAGCTCGTGCTCTTGCAGGCTGCTTCGAAACAAAGCAGGCGGCCCTGGAAATGAGCCCTAAGAGGTATTATTACTATATGTTGGTTTTTATTTGCCTGTTTTGACAGTGTTGTGCAAATGAGGGCCCTGCTGATACAGCCAAATCACAGTGAGCTGTCTTTGCTGTCTTAACTTCTCCCTCACGGGTCTGGCGCTAGACCTGCCTGCCATACCTTCTTGGAGACAGTGAAAAGACAGAACACTGTCTTCTTACTGATAATAGGGCAGGTTATCACTGCTTTTACTTAGGACTCTGAAGGGAGGAAGGTAGGGTCTTGGTGAGTGCTTGAAATTTTGTGTATTTATTGTCCTAAAGCTACAGGTCCTTAGTTTATTTTACAAAAGTTCTCATAGCATCCTGTGAGATGAAGGATGTAGTAGCTAAAGTAGATCTGATTTTTATAATGGCCACAGAAGTATATCCAATAATAAACATGGATGCTGTTTCTCAATGGTTGGGATTAAATTTGTACTTTTGGTCTACTGTTTGATATGTCTTGTAGGTGATGAATAGCACTGATGTGCTAAGGGATTTTCTTCTTAGTCTCTGATGCAGGGGAAGTCAGGCTGCTAACTCCATCCAGCAAGCTCAGGAGTGCATTCTTGGCCAGTCCCAGGCCTACATATTGCCTTGTGCACAGTCTTGATGACAACTTGGGCATTTTCTTGATGCATTGAGCACAGGTATTAGAGGTGTGGGGTCTGATGCACCAGACTCCATTCTTCATCTGTCACCTCCTGCTCAGACCGCCAACCAGCCTTCTCACAGAAGTGGCCAAAACAAGGACCTAGTGTATGGATAATCCGGTGCAAATTTGTCACCGCTTCCAGGAAATCGCGCAGAGTGCATGTCCTGCCTGTGTTTGATACAAAATACCATCTTTATGTGTTCAGGGTAGGAGAAGCTTTGTTGCTGCTGCCGTCAGGACAGTCATCTAAATAGTAGTGGATTGGGGGTGGGTTTTACATTAACGGTTAAAAAAAAATGAGCTTGGAGCTTAAAAGTTTCAATACTTTGTTGGATGTGTACTATGTTTCCAGTTAAGTCAGAGCTGAAAATCGCCTGTCCCGACTGTTGGAATAATCACTTCCACTTAGTTTTCCTCTAAGTAGAAACTGGACTTGGTTGGACTTAGTGACCTTCAAGGTCTTTTCTCTCTGGCATTCTGTTTCACTTCAGGATAGGTCCTAAATTTTGTTTCAGTCATTAGGTTCAAATGCCTCCCCCGCTGAACTTCTTTATTCTGAGAATAGATGATGGACTTGTCCCTTCGCTCTCCTGCCTTCCCATGTCGTGCTCTGATGGAGCTAGCTAACAGAAGGGATGATGGCCAGCAGGTAATTCAGCCTTGAGAATGAGGGAGAGAGGTGAAGGCACAAACGGATGAGAACATCTGGGGTGCAGCCCTTGAATAAAAAAAGATTTCACAGAGTAAAAGCCTGGTCTGCCTTATTCTTTGAGGTCAAGAGGAATTGGTCTTGGTACCTATTTTAAGCCCTGCGTGGTCAGAAACTGAGTCTTAGATTTATCCTCTTTGCCCTGACAGTGCCTTGTATAGAACTGGACATCATGAAGGTACTAATTGTTTCTGCTTTACTTAACTTCCTGGAAATCATTGCCGTTGTCAAGTGAATAGGACTATTATTTTAAATATTATATAGAAAGGGTCCAAGCTTGCTGCTTCTTCATCATTCCAAATATTGTGTTCATTGAAGCAGAGAACCTTGTCAAGACAGTCATTACCAACATTTACAAAATGAGAGCAAAAGCTGTTAACAGCTGGATAAAAGTTGAGAATTTTGTGCTTTCAAAAGAAACAAAGGAGGTTTAAAAATATTTCAGTGGGAAATCTTTTCAGTGGAAGTCTTTCAAGACTTACTGAAAAAATTTTTTAAACAGAAGCAGATCTAAAGAAGTCAGTAGAGGAAAAGAAGACCATGGATGTAAGAGCTTTATGTTGTGGACATATCCAAGTTCATTGTTAAAATAAAAAACTTAGCTTCCATGTATCCTGTTTTGCAGGATAATTTTCTTTTAATGCATCTGAAAACGGACCTGAGAGTTTGATGACGTGTCAGACAAGGTGACAAACTGAGAGACTGTTTTAGTAAGTAGAGGTCCTTCTTCTTAGATCCATGTTTATCAATTAGTGGCTGTTGTCACTTCCATCCTCCTCTTTACCCAAAAGTAGGCATTAAACCTTCATCTCCTTTGGATGCCTGCTTCGTAGACTTAGAAGAACCAGAAGGCATGTAAACATGCCTGGTTAGTGCGCTGAAGAGTTTGTCATCAGCTAGTTGACTTCAAGAGCCAGTCAGGGGACGCCTGAGTGGTTCATTTGGTTAAGTGTCCAACTCTTGATTTTGGCTCACTAGGTCACGATCTCACTGTGAGTTCGAGCCCTGCATCAGGCTCTGTGCTGACAGTATGGAGCCTGCTTGGGATATTCTCTCTCTCGCTCTTTCTCTCTTTCTCTCTTTCTCTCTTTCTCTCTTTCTCTCTTTCTCTCTCTCTCTCTCTCTCTCTCTCTCCCTCTCTCCCTCTCTCTCCCTTTCCCCACCCCCCCCCGAAAATAAATAAATAAACATGGAAAAAAAAAAAGAGTTAGTGAGCTGGGTTGTGCAGGAAAGTTGTTACTGGACAATTCCACATCCAATACATGCTCTAATGTTACTCTGTTAAGTTCTCTACCCTGTAAGCCTGTCAGGGCCAGAGTGAGGGAAAAATCTTAGTGGAGTATCTGAACTCTAAATCATGGAGTTTGAAGGCTGGAAGTGAGTTTGAGGGTCTGAGGCGGGTCTCCCAAATTCACGTATATCCTGGGGTTAGACAGGTAGTGTGAGCGAGTGAGTTGGACAGGTGTAAGTAATGGGAGCAACAGGGGACTAGTTGGTGCTTGAATTCAGCATGTTAAAGAGCATTATCCTGCCTAACAAACAGTTCTAAGGGCTGATTCGCCTACTATTTTGGGGACCCCGGACCCTACATTTCAGGCTACCTATCTCCTTTTTCAGTATAATGACCTGACTACAGATAGGAAAAGGCACTTGTCCAAGGACAGACAGCTGGTGAGATGCAGAGCCTGACGCTTGGAGTCTCAGTGTGCCCGTCTTCCCTGCACCATGAAGGCATCTAAGTGATGAGGCAGGAGCACCCTGCTTGACCTTAGGGATTAAACATTTCTTCTTCTGAACCATTAATTTTGTTAGAGAGGTAACAGAATAAAAATGTGTGAATCTTAAGGGATAGCCTGATAAAATTTTATGTATGTGTACCTTTATGTCACTCTCAGCCAGATCACCCCAGGCCCTTTCCACCCCAACACACGCATCCTGATCACAATTTATCATGGAACTGAGGCGTTTCTACTTTGAGAGCTGGTCCATCTGTCACTGGCTCCATTTCTGCCCACACCGCTCCTTCCTCACTATTTCCTGCTTTAGATTCAGTTGTAAGGAGCTATAGCAAACACGGGGCATGTTGCTTAAATTTTTCCTGCATAAATCCAACAGAATGTTGGATTTCTTTAGAGTGAGCACCCTCTGCCATTGCCTCAGCAGGAACCCCGTGCCAGCACCCCTAGTGTGCCTCCTTTCAGAGGGTCCTGAGCCTGCTGTGCTGCTGCTTGCCCTGTCAGTGCTTTATACAATACGTATTTAGGTCACATGACATTTGCCAGGATACTAAGAATTACGATGCCACTTTTCCTTTGAAAGAACTTCAGAAGTTTATTTCATGATTTTGTTAAATCAAAGGCCCATATCTCATTGCAGTGGGCATAGCACTCAAAACCCTGGTGATTGTGTCACTAAAAATATAACCGAGGCAACAGCCAAAACAAAACCCATCTCACAGGCAATGCAGCTTCATTTGAAAGGAAGAAAAAAAAAGCTGGTTCCCAGGCTGAAGCTGTTAAGCAGATTTTTATGCAGGGCTTCAAGTTACTAAAAAAGCAGGACTCAATATGTCTTTCCCTTTGATTTGTAGGAGCTAGTGGGAAGCAGTGCTGCTACGCGCCCCCCCCCCCCCCCCCCCCGCCGAGTTTTACCATATTCTGAAAGCAATGCTTGAAGGACCTATAAATGGAGTTGGGCTGTCTCCTAGTGCAGGGATTAACACAGAATTGCAGGGGTGTGCTGCATGGTGGTTGGAAAACAGGAAGGATGCTATTCTCTTTTTTGGATGGACATTGTGCTGCTTTCTCTCGTCTGCGGATGTTTCCTATAAAGCAGTCTGTCACTTTGACAAATGCACACACTGTACCACCTCACAGTTATAAAGGTTAAGTAAGCATCTTGAGCAGTGCCCCACCGCTTTTGTACTTTCCTTAATGTCAGCTGATAAAGGATTATTGAAAAAAGCTTGCAAGGAGATAAAAGGCTTGCAGGTTGAGGTTGAACAATTGAAATTTTCTGTTCCCAGTGTAGTAAATTACCAATGACAGATTTAACGTTTGTTAATTATCAGAGCAAAGTACTAAGGATTGTTTTCTTTTGCCTAATTAATTACCTCATCTGGAGTGGAATGTTAATTCAGATAAATGATTATTTCTTAATACCTCTGAAGCTTTCCTGGGAGTCTCCTAGCATGCCAAGTCCTAAAGTTTGGCTTCCTTACTTTCTGAGGAAAGATTAGGATAAGAAGACCAACATGGCTACTCTCCTGGTCTTTTTCCATTTCAGAAGATGGCTGGATAACTTGTTTATTAGACTTTTGGAGGCAAGTCGGTTTGCTGTGTGTTATTTCGTAGAAGGTGAGTTGGCTTCCTTGAATTGTGTGCCTTATAATCAAGGTTTTTACTTAGTCTTGCATATGGTTCTGAATTTAACTTTGGACACTCTTTTTAAAAAGACCTTTGGAAAACTCATTTTGGGGCTCCTGTAGTGGACATTAAAGATGGTGTCCTCTGGGAAGGGTGCTGTGTTTCCTTAACTCACTTTTCATCTGCAAGTCATGTTACCACCTCGTGCTTACCATGGGAAAAAAACGTGTCCTTTAGAATTCAGAATCCTGGACACAGGTTTTTATTCTTCCTTGAATCCACGCTAACTCCTAATAGTTAAAAGAATCATATTCAGAAAGTGGTAAAGTCATGATTTTCATACACCTATTAAATGTACACATATCACAGGTTTTATTTAACTTTTTATTAAATGAGAGAACCAAGTGGATGTTACATCAGGTTCAAAGGAGAAGCCAAAGAATCAAATTTATATGGAGTAAAGGAATTGTGAAAAAAAAGTCAAAGGAACACAAAACTGACTTTTTCAGGGGGAGGGGCAGGGTTATTGTTCTAGAGGACAGACGTTATTTGCATATCTATGCACAGTTTATGGAGTTGTAAATAGCCTAGTTAAAGACAAAGGTACTTGCCCCTCTAAGAGTATCCTCCTCAGTGCTCCAGCTTCACCTGAAAGGAGGTCTGGTAATTCCTTCTGCTCATTTGGAGGTCAGAAGTTTCCCCTTAGACGGTTTTGCATGAGATTTTGGTCTTTTCTGTAGACTGCCCCCTCAAAGTAGATTAGAGATAAATTACTTGATTTCTTTTTTCTTTTGAGGAGATTGCTTAAGGATCCCTGGGGAGAAGGACTGGTAGATTCGGACCACTGGAGACGGGGTCTGGTGGCATGTAACCAGTCACTCTGTACTGTCTGCTCCTGTTAGGTTATGTACTTGAGTTATATGCACTCTTTGCTTCAAGATGTGAAAAGGCAGCAGGATTTTGTCTAAGATTATCTTGAGGGCAAAGTCTGGAGCCTGGTATTAAACGGATGGTCCTGTTTTGGTGGAGCCAGGCTCCGAGCTGTTTAAGAGCATGCTTGGAACAACGCCTCTGGATCTAGGAAGTTGTCTGTGAAGGGGCTTTTCAGACACTCTGCTCAGGGACAGCTCAGTCCTACCACATGTATTCACTTGAGTCTCCCAAAGACGTGAGAGCTCTGGAGGTGTGTTGGGTGCTTCTGGATATATACGTACACGTATGCATGTACGTGTGTATGCA
Source organism: Lynx canadensis (assembly GCF_007474595.2). Classification (NCBI taxonomy): domain Eukaryota; kingdom Metazoa; phylum Chordata; class Mammalia; order Carnivora; family Felidae; genus Lynx; species Lynx canadensis. The sequence goes on along the minus strand of NC_044318.1, from coordinate 28,319,473 downwards.
CATATGCGTGTGAATACATGTATGTATTTGTATAACTGTGTAAGGCAAAGGCTGGCTTTAGGGGGTCTGCACAGTTCAGTACTTGTGCATTTTCCCCCCTAAAACTCTTGTGTCTATCAGATTCTCATGTTCTCAGAGACTTTTATGATTCCCCAAAAGTTTAAGAGCCATTGACAGAAATTATATCCTCAGTGATTATTCTGAATCTGTGTATTCTTGTGTGCATGACTTAAAAAAGAAAAAGTTTAGATTACGATTCCACCTAATTATAGTCTGCTGCAGTAGCCACAGCTGGATTGAGCCGTGTGGCAGCCTTGCCCCTGAGCTGGGAGGCAGGATGTGTGCCCTCCCATAGTGAGCCTGAGTGCACTGTGGGTGCGCTGACATGAAGCCCTGGGAAATAAAAAGCACTAAAATACCTTCAAGTCCAGTAGCCGCCTGGGGAGAAGCTGACCAAGAGACCTTTTGGCTTCTGCATTGTGTTGGGTGCTTGCGAGCCTGCAGCCCCGTGAGTCTGACTGACCGCTGACTTGGGCCGTGGCTCCGATGCCAGGAAGAAGTACGGGGGTTGGGGGTTGGAGTGTGTTAGGTCCAAGTAAAAGAAATTACTGCCCCAGCTAGGCATTGCAGTTATTAGACCCAAGTACATCTTTCTGCCTTCAAACCAGGATTTAGAGCATATCAAGCAGGTGCCATGTCTCCAGTAACCCGTTTTGTTCCAGTATTGGGTAGCTTGCTGTGGGATTTTAAATTCAAATACTCCCACATTCACTTTGTTTAGGAAATAACTGTAATAGAGCAAATTGTTTCCTCCTCCTCCTCCTCCTCTCCTCCTCCTCCTCCTCCTCCTCCTCCTCCTTCTTCTTCTTCTTCTTCTTTTTTTTTTTTTTCCTTTTTCTTCCACAGTGCAGCCAAGTGAGAGCAAATCAGTTCACACCCAATTTTTTGTTGCTGTTTCCTTCGTGCTGGAGAAGAGTTGGCACAGCTCTCCCTTGCCGCTGCCCTGGAGGGTGTGGCTCCCTCCCCTTAGTTCATCATCTGAAAGCAATTTTGCTCAATTAAAGATCAGAATTAAATTTCAGTTGTGGGGCTTCTGTGCAAAGGAAATGATGCATTAATGAACACACAGATGTCATCTTGCAGCCATGCTGTTTGCAGAACACTTTCTTCAGGACTCAAATAATAAAAGGAGGCCCAGGCGGCAGGAGCATTGTTTACTCGTTGGCATGCTAAGTGGAGACACTCACGTTTATTTGCAAACCATTTATCATTCTGTATACTGAGAGGGAAAACATACTTTATCTAAAATATTTGAAATAATGACTCCTCAAATCAGATAATGGGGGCATTAATGCTAGGTGCCATGCAGTAAATTGCATAATGCTACTGAGTTGGCACTGAAGCCATGATTTGTGATGATGCTAATGATCTACCCAAATAGATGGGAGTTGAGTATAAAAAGAGAATATTCCTGGAAAGAGACAAGGCAACTAGTGAATTAAAAGCGTAGTGGGAGAGGGGAAAAAAATGTGTAGGATCGTATTTCAGTTATTGGAAGACCCACCTGCTCTTCTGTACACACATTATGTAAGTTTTATTCTCTATATTACAGATATCCCGCAGGGTGGATAGGAAGTTCATATATCTGCCTTCAACTGTGTTTTTAACTCAGTCAGACATGAATGAACAGAAAGATTTATGTCTTGCACGTGGAACATTCTAGTATGGCAGGCTTTTTTCTTTCTTTTTTTGAAAAGAAAGTGTATATTTAGATTGTGCTATCCTATGCACTGCTTTGCCTGATGACTGTGACTTCTAGGTGGGAGAAAGCAGCAAGTGGGGAGTAGGAGTTTGGGGGGGGTTGGAGAGGGCTTCTGTGAGACAGCATTGGTTTCTGTGGTTTCGGCCTGGGCTGTACACATGCTCTTTGGCCCTCACGGTTAATGCACATACTTCCAGGTAGTGCCCAGGCCTGTGTCTGCTGTGTCCTGAGCTTTTATGTATGTACGTATGGATGTATGTATGTATTTTTTACTGTTTGCTTTTTGATGTTTTAATCTCCGTGCTGTACAGAATTTCTGAAGGTGTTTTGAACACAGAGGTTCTTAGTTTCAGGGGGCATCATCCACTCTGGTCATTGATGTCAATATGGATGAAATCTCACTTGAGACCTTCTATTCCCCAAGTTCATGGACCCTTTCTCATTCTTCTTCCCCTGTTACAGAGTCTCTATATAATGTTTGACAAGGGTTAATGGTTCTCTCCTTGAAATGTTTTCTTTCTGTACCTTGTGTGACATCACATTTTTCTTTTGCTTTTATCCATGTCTGGTGACAAGGCCATTTCTCTTCTGGTCTTACTTCCTTTTCTAACCCCCCTAATTGTGCATACTGCCCTGAATCCTATTTTGCTAATAACTCTTCTCATTTGCAGACCTCATCAATGCACATCATCCATTACCAAAATGCCATTAATGTCCTGATTTTCATTTCCAGTCAAAAATTTCTTTCCCCACTCCATATCCATATATATCTCTTTCTGGAAATTTCCTTAGAAAATCAATGTGTGTTGGATGAAATGAACTCTCTCTTAAACTCTTTCTTCCTTCTCGTAATTGCGCCTACATTTTCAGTATCTTTTTGGCTAAAAACATATATTAGTGTTTGTAGCTTTCTCCCTTTCTTTGCTTCTCATGAGTGCCTCATCCTGTCCTTTTCTTCCTTCCTTCCTTCTTCCCTCCCTCCCTCCCTTCCTTCCTTCTTTCCTTCCTTCCTTTTTTCTACCCGCTTTTTTTCAGATTCTCCTTACAGGTCACATGCAGGGCTTCAGTAGCCTCTTGACTGCTCTTGTGGCCATGGTTTCCTTCCCCCAATCCTTCCTGTAGTCCTAGGTTTGTCTGCTTCTTTTCCTTCCTTTCTTTCTTTCTTTCTTTCTTTCTTTCTTTCTTTCTTTCAAAAAATTTTTTTTCATGTTTATTTTTGAGAGACAGAGCATGAGTGGGGGAGGGGCAGAGTGAGAGAGGGAGACACAAAATTGGAAGCAGGCTCCAGGCTCTGAGCTGTCAGCACAGAGCCCAACATGGAGCTCAAACTCAGGAGCGGTGAGATCATGACCTGAGCTGAAGTTGGATGCTCAACTGACTGAGCCACCCAGGCGCCCCTTGTCTGCTTATTTCAACATACTGTTCAGAAGCCTTCCTTGGCCTCCTGTTGCCTGGCATATAAGTCCAAACTTCCTAGGCCTAGTGATTAAGCAGCCCTTTCCCTCCCTCAACAACCCAGGCTTATCTTTTACTCATTTTACCTTATAGGTGCTTGGTCTGTTTTTCTCATTCTTCCATACCAGCCTTTCAAAATGCTGCCCTGGCTGAAGCCCAGTTCAGCTGCTTCCAGGAAGCCTTCCATGATTACCCAGGGGCGTGCACTCTCCCTGCTCTAGGAGCAAATGGTCACTATACTTCTTCTATTAGGCCGTGTGTCACATACGGCAGGTATTTATTTAAGGATCTTATGTATCTGCTGGTTTGTAATTGCTGTGGTAGCAGGGACCATCTTATTCCTTTGTATTTTCAATAGAATTTGGTTTGTTAACTTGGAATTCTCTGTGCTGTTGGAAGTATTTGTTGGAAAAATAAATTATAGCACATAACATGTGCTAGAGCATCTTTAGTTTGAGAAACCTGGGTGAGTTCAGGTTCTAGTGTGCATTTCTTGGGCCTTTTTCAGTCTTCTGTCAAATACATGCTGATTAGAGAGGTAAGAGCACAAAGTCTGGTCGGCTTCAGCTGTGATTGAGAACTGATAACAAGGATTTGTTCCTGCCCCCCCCTCCCCCCCACAGTGGTTTCCTGGTACAGCCTGAGATTGGGATTGCTCAACTGTGCCTTAATCTCGTGTCTAGTGAGTGCTTAGATCTTGAGTTAGCAGGCTGGGATTCAAGACCACTGGCCTCTGTTGAAGCTTGATGCTTCATGTGGTGGGGCTTTTTGAGCCCGGAAATGGGACTCATGGATTACTCAGTAGTTCTTCAACTGATGTGAGCACGAAACGGAAGTCCTGGAGACAGGGATCTTCTGTGAGGGTTAGTCTTCACGTTCTGCTGGTGGCCTCAGACCTGCCCTGGTCAGTGTTTAAAGGATGAAGAAGCAGTGGAGCTGTGGTGACTAGTAAGCCATATCATTTTATCTGCTTTGTTGTGGGTCTCACCCTAAGTGGTCTCAGGTCAGGGAACTTTGCTGTGAAAGGAGAATCCTGACTCCTTGAGCTGACTGTGGAGACAGAGTCTAGGAGGTGGGCAGACCCTAAGGATTTGGTGGCAGATTGTGACCCCTTGTTCCTGGGCTGCCTGGCCGAATCTCTCAGAAGGGTGGGACTTCTAATTGCAGTCTTTGCTCTCCTCTTTACAGTGAGTCTGAACAGTGTATGTGTAGATGTAGATGCTTTAATAAGTGGGTTATATTGAATCCCATTTGTATGAGTAAACTGGGTGACCAGCATGAGGGAGTTGTTTTATTTTAAAAAGAACTACTCCCATTCTCGAACTGCAAAAGCCTCCATTTTGTTACTGTATCTTTATGGTTGATGATACTTTTCCCTTTTTGGTTTCCCCTGGGCAGTGATGTTATGGTTCTGAATTTTGGTAAAGCATTTCCCCTTTTGGCCTCTTGCCCTTACCTAAACTCCCTTCCAGTTAGCTGATTTGGGACTGTAGTTCTAAAACCACATTTTCATTTTGTTGCCTATGTTCATCTCATTTAAGACTACGTGGCAAAAATCGTCTTTTGTTCTTGACTAACCTCTTTAACTCCTCCTGTCTTCCCTGCTTCACACTTTTCCTCTGTCCAGTAATTTTTTTTTTCTTAAATAAGCAAACAGGAATGATTTGAAATAGGCAGCATTATTAGAATATAAGCAAATAAAAATACAGGATATCGCAGGGGCACTTGGGTGGCTCAGTCGGTTAAGTGTCCGACCGACTTCGGCTCAGGTCATGATCTCGCCATTTGTGAGTTCGAGCCCCACATTGGGCCCTGTGCTGATGGCTCAGAGCATGGAGCCTGCTTCGATTCTGTGTCCCCCCTCTCTCTCTGCCCCACCATTGCTTGTGCTGTCTTTTAAAAATGAATAAACATTAAAAAATAAAAAAAAAAAATACAGGACATTGGTTAAATTTGAATTTAGCTGAACAAAAAAATTTTTTTTAGTGTAAGTACATTCCATGCAATTTTTTGACTTGCAACTTGAAATTTGTATCTGAAATTTGAATTTAGGTGGGCATTCTGTATTTTATCCAGCACCATAGATGACAACTGCATAAATAACCACTACACAGGCACATATTTAGAATAAAATTTCACACTTGAGAAGATGTTATAAAGAAGTATTGAAGTTTATTGTATGTTAAGTACCCCTAAAGTTTCTCTTGCTAAGGACAAATTGTGAAAGAGTTTATGTATAAAGTTCACAAGTCAGATAGATACTATATACTAATTCACTCTAAGCTTCTACTGACTATTGGCATTGTTCATTCATTTATTTTTGGATTCAGCTCTATCTTTCTGCTTCCTTAGAAGATGGCTGTTCATTTCTGAGATGAGACTGTATACCCTACACATCTGCTTTTGCACATCATAAGCATGTGTCAAATGTTGAATGTTAAAGTTCTTGGGTAGAATTTTTCTTTATGTAAATTGTGACTAGTTCTTTTATCCAGCACAGTTGTTCCTACATATGAAGATCCTTAACCCAACCACTTAGATGATAAAGACAGTCAGTTCTTCATTTGTCTTGAAGTTTTTATCTGAAGCTAGATTCCCTCTGCTCCCCAACTTATCTGCATACAAGCTAATTACGAAGCTAAATCTCTCTCAAAACACATTACAACTGCTCTGAAGCTTAATAATGATAATGCAACATTTGTTCCACACTTTGCTTTACAAGGTTTGTGCATACACTCTGATGTGATGCTCGTGCTAGCCTATGGGGAAGCAGTATGGTTTGTGTCCCTATTTTGTAAATGAGAAATTTGAATTTCTTATAGGTGAAATGACTTGCATAAGATCGAGTAGGACTTACATTTTGATCTTAGTCCTTCTGGGCCATTGCTCTTTCCACTACCTGTAGTGGCTCTTGAATATAAGTGAAAGGGGTATTAGGCAGTTGAGGAGTAAGTGCACCAGTGTTCCCCTCTGCTAGCCGGGAAAATGAAGAGTTGTCCTTGCACCTGTGCATCATGCTGGAAGAGGTATTTGCCTTTGGTTCAGTTCATGCCTGTAACATCCCTCCGTTCCTCTTGTGACTAACAGTCACTGCCCTTGCACAACTGTTTCTGAATGAAGCAGATCAGCCACTATTGATATCTGAGTTTGCAGCAGTGCGTTGTTAATGCTTGGGCAGGAGTTGTTGGAACATGTGTTTTCACCTCTGAATAATGCAGGCAAAGACTCTGGAAGATGATATTCTGCACAACTATAGGGGAAATTATGGAAGGCACATTCCACCAGGTTTTATTAAGCACTTTATTAAACTTTATTAAGGTATTTTTGGATGTACTAGATAATGTGGATGGAAAGCTGTCTGTTTAGTCTTATTTAAGAACCCTTCAACCTTGATATCTTTGCTAGTCTCTTTCCCACCTTTAAGTACTTTTAATTGCCCTCTGTTTTTGGATATATTTTGACTTGAGATATTGCTTCCTTTGTTTTGTAAAATTTCCCCTTTGTGTATATTTCTTCCCAAAAGGAGAGTATGAGCTCTTTGAGGTCAGAATTCTTAGGCTACCATTGCCTCCTTTCTATGTTCTAAGCCACTTTCTGGTTCAAAGAGAAAGTATGGCCTTCAGGACTGTTCGAGTCTCTTACTTTGTCAAAGATGTAATATGCTTACCTTGTACTCTTGAGTTTTAGTGAACTCGCATCTTCATGCAGTTGTATTCAGTGGGCATCATGAATGCTATGTGCACACGGGGCAGCAGAGAATGGCAGACGTGCCTACTATGTAAATTTCCTTTACTCACACACATGTTCCACTGTCTCATCAGATTTTGCTTACAAAACTCAAGCTCATAGAGAAAAGTATAGATCATTAAACCAGGTGTCTGGTCCTTCTGAGTACAGGACTCTGGGCAGTGGCACAAGTTGCACCCTAGGAAACTGGCCCTGAACTTAATAGATAAGAAAGCATGTCAGAGACATAGATGCCCATCCTGATATTCTCTTCCTGTTTTCACACTGAGGAAAGCATGGCTAATCTCTTATTTTCTGTAGGAGAGATTAGGAGAGGTTAGAACATCAATCCATTGTGCCTTTAGCCCTGTTATCTGTAATTTGCTTAAATGTTTTCTTGTGTCTCCTTTCTTTCTTGTCATGTTGGATATGTCCTTAATATATCAGTGTCAAATGTTATACCTGAATGTGAACCTGAATTTTATTCTAAGCACTGAAATTAAAACAAAATGCTTCTGTGTTTGGTTTCTGATGTATTTGGTATACTAGTGTATCTAAAACATTTTAAAACAGGCTTTTAAAATTTTAGCCTTTCCCCACCCCAGTTATACAACTCATTTTTCTTCTTCTGACCTGCCATTTCTGATGAAAATTCTGGGCTTCTAGTGACTCCTGAGAAAATAGGCTCTCTCTTCTTCTTCTTCTTCTTCTTCTTCTTCTTCTTCTTCTTCTTCTTCTTCTTCTTCTTCTTCTTCTTCTTCTTTTTTATTAAATGGTGGTGGATAACATCCTATGGTCCATCGCAGTCCCCACAATTACTGGTGGCAAGTAGAACTTGTGGAAGATACAGTTAGGAGAATTGCTATTAAATTAGCAAAGAGCCCTCTTTGCTGTCTCAGATGAGAACCATGAAGTTGATTTACACATTCAGGGTGGCACTTGATATAATCTATATTCTAAAGAGACTCTCCTTTTACTAATCAAGAGGCTATCACCTGCTCGTACTTTGAAGAGAAAAAATAAATGTTCCAGGACTTGTAAGTTCAGAGAAGTAGCTTAACAGAGTGTAGTGCTTTAACAGATCTGTCTGGCTTTGGAAGCACACTGACTTCAGGTTGTCTGCATAGAAACTGGGGAATTTTATGGGGCACCTAGGTGACTCAGTCGATTGAGTGTCTGACTTTGGCTCAGGTCATATCTCATAGTTTGTGGATTCAAGACCCATGTTGGGCTCTGCACTGACAGTGTGGAGCCTGCTTCAGATTTTGTCTGTCTGTCTGTCTCTCTCTCAAAAACAGTAAATTAAAAAAAAAACAAAAACCCAAAACATGAAAAAAAAAATAAACTGGGGTATTTGAATCACATCAGCTTACCTAGTGGTTCTCAATCCTAGGAACTTTAAAGTACATAACCCCCAGAAATTAGTATTTAGTTGCTTTTAGGTGGGGTCTATGCCTTTTTTTTTTTTTTTAAATCTTCCTAGAAGATTCAGCAAGCTGCAAAGGTTGAGAACCACTGCTGTAACATCTTTAAACCTCAGTTTCCTCATCTGTATGGTGGGAGGAGTAGAGTTCCTAATATAGAGAGTTGTAGTGGTCTAATTAAATGAACACAGTGCCTGGTCAGTTGTAAGTGTGTAGTAAATGTGAGCTGCAGTATTACCACCCTTACTGATTCTTTATTGAGATTGGTATATATTTCTTGAGCTTAAAGCATATGCTGATTCATTAGAAATACTGCAGAGAATAGAAATGGTACCTACCCCAAGGGAATAACTTGGGTCTGATTAGAATATCATACATAACGTCCTTCTACCTTCCAGGAAGAGTATGTCAGAGAGTGGCTGGAACCACTGACTTTATGTACCAGGGTTGTCCCTGGAGTAGATAACTTCTTTGAGGAAAAAGTTGATTTATTCATTCATGTAATGTCCATTGACACTTAATAACAGTTCCTTAGTTGGATGCTGGAGGTATGATAGCAAACAACACTGAGACCCTGGCCTCGAGGGTTCCATAGACGGGTGAAGAGATGGAGAAGAAGTGGAAATTACAATACAAGAAGAACAAGTGTTTTGTTAGGAATAATGAAGACCTTATATCTAAGTAGGAGAGATCTAAGCTGAGGCACTTGAGTAGGCTAGGGAGGAATAATGTTGTTTTCAAAAGAGGAAATTACAATTTTAAAGATTTTATTATATTTTTATTTATTTTAAGTAGGCTCCATGCCCAATGTGGGGATTGAACTCATAACCCTGAGATCGAGAGTCTCATGATCTACTCACAGAGCCAGCCAGGCGCCCGGAGGAAGTTACAATTTTAAAGACACTTGAGTTAAGGACACTTGGTGCACAAATTGGGGAATTCACAGTAGTTTAGTATACCTGGAGTGTAAGTGTGCGGAGGGAAGGAGGTACGGGAAAGGGTGGTAAGAAATGAGATTAGAGTCATAGCACAACCTAGTTCATGGAAAGCCTTGTGGATCCAGGATAAGGAAATTAGAATTGATCAGTCGATAGCCATTGAAAGTTTTAAGCAAGGGAGTGATATGCTTAGACTTGGAATTTAGAGATGTCACCAATCCTGTAAGAGGGTGAAAGATTGGAGACACAGACTCCAGTTAGGACTAAATCCATTGTGATTAGGCTTTCCATATTTATTCCTCCTTTACCCCTATACCCACAGTCCTTCCTGGATGAGTTTTTTGCTCTCCCCATTCAAGACGATTACACTGAATTTCTAGGCATTTGATAGTGTAACAAATAAACATGTATTTGAAAGTCTAGGTCAACCTTTCTCAAATACTGGAGAGAATCCTGATCTCAGTCGAAGTCATCATTGCGTACGAAGAATTAATTTCCTCCTTTGCATCTAAATGGTACTACTTTGGTACTTTACTGAGAATAGGTACTTCAGTCACTTTTTGTTTTAATCTTTATTTATGTGTTTTGAGAGAGAGAGGGAGAGAGAGAAATAGCAAGCAGGCTCTGTGCAGTCAGGACAGAGCCCTATATGGGAATTGATTCCACCAACTGCGAGATCATGACCTGAGTTGAGATCAAGAGTCAGATGTTTAACTGAGCCACCCAGGCCCCCTGGTCACTTTTTGATGTATGCATCAGAGTGGAAATTGTTTCTTGTTTCTGTTTCAACTAGATTGCAAACAGTGTTAAATTTTCTGACATTATTATTATTATTATTATTATTATTGCTAAATTGACTGTGGTTGCCCTTATCAGATTATTAACACAAGACCCAAGGGGCTAAAAAGCCTTATTAGGCTCAGTCCTGGTCCATTTTTTATGTTGAACTTGTGGGATGAAAACAGTCCCAGGTCTCTGTGACAGAAATAGCTTGATAGATGCCCTATACTTGATGTGTAGAAACTGTTGAAGACTTGAGACCTATGTTAGCATTGTCTTAGGAAGCACAGTACAGGTGGTCCGCTTTAACCTTACAGAGAGAGCATCAGTACTTTCCATTAGAGGTACAGGCCTTCAAGCCCCAGGACGATGGAAATGTATCTCTTTGTAGTGATCATGGCCTCTGTGGTCCATCTCCATTAACACCCTGCAGGTTTGGAAAGTGGGGGACACATTGGACCAGTCTGAACGTTCTCATGGTCATGTCTGAAAGTACATCAGTAAGCAGTCATCCACACCTAGTTGTTCAAATTGACTGATGATTTCTGATTTCAGATTTGTTTTTTGCATATATGTATTGGCTGACCCTCTGCCTTTTAGATGCAATTAAGAATTACCTCATCAGTGCCAAAATAACAGAAATAGTTACAATCCAAAGTATTGAATTTTAGATTTAAAAATTTTTTTCAGGGGGCGCCTGGGTGGCGCAGTCGGTTAAGCGTCCGACTTCAGCCAGGTCACGATCTCACGGTCCGGGTCACGATCTCGGGGTCCGTGAGTTCGAGCCCCGCGTCAGGCTCTGGGCTGATGGCTCGGAGCCTGGAGCCTGTTTCCGAATCTGTGTCTCCCTCTCTCTCTGCCCCTCCCCCGTTCATGCTCTGTCTCTCTCTGTCCCAAAAATAAATAAAAACGTTGAAAAAAAAATTTTTAAAAATAAAAAAAAATTTTTTTTTCAGTGTTTGTACAATGGTCTTGTATTGAACATCTACCAAGGACCAGACGTGGTGTTGTGAGAGATTTAGTATGATGTAAGATAGTCTCCTTCCTCAAGGGATTCCTATTTTAGAACTAGCAGGGATAATAACTGTGTAAGCCACCTGATTGATCTGGAATTGCATAAAAACTTTACTGCAGGGATTGAAATAAGAATTTAATTTCTTTTCCAGTAAGCCTCTATCCAGTATCCATGAGGTGGTTGCAACTTTGAGGTTCCCGAGTGAAATGGCAGTTCACGCAGACCTATCTGGCTGTGGGTGTTTGTTTCTCTGACAGGATAAAGTTGGATTTATTTTATCTCCTGAGAAACACGTGTTGGCGAGCAAGCATTATCACATCTTCCCTTGCTTTTCTATTTCAACACAGTATCCTATTGAAATGGCAAGCTCCGGTTGTTTTGTTAAAAGAAATCTATGGGCCACATCACATAATTCTTATGTGTTTGATGGCGGCTGCTAATTGGCTGGGGACTTGTTACCTAGAGGTCTAGGACCCCTCTGAAGTCTTCATTACACAGCTAATGCCCAAAGGTGATCCCTTGACACTTGTTCTTAATGTAGTTCTTTCTTTTTCACAGTTTTTAAATTGAGGTGTAATTGGCATGTAATATATTAGTTTCAGGTGTGCAGCAAAATGATTTGGTATTTGTATATATTGTGAAATGATCACTGCAGGAAGTCTGGTTAACCTCCATCACCATACATAGTTACAAATTTTTTTTTTTTTGTGATAAGAACTTTTAAGATCGACTCTCTTTACAACTTTTGAATATGTCATACAGTGTTATTAACCACAGTCACTGAATGTGGTTATTTCTTAACAGCCAAATGATTTATTTCTTTACCAAATGCTGGGATTTGGTTTCACAGAGCACCCTTTTTCTCCTTCCCCGGGTGTGTAGGCTATGATGTGTAATGTCTGCTCACTGTATCAATAAATCATTGAGTGATTTTTTTTTTTTTGAGTGTTTAAAGAAGTACAGGAAATGGTTTCTTTTCCACCAAGGTGCTTGCTTCCCTCTGCAAAGTCTAAACCAGAAGCCTCCAAACTTTTTTGATTATATGCTCCTATTGGCAAAAACACTTAGAATAAGCACCCTTGTTATATATATTTTTATTCATTTAAAAGTTTTATGTATGTGCTGCTGGGTATGTTGTGTAGATCATAAAACACGTAACAGCAGAAATCGTTAAAGAAGGAAATGAGGGGCTCCTGGTGGCTCAGTCGTTTGAATGTCTGGCTCTTGATTCCGGCTTAGGTCATAATCTCATGGTTTGTGGGATTGAGCTCCACGTCAGGCTCTGCATTGACAGCATGGAGCCTGCTTGGGATTCTCTCTCTCTCTGTCTTTCTGCCCCTCCCCTGCTCATGCTCTTTGTCTCTGTCTCTCTCAAAATAAATAAATTTTAAAAAATTAAAAAGGAAGGAAATGAAGAACACATATCAATAAACATTTTAATGTAGACTTACCTTATTCCAGTGCAGCATTTTGCAGACCACTGGTGTAGACAGAAAGTGCTAAGGGTGCCTGGAAGGGAGAAATCATCCCTAAGGCTTGTGGATAGAGAGGGAGTTAATGTGTGAGGCATAACCAGTAAGTCCTGGCAGGGCATGGGGGAAGTTGGTACCATCATTTTGGTGCAAGCAGCAGGGTGTCATGAGCTTCTTATAGGGAGTCATGAAGTAGAAGTGTGCTGACCCGAAGTGAGTGGACATGTGTGTACTAGGATAGAGGGAGGGGGTGGGTGGAGAGAATGTGAAGAAACCATCAGGGTCCTATTCCCTTAGAGAGACTGTGAAGTGAGAAAGGCAAACAGGAGGGTGGTGGCAGGTAGGGTGAGAAACTAGTGAAAGTTTGGGAACTTCCTTGTGGCCAGCAACTATCTGTTAATGGTTGGCACTGCAGAGGAGGAAGTGATCTTGAAGGCTGCTGGTGGACAGTGGTTTGTAGTCGGGAAAGCTCGAGATGCGGGGAGGCAAAGGGGAAGAACTGGCTGCATCCCAAAGCCTTATTGTGCCTAACTTCGGCTTTTTTAGGACCATGGCAGTGTTTTTCAGGAAGCGGTTTATTTACCCCCACCCCCTCTTCTTTTAGACTAAATAACGGAAACTGGTGCTCGTGTCCAGGGTCAGGGCTAATTTTCCAGGGTGTAGGAAATACTTTCCTCTTTGTGTTATTTACTTCTAAACTTTGTTTTCTTCTACTCTCCTGTTCGAAGAGAGAGACGTGTAGCTACTGCCTGAGCAGTCCCTGTGAACGTGACGGATCTTGAGGCTTCCAGAGATGAGGCTGGCATGAGAAGTGAAGAAGCACCGCATGGCTGTCTCTGAGAGGCAGTTTTTTCCCGTGGACAGGATAGAGCTTTAATTGAATCCACATCACGTCTCATCTGTGAATGCTGAAGAGCAGTACATTTTTAACTAGGAAAAGCATCAATTATTTATTAGCCACGATACTAATTTATCCTGAGTGTGTGTCTTAGAGCTGGCTTTTCATCTCTGCGTGGCCACTGATGTAATGCCATTGTGTTCCTGTACTAAAGCGAGAGCTCTGATTTCCTAGCCTTGTGTTTTCCTATTATTTTTTTAATTGTGCTAAAATATTTACTCACTGGTGACCATATGGCACTGCTACTGAAAAGAGGAAAAAGTGGGGATTCCTGCTGCGGTGGCTCTTTTTGGCTCTAACGTCTGAGGGTCCTTTGGAGGTGCCCTCTGGGAGAGCCATGCACTCAACACTGTGCTTTGGGGAGTAGCGTGGGGCTTGTCCGGTCGCACTTTGATGCTGCTGCCTTATCTGTTGCTTGGTACTGTTGTGTTCCAGGGTGAATCTCTGGAAGTCCCAGTTACAGATGTTTGAGACTTTGAATGTTTGCCTATAGAAATGTAGGCCACTTCCGGGGTGTCTCCCCTTGTCACCGCACTGATGGCCAGTGGACAGAGTGTTGCTTAGGTCCTGACACTACTCCAAGCACTTTATATGTGTTGACTTATTTGATTTTCACAACAATCCTAGGAGGTAAAATGCTATGATTATATCTATGTTACAGACGGAAAAAACGTTAGGTAACTTGTCTGGTGAGTTTGGCATAGGCTCTGGACTGAAGTGCCTTGCCACGCAGAGTCCTGGCCCTCCGTCTCTTTATCAGACAATGTTGTCAGTAGCACCCGCTCACAGGATCGGGGTGGGTGTGCAATTCTGGCGCGTGGCAGCCACCGCTATGGCCGCCATCACTACCCTCCTCTTGATCGTCACAGCATCTGTACAGAGAATCAAATGAGATGCTTCAAACTCTGAGGTAATCCAAAGGATAATTTGCTTTAGATGTCAAAGACCGGTTGAGCTCTGCCTCCCTTTCCTTGAAAATATAATGGCAGGAAAAGAGGAAAAGTTGGAAATGGGGAGCCTTTTTCCAAACTGGAAGTCAGGTAGGATATTTTCAGAGAGAGATGGAATATCTCTGCCTGTGCTTTTCTCACTGCCGTTCGTTACTACCCTGCCTCCCCACCCCCTTCAGGGGCAGGGGTGAGGGCCAGCACACTGGAGGAGAGGGTGGTGAGTAAGGAGAGAAGTACCCGCTGAACACGCATGCGGAATCCCCGCAGCATGTAATTAAGGCCTGCAGCCCTTGTCAGCCAGAAACTCTTCTCATGGTGCGAGAGGCAGAGAGCCTTGTCACTGTCTCTAGAATTATTTGTGTAATTCAGCAGCTGTTTCCCTCAGATGCTTACCACACGGGGTTGGGTTATAAAGATGTACGAGTAGAATCGCCGAGGTTCAGACACTTGTGTTCACTGTTCAGCTGAGAGCCACTTAGCCTGTTCTTGTACAAATGCATTAGATTATGGTTAAGCAGCTTATGGACATAAAAACACATTAGAACTTTACAGCACTCTATAAATTATAGTTTTTGCAGCATTCACAGCCACAATGCTAGGTAATTACATTCATTAATCTACTACTAAGAGCACATAAAGTTGCCTCCCAAACGGTACTGTATGTGTCAGTGCTCTGCTGGGAAGGAGAGCTCCCCCCCTGCTTTTTTCCATCTCCCCCTGTTCCATTAAGCCTTGTGCAGGAAGGTTTTGGATGGCACATTGAGGGATTCCCTAATAGAGTCCAAGAAACCCATTTCTTTCAAGGTTAGGCTCTGGCAGCAAGCTTTGTAGGCAATCTCTTCATGCTGAACTGCATCTAGTAACCATTTTGTGTATTTATTTTCCTTTTGGAAATGGACAGATGTCTCATTTGGAAAACCAGCAGGGGTAAAGCAGTTGAAAAGAGATTTATGATGTCATCAGTGGCAGTGCTTTCTCAGGCCCTTTCTGCCTGTCTCTATGAACAGTTTATATGGTGGGTCTTTTAAATTTTGGATATATCATGAGTACTCGCGTGGTCAGGTCAATTCATAGTAATAAAATAACTAACCCTAGCATATTCCAGAAATTATATTAGCTTATTTAATCCTAATGGCTGCTTTGTAAGTTAGGTGCCATAATTAGCTGCCATTTTATAGAAATGAGAATACTGAGGCTTCACAGGGCGTTGTGGTAATTAAAAGAAGTATTATACATACACTACGCAGCACATTACTTGGTACAATGAAAGATACTCTGTAAACACAGTCTTGAGGATAGATGGAGAACAGATCCCACCATTAATCCCCCAGTGCCAAATATAGGCTTTTATAATGACTATCAGTTTCCCTTTATAATGACTAAGAACCTGACTATATTAGTCAGGAAGAGGAATTCCTCGCTTATCACTTATTTACTGTTTACTTTATGCTGGAAAATAACCAGGCACTTTCCACAAATATCCTTAAATCTATCTCCTTACTCTATCCCTGTATTCTGCAAGTGGAAATGGAGGCTTAAAATGGCTGGGAGACTCACTCAAAGTCACAAAGCCACAAAATGGCAACACCACTGCTCAAGGCCAGATCTAACTGCCACCAAAGCACCTGCTTGTGTCAGGACTAGTTGAGCAAAGACACAAAGGATGAAATGGGAGACGAACGCAGAGAATGGGTAGCAGTGAAGTATTGTCGTTTCTTTGGAATTAAGTTTCTATTGTGGGAAATAAGTTAAGAAATTGATAGGATCCCTATCAGTAAAGGAGTCCGAACATAAAAATGTTGGCTTTGTGTCCTTAAAAGCAGCCTTAGCTTTTAGGGTGGGGCACAGAGTCCCTTTTTCAGCAGGCAAGGTGGCCTTCTTGTTCCCTGAGGAATTGAGAAGCGTTTGGGACTACCCAGGGCACTGTTGTAAGGTTGGGTAACTGCTGAGAGAAACGTGGTTGCTCTGGTGTAAACTCGTTTGCTGACGAGGGGATGATAAAATCAGCCTCAGCATCTTGTGTCCATCCCCGTTCTACCCCCTTTTACAAAAGAGCTGCCATATTGGATTACTGCTGAAATTACCAGAGCCTGCTGCTTGCTTATCAGGGCAGGGCGATGCCATCTGTGGGATGAAATACACTCACAATATTATAGCAACCGGACAAGGGAAAAGAGGAAGTCTCCCTCAAAGACGCTGCCATCTAAGGTATAGCTTAAAACCACAGGCTCGGTTTTTGGCCCCAAGACTGATTTCCCTACCAGCCCATCTGCTCATGCGCACACCCTCCTGAGCTCACACAGCAGGCCTGGCCTTTATCATTTCAGGTCCTGCGGAGCTGTTCTCTCTCACTGTGGTATTGATGTCAGTTTTAACAGCCATCATGTATATTGACTCCTGCACCGATTCCCAGTGTATCTGCCGTTGCTAGTTTGTTTAGCTGTGCTCCCCTTTCATAGGCTGTGATGGGGATTTCACCTTTATGAATGTAATTTGCTGAGCTTGTGGTGGCATCAAGAAATCCTCCCGGGATGAGGAAAGGTTGATTTTCCTACAACCAGATGATGTTTTCCAGCTCCTTTTCCTCATGGGCCCAAGGGCCAGCGTCACACCACAGTGTGTCACCGCAGTGAGAGAAGAGAAGGAAATTGTTTAAAGTGTTTCATCTGCAGACTGATCTTATATGATCTTATATGCCTGTGAGCATGTACAGGCATGTGTTAGAGATGGACCGAGTGGGGTATGCACTTAGTAACTCAAAACTCTGCTGAGTTCACTGTGGTCAGCTCTTAGAGATAAATTAAATGCTGCTTCGTAAAAATGGGGGAACATTTTCAGAAGAGACTCTCAGTGCTTTCAGCAAATCTCCATGGCTTATCTTTTTATATAGCAGTCATCTCCTCAAATCAGACATCCCTATTGCCTATTAGGGAAACACAGAAAGCCTAGATTATGAGTTAAAGGTATCGACAGCATTTCAAGTGCTATCAGAGAACATTTAATTCAGTTTAATTTTGTGATAAATCTCATGTTTAATCCTCTGGTTACTCTGTAATCATGTCTCTATTGATCTTTTCTGAATGACTGCCTGCAGTTTAATAAACTTTGCCATTAACCCACAGCTTCTAAAGGAAGAGATTGATTCCATTATCAAATCTGGTAGACCCAATAAGTACCTAAACATCACTATATCTATCTATAGGAAGCTTTCTTATAGTGACAAGCATGTGGCTTGTTCAAGAAGCTGGATAAAAGTCTGACCATCTTTGCATGATAGAATTGCCTCAGAATTAGCATCTGATTCCCTTATGCGGATGGACACTAACCCTTCATCTCTCAGGTCAGTGTCATAGCCCATGGAAAGGACAGTTTCTTTTCTTCCTTCAACTGTAATTGTAGGGTCTTCTTTCTTCTCATTGCAGAAATAGCTGGAGTTTATTTAGTCTGTGTCTCAGGTCAGTGGGTCCATCTCAAGCCCTTTCCTAGGCTCTGTGCATACCTGCAGGATAGTTCTTTTTTATTTTTACCCATGTGATGCTAAAGCAAAGAAAACCTTTCTGGATAAAACTGGAAATAGAAGACCAGGGGTGATGAGAGAGGGAGTGTGTGCAGAGTCATAGACTGGAACTGTGTGAACAAGCTCCAAGACTTGGAAAATTTTCCATGAAACCCATATAAGTGTCTTATTTAGTGACAGAGCATTTGCAGTATGCGCTAAACAGGAGTCCCACATTTTGCACCTGTGGGTATTTATAGCAGTTATCATTATCCACTAATATTTATTTACCCACACGGGCAGAACATGTGGGATTCAGGGTCTGGAATGTTTGTGTAGCTTCGTATTTTTTTTTAAGGTCAGAAAGGTGTCATTCTCTGTCACTTTCACCCCTGAAATAAAACGGTAAAGATTGTCAGTTTTAGAGAAAGCGCCAAAGCTTTTATTTCTGTCTAGATTTTTTTTATTGCTGATTTGAATACTTCTGAAAGAGTTCACATATTTGACATAAGAGGTATAGCCTTTCTCCAATTATGATTTGGAGGGGAAGTGGAGGTGAGGAGAAGGATTGTATAATGAGATAACACTAAAGTGTAATATAAAATTTTCTTCAAACAAAAAGGTCATAACCCTGACGCAAATAAGGTTATAATGACATGGTGTTAGGGAGTGAGAGTGGGCTTTACCAGCCCTCAGCTTCCTCCTTTAGAAAATGAAAATACTTTGTGGGAGAAAAACCTCAACTGCATCAGTGAACTCTAAGCTACATTTGTTGAACATTTTGTATGTGCTCAAATAGCCTGCCAGGATGATGACATCAGAGAGGTTGATGGAACCTAAGAGATTTTCCCACGGAGGACCCTAAATTTATAGATTTTGGAGTAGATTGGTTCCTGCCCCTTGAGAAGCCAATTAAAATTAGTTTGAAAAAGGGTGTAACAGTTATTACTGGAGTGTGGGAAGGGTTATGTGCACATGTACATGTTGCTTCTCTGGATTGCTTCTCTGTAAATGAAGGAATGCCTGCTCATCTCCAATGGGAAGTTGACTACAGTTTCTGGGAAGTTGGGAGAAAGGAACAGATTATTACTCAAGTAATAATGATTTCATCGTTCTCCAGAAACCTATCTGAACCAAACCTGAACCATAAAGGGACTGTCTCTCATCCACGTACCCTTCCCGATATGCTGTACAAAACTGTATTTGTATTCAGAACTGCATAACATGAATTTTGCCAGAAGTGGCTTTTCCTGTCACTGAATAGTCCTAAACATTAAATTACCTTTCATAAAATTGTTTCCTGTCTGCTGAGTGGACAGAATATGCCTTCTTTGTGTGCGCACGCATGTGTGTGTGATTTTTTTTCCTAAATGGGCCTCTCTAAGTGCTTCCCCGCTCCCCGCTTCCAGCTACCCCCCTGCTTCTATGACAGCACGGCCAGCCCTAAACTAAAGCAAATACCGAGGTGTCCTCTGCTGTCTATTAATGCAGATGTGACTTTTTGCTTTATTTTGTTCTTTTAGATTTGACTTATAAAACCAGAGCTAGATATTAGTGGTCTCCCCTTGTGTCCCCTAAGATTCTGGTATCCCACCAGGAATTTGTTTTTTCTCTTCTGGGGAAGATGTAGGGGAAGAGTGAGGATCAGAATTGGCATAGCATGGCAGAGAGGAGTAGGCAGGACCCTTCCATGGCTTAGAATCCCAATCTTTATTTTGCTTTCTATTTCTTCTGAGGTTAATTTCATTTCACTCTTGCTAGAAAAGTGAAATGAATGGATACATTGTGTCTGTCTGTAAGTAAATGAAAGATCCACATAGGGCCAGATACCCATCTGTGTTGTAAGTTGGATTTCTAGCCTGTAATCCTCTCCTCTGCTTTTCGCTATATAATGGTAATGCAAGCCCAGAGAATGTCATGTTCCCACACCAAAGCTGGAATACCTGTTGATTCCAGGACTCCTCCAGGACTGGGAAGTAACCACCGTATGCATACAGCTGACAATAACTACAACAGAATCAGAAAGCTAATTGCTGAGTATTTCTAGAGACATTGGTCATTTAAAATAAAGATGGAGTAGTGTGTGAGGGGAACTCCTCCTGGGGAGGAGAAGTTGGGAACATTATTACCATTTTGGGTCAGTATCTGGATATGAGGAAGTTTTCACTGGCAGTCAGCGTCCTCGTATGGAATATCTGGATAATAGTATCAACCACTTGACTTTTCTAAAAGTAGGAGGTAATAAGACCCGGCAAATGGTCGTTTGGCCTTGATATGAAGCCACAAAAAGGAATGTAGGAGGTGACATTTTCCCAGTCGGTCTGCTTTGTTGTTTTGTCTTCTCTCGGACTTATAAGGTCATCTGCGTGATCTCTTGAGGCATCTGCTCAACCCCTTTTTATTATAGGGGTATGGTGATGGTCTCATCACGACGTGCTGAGGGGGTATCATTAAATAATACGTTGGGAAGTTTTTACCTGGCAAGAAGAGTAGTAGGATTCATAGGCTGGTGGGATATCCTGTGGAATGAGAGAAACATTCATGGTGTCCTCATTTCTCTAATTCATTTGTTCGAAACCCAACTATTGTGTGCTTTGTACTGTGTTCTCTGCAGGGAATTCAGGGATGATGAAGGAGTCATAGCCACCGTCCCTGTGGAGCCAAACCTTAGTTTGTATTTCAGGGAGGCCCCAATTACTAATTTAATTATTTTGTCACATGCAACAAGAACATTAATTAACCCCTTCCCCATTTTTTGCATGGAATGCCTAGTCAAAAAAATGCATAATGCCTATTTAAAAGAATTATATACAGCATTAAAATTATACATCCTTTCAAATGTGCGTGTGACCAGAGTGGATAAAAAACCAACAGCAATTTGCTTGTTGTTGTTCTGCCTGCCTCTCTTGAGGTAGCAAACCAGGCTCCTGCCCATGGAAAGGCCTGAGGATTGCGTGCCTACTTCCTCTTCTGGCTTCCATTATACTCTCCTCTGTTGTGTGGTTCCCTTCCCCTTTTTGGACTCACTCTTTGTGTACGTTATCGCCCTTAAGCCTTCTCTGATGAGATTTTCTGCCTCAGTCATGCTGTGCTCAGCTTTCAGAATGTTGCTGTTATGGAGGAGTTAAAAAAAAATTTTTTTTAAAGGTTTCCTTTTCGTCATGCTGTATTTCTCAGATTATCTGGAGGGACTGTAATCCAATTTTAGGAATCCTTCAGGGCTAAGAGCCTAAACTGTTTTAAGCAACAGCATCTAGTTGCCAGGGACTCAACCACTTTGAGAGTGTTAAGGTCTAACAGCAGCCAACTCTCAATTATCTATGGGAATGAGAGGCTGCTGGGACGTTTTCAATTCACAGAGTGTGCAAAAATCTCACTTAAGCTGGTGGTTGTGATCTCATCCTGTAACTGAATTTAGGAAAGCTTCTCAAGAGGCTGGGTTGTTTATTTTTATTTATTTTTATTTTTTCCTTTTTACTTGTCACTTCTGACCATGGCACTGTACCTTTGATAGGTGTTTTTATATACTGAATTTTTCTATACTTGGCCTTTTTTTTTTTTTTAACTCGTTTTCCTCTCTCCATTTGGATTCCCTTATGTCCTGTGTGCCATCATGTATTAAATATATTTTGATAAGCTGCCTCAAATTTTTTTTACATGTAGGAACATTAAAAATGTATTTATGTTTTCTTTCTTTGCTTTTTGATTGAAGTGTTCATGAGACAGGTTGTGGCCAAACAGCTAACCAGAGTACTTGAAAGAAAGCTAGGAAGACTTTACCAAAGGTTAGCCTGTGAATGACTGAGAGTTAATTGACTGATAGAAGTGAAGAAAGAAGGCACAATGTGGACTCCACCTTGTCACTGAAAATGATGTGAAGATGGCACGAGGCATTAATGTCCACAGCTGAGTCTTCTCCACTGGAAACTTCATGGCCACATTATAGGCGAAGGCCAGACCTTCCAGTGTGGTCATCCCTTTGTTTCAGGAATCTGAAAGATGACCTTTGGATGGATGTTGAATGCAATCCAGTTATTGGTGGTGGTGATACGCCAGCTGTGTGGTGGCAAGGGTTGCCATTTCTTTTTCAACAGCTTTATTGAGATATAATTCACATACCAGTAAACTGCATGGATTAAAAGTATAAAATTTGATGTTTTCACGTGAATATTAAGCATGTACATGTATCTATTGATATTACATAAGACATACTGTGTATAATCGTGAAAGTATCGCCGTAATCAAGACCATGAGTAGGTTTATCCATCCAAATGTTTCCTCATGTTCCTCTATAACCTCTTCCTGCCCCTCCCTCCCAGGGAGCCACATTTTTAAAAATTTTATATAAATGGAATCGAACAAAATGTATTCTTTTGTGACTCATTTCTTTTACGGAGCATAATTATTTTGAGATTTATTCAAGTTGTCATGTATCAGGAGGCTACTTTTTTGTTGCTGGGTAATATTCCACTGAATGGTTATGTCACAGTGTATTCACCTGTTGATGTACATTTGAGTTGTTTCCAATTTTAGGCTGTAAAAAGCTGATAGGAACACTTACGTGCAGATCTTTTTGTGGACACGTGCTTTGATGTTTTTGGGAAAATACCTAGGCATAGAATGGTTAGATCATATGGTAGGTATACTTTGAACTTTTTTTTTTTTTTTTAATTTTTTTTTTTCAACGTTTATTTATTTTTGGGACAGAGAGAGACAGAGCATGAACGGGCGAGGGGCAGAGAGAGAGGGAGACACAGAATCGGAAACAGGCTCCAGGCTCTGAGCCATCAGCCCAGAGCCTGACGCGGGGCTCGAACTCCCGGACCGCGAGATCGTGACCTGGCTGAAGTCGGACGCTTAACCGACTGCGCCACCCAGGCGCCCCTACTTTGAACTTTTAAAGAAGCATCCAAACTTTTTCCAAAGTGGCAGTACCATTTTTCACTCTTCCCGTTAGTGTTTGAATGTTCTTCCACATCCTTGCCAGCACTTGGTGTGATGACTGTTTTTTGTTTTAGCCATTCTGATATGTAGCTAGTGGCATCTCATTGTGGTTTTAGTTTGCATTTCTCTGATGACTGTTGGATGTTAAGCATATTTTCACATCTTTTACTTGGCCACCCATATGTCTTCTTTAGTTAACTGCTCAAATCTTTAAACAAAAACCCATTTAAAAAACTGGGTTGGTTTCCTTTTAATGTAGGTTTAAAAAAATGTTTACTTATTTGTTTTGTGTGTGTGTGTGTGTGTGTGTGTGTGTGTGAGAGAGAGAGAGAGAGAGAGAGAGAGAGAGAGAGAGAGAGAATGGGTGGGGGAATGCCAGAGAGAGAGAGGGAGAGAGAGAATCCCAAGTAGGCTCCCTGCAGAGCCCGACATGGGGCTTGATCTCAAGACCGTGAGATCATGTCCTGAACCAAAATCAAGAGTTGGACACTTAACTGACTGAGCCACCCAGGTGCCACGCTTTTTATGTAGTTTTGAGAACTTTAAAAATATATTTTGGATACAAAACTTTTCTCAGATATATATACTTGGCAGATAGTTTTCCATTCTGTGATTTGTCTCTTCATTTTCTTAACAGTGTCTTTTGAAGAGCAGAAGTTTTAATTTTGATGAGGTGTAATTTATCACTTTATTCTTTTATGGATTGTGCTTTTGGCATCATGTCTCAGAAATCTTTCTTAACCTGAGTCACACAAGTTTTCCCCTCTGTTTTCTTTTAGAAGTTGTGTAGTTCTTGTGGCACCTGGGTGGCTCAGTCGGTTGAGTGTCCAACTTCAGCTCAGGTCACAATCTCACAGTCCATGAGTTCCAGCCACGTGTCGGGCTTTGTGCTGACAGCTCAGAGTCTGGTGCCCACTTCGGATTCTGTGTCTCCCTGTTTCTCTGCCCCTGCCCCACTCACACTCTGTCTTTCTCTCTTTCTAAAATAAATAAACATTTAAAAGAAAAAAAAAGTTGTATAGTTCTAGATTTTACATTTAGGTTTATGACACATTTTTACTTAATTTTTCTAATTAGACTGAGATGTGAATCAGAATTATTATTATTGTTGTTGTTGTTGTTGTTGTTGTCGTCGTTATTATTTTAAGTAAGCTCCACACCCAGTGTGGGGCTTGAACTCAGAATCCTGAGGTTAAGAGTCACGTGTTCCACCAACCAAGCCAGCCAGGATGCCCTGAATCAAAATAAATTTTTTGCATATATAGACACAAGTACACACACACACACACACACACACACACACACACCTTGTCCCATCAGCATTTCTCCACAGAATTGTTTTTGTGTTTTTGCTGAAAACCAGTTGTCCATTTATATGTGGGTCTATTCCCATACTCTGTTGTGTTCCATCGGTCTGTTTTTCTGTTTTCATGCCAGTACAGGATTACAGTTACTGTAAGGCAGTGTGAAAGGCGGAAGCGTTGGGTCCCTTAGTTATTCCTCTCCTAACCTGCTTTCCTGTGATAGCTTGTTGATTTGTCTCCTGCACCCCCACTAAACAGCCTAAGTTCAGGGATCCTTTCTTATGTATTTCTAATGGGTGGCAAAGTGTCTGGTACAGAGTAGGTTTCTTTTTTTTTTAAATTAGGAATTATTATTTCAAAAAAAAGTTTTTAAATGTTTATTTATTTTTGAGAGAGAGAGGAATACTCTCTCTCAGAGTACGAGCAGGGGAGGGGCAGAGAGAGAGGGAGACACAGAATCTGAAGCAGGTTCTGTCAGCACAGATCCCGATGTGGGGCCTGAACCCACGAACCTGGAATCATGACCTGAGCCAAGATTGGACGCTTAGCCGACTGAGCCACCCAGGTGCCCCATGAATTTGGAATTGTTTTTGAATGCTGTATTGGTTATTTTGTTTGTAAATTCCTACACACACAGTCTCCTTACTAAAAAGTTCAGCTCCTGAAGGTGTGTTCAGAAGGTAGAGTAGGGGCTAGTGTCACCGTGTCTGGACAGAGTTAAGTTTTGAAAGAGCTGTATGTTTTGTTTCTTTCTAGTTTTTCACTTCTTACAATCGCTATAAACACTCTCACTTCATTTGCACTTAAGGGAAGAGATGGAATCAGTGTTCGTAAAACCATTCGAAAATAAGTGCAAATGCAATACAGAAAGCCAACAAAGGACTTGACAAACCAAAATGACAGAACACAGCCGGGAACGCTCTTTGATGGTGACAGGCCGAGGCGCTTTTTCTTACTTCCTTCCCCTGGCTTCTTTGTTATTTCTTTCCAAGTCCCTGAGATCAGATAGCTTACAGAAGAGGCTGTTTCCGCTGTACCCCTCTTTCCCACATTACATACACATGGGCTTGTGCAGACACACATGCCACAGATGCTTTGTAAGTGATAGGCTGCTCTCAGATTAGTTTGGTTGGAAAAATCAGATGGAGACTCTCTTTCTAAAACCCATTTCATGCAAGGCAGGCAAATTGTGCCCTCATTTTCTATTGTCTCTGGCTTCATCTGTAATCAGCAAATGCAGCCCCGCCGCTGAGACAGTGCTTCATCTGCAGTTTGTCGCTCTCCCCTAGTCTGCACAACACTGAACCATCTCATTTTGAAATTCAGGAGTGGCAGAAGAAGCCTTTGGTGACAGATTATAATTTGAGAGCAGGGAAAGTCAAGAGCAAGATCACCTGTTTTGTGGAAGCCTGGGTGTTGAAGGAAATAGTCGGTCTCCTGAGCCTCTCCGCGTGTGTGCCACTGTGACCCTCCCCTCCATCGCCAGTGACCTAAAAATCACATAATTTCAACTACTCATGAAACCTATTCCCATCTGTTATGCGTGGCTTGTGTGCTTACCCCCTCGATTGCCAGCAAATATGTCTAAATCTTTTTACTTCCTAGCCAGCCTTCTGTTGTTGGCTGGCTGGCTTTCTTGCTTGCTTCCCTGATTGTCAAATGAATGCCTTAAAACATTTTCTTCCAGACATCTTCCTTATTCTTCTGACCTCCCTACTCTCCCTCCCAGTGTTTGTCTGCTAAATGCTTCCTCTGCCAAGTATGGGGCACAGTCACCTTGTTTTCCAAAAGCACTGCAGGTCATTTGGATGGACACTAATTTTCTCTGGGAATTGCTAGCCTGCATCGTGGTAGACAAGTGAGCCGACTGGCCTTTGAAAGTCATCATTCGTTGAGGGTAAAGATTTATTCTAAAACCACACTGTTTCATTCCCACATTGTAGCGGTGCTTTGTAGACCACCCAGGTTTCTTTCAGGAAATTCTTAAATTAGTTGCTCATAGTTTGTTGGTGAATGGATATATGCACACATACACACGCATATAATCATGTGCATAGCTCTTCAGAATGTTGTAAGGTGAGTAATTTATAATCAGTCTTTTTGCCTTTGATTCTTGTCGCTCATAGTGGACATTTTTTTGTCATTTTTCCTCCAAGACATTCAGTGAGACATTACATGATTATTTTACTTTATACATGGTAAGTAGCCAGTAAATGTTTACAGAGGGAAAGAATAAACAGCAGCCTGGTTTATTCAAGAATTATACCAAAGTGTCTATGCAGCAATTTATAAATAAAATGATATCTTTGAGAGAATAAAGGTAATTTCTCATCTTTGGAAATATAAACTGCTTATATAATAAAAACCTTTTAAAGACTCTTGATTTCTTACCTCTTAAACCACCACCTTTACACACACTTTGATCCTTTCTCTCCTCCTCTTCCCCCACCAACACCCTCCAGAGTTGAAAATCTCAATATTAATTGGAACTAAGATGATTGTACTTGCTGCTGCTAAGACTTCGGCAGGTCTCTTACAAGCTAATGTCACGGCATGGGGTCCATTTGCTCTGTGTAGCTATTCTGTGGTGCGGTGAGAATGCCTTGATTAATATGCTACATGAAAATAAAATGGATTTGGAAAAAATTATACCATACTCTCATAAATATTAATTCACATTTGTATGGAATTGCACATAATTTTCAGTATACTTTGGAGCACCTTCTGTATGAAAGGAGATTTGGTCTCCAAAGAGAATGGCATAATTTTTTTAAAAGCGCAGTTGATACATTATTAAGTATCATTTGTTTATTAATCTGATACTCTACATGCATATAATATGGGCAGTAGGTGGGTTGTGTGACAAAGAGAGGAGTGCTTTGTTTTTTTTTTAAACCCCGTGGGGAGTTGCTACATTACTCTTAGCAGAAATAGTACAACTGCGCACATTGCTTAGAAGCAGTCCACGATGCAACTCACCTGGCTGCTTCTGCTAGCATTGTGTCATTCCTGAGTATCTTTTCATGATAACTGACTGTTTTGGTTGCATGTGATGTTAAACGCAGCATAGTTTGAGCTGAGCAGATGTCTGACATAGCTGACTGTGGTAGTGGACGCTGGAGAAAGGAATAAATACAGCAGACATTTATTGAACACTTACCATGTGTTAGGCATAGTGTACAAGGTTCTGAGACTGTGGAATCAATGCCCATGGGATCACTTCGATCCCAACTTGTCCCCTAAACACTGACCACCACATCCTCGTTGGCCCGGAGAGCTGCCTCTTCAATGGCAGAGGGTAAATCATCTGCACTGACAGCAGCTAGAAGTTAGACCAGAAGCCACTCATTTGCCTTATGAGATTGGTATTTTTGATGTCTTCTTGCTCCACGGATAAGGCCTTTTACCCCTTCTGGGGTTTCTTGCTGTTTGCTGTGATCTTGTTTCAGCGATGCCTGCTAGGTTCCTTGGTTTCCTGTTTCAGTGAACTTTTCTAGTTTGCTTCACTCTGTGGTAGTGCCGGCTTGGGGTGTTGTTAACTCACTGTTGTGGCTTAATAGGTTTGGATAGTTTAACCAGTTGTCTCACTTATTTATCTAGCAAACATGAACATATATACCACCTGTTATTTGCCTGACTCTCTATGTGAAGCATTGGGGTTACTGAGATGAATGGTAACTTAGTCTGTGCCCTGATTCTTTTAAGGGGTCATGCTGTCAGCTGCCTCAGGGCCTTGGCATAAGCTGTTCTCTCTGCTCAGACTTTCAGAACTAGGTCAAATGGTAGTCATCTCCTCAGCACCAACCCATCTGCTGGATGAGACCATTTCCCCCAATTTTAGCTCCTTTTTTCTTTCCTTTAGAGCAGATAGTTCAGTTTGCAGTGAAATATTTGTGTGATTTGATTAGTATTTGTCCCTAAATTTTAAGCTCCATGAGGTGGGGATTTTTTCCACACAGGATTGTTTACCCAGTGCCTCTAGGACAATGCTGAGTTTGTACTTAGTATGGACTGGGTGCACACAGAATGAATACTTGTTGAATGTGTGATGGCTTGAGAACAGCACTTTGCATTATAAGAAAGGTCTTCCTGAATGGGCAGCCCTGGTAAGAGTCCTTTAGGAAATGGGTGTGTGTGTGGACAGTAGGGCTTTGAGGCAGATGTAAAGGTCCCAGGTTCTGTACTTATTAGTATCAGCCCTGGCTGATCTGGGGAAAGAGCTTGAGGAACAGCGTGTATGTCAAATGGGCAGTGCTGGATATTGGGAAGCAGTAGGATAGAGAACTCCCCAGGGACAGAAGACTGTAAAGGAGGAGAGAGGGGGAAGGGGTAGGGGAGGTGGGAGAAGGGAAGGGGAAGAGAGAGAGAGAGGTATTTTTAAGGAGAAGGTAAAGGGAAACTTCCCTTTTATTTATTGTTTGTTTTAATGTACATTTGTTTAGGACCATGGAAACTATTTGTATAGGAGGTGAGGCTCCATGACGGAGCATAGTTGTGTAAATAGGATCATGTCTACTCATTTACAAGTGACTGAGTGCTAAATCTCTTTTAATTTCAGTGCTTAATGTGTACAACATTTCTCAAGGTTCAAAGGACATTCACTCATGTCCTACCAGTGGAGTACTTCAAGTATCCTAAGGAATAATGGCAGTGTCAGGCCGTGGACCCAGGTCTTTTAGTATTTCAGTAGATTCTGAGCTGTCTGCAGGCCCAGAGCTCGCTAGATCTCATAGCCTCAAATGCCCGCCTCTAGGCTCTACAGATGCTGCTTCCTATTCCAGGACATCCATTACCCTTCTCGTACCCTTTCTACCCGCCCCGCCCAACCACACACAACAATAAATGAAAAGTTGCTGTAGATCTTGGTGATAATATTGTTGTTACATTTTGCAGAGAACTGGGAATTAAGGATGCTCAGAGGAACTTGTGGTAAAAATATATAATGCATTAAGGAAACATTTTAATCATATGAATTGATAGTTTCTTTCTTGCTGGCTCATGTCCACCTGGCCTGGTATAGTCAGTCTTTTTTTTTTTTTTTTTTTTTAAATCACGCATGCACTTAGTACTTCTCTTCTGAAACATAATTGACGTACCTACTTGGAAAGTGAGTGTATTGAGCCTCCTTGGGGAATGTCACTGTGTGCTGGACCTAGCTGAGAATCACACTGAAAGCCACTAAGCAGTGAAATCACTTTTAATGGACAGATGCTTTGTGCTTTGTTGACTTTTCTGCCCAACCAGAATAGAAAGGATCTATTTGTGGTGGCA
The DNA here is from genome assembly GCF_007474595.2 of Lynx canadensis. Lineage (NCBI taxonomy): Eukaryota > Metazoa > Chordata > Mammalia > Carnivora > Felidae > Lynx > Lynx canadensis. The sequence goes on along the minus strand of NC_044318.1, from coordinate 28,290,038 downwards.
TTAGGGATTCAGAAAAATTGAGAGCCATGTTTCTCAGTTTTAGGTATTCTCATATCCTGCTTTCCTGCTTTCTCCTCTCCCTTCTTATAACCCCATTTAGCCTGTGTTTTGGATGTGACCTTAGACACCTGTGTAACCATCATTTCCCTTTCCTTCTCTTCTTTTCTATAGAAAGATGTAGCACTTAAGCCTCAGGAACGTGTGGAGAAACGCCAGACCCCTCTGACCAAGAAGAAACGAGAAGCACTTACTAACGGCCTGGCCTTTCATTCTAAGAAGAGTAGACTCAGCCACCCACATCATTACAGCTCAGACCGAGAGAATGACCGCAACCTCTGCCAGCACCTTGGGAAGAGGAAGAAGATGCCGAAGGGACTCAGACAGGTGAGGAAGTGTGGGTTTGTCCTTTTCTGTGGCTAGAAGATCCCTGCTTCAGATACCTGCCCCTCTGTGGTTCTTCCTGACAGGTGGAGAAGACGTCCTCATTGGGCTGCTGGAGGGTTGCCCCTCAGAGTTGTGTAAACAAGCCAAGCTCAGAGTTTTTATTACTTTTGAAACTTCAGCGTTGGTATCCTTGTCATCAGATGTGTTCACTGCAACAAAGCTTGATGCTGGTGCTACTGGTGTGTGGGGCAGACTGGCTGGCAGGGCAGAGATCTTCATAATTGGGACCAATGGAACGGGCAGGTGTGATCACATACATTGTGGATTTCAAGGTTCTGAGGTGTTAAAAATGTTTGTCCACACGCAGGCAGTGCCTTGCATCAGATTTCTGCTTTCCAGAGCAGCTCAAGTATTGTGGCATGTGGGAGAGCAGTGGCGAAGAAACGAATTTGCCTTTCAGTTCTTCAGCTGTTCTCATAGTCCATAATTCAGGACTGTCTTTGTGATCTGCTGATTGTATGAAAGTCTGGTGATAGGGCCTACTGGTCTGTTAATAATTAGGTTTCAGTGATCCACAAGAAAATATAGCTCTTGGCATTTGGGGAGCCTTTCTGCCTGTGGAAATCCCCACATGAGATAGATTAATAATGAGAAATGAAGCTGTTTATGGCAATTTTTTCTGCACAAATCCAGAGGCTTTAGTGCCAGCTGAGTTACCTGTGTCCTGGGTGTGTTTTGTTTGTTTTTGGCGGGACCACTGGGTGGGATTGACTATCACTTGAAGGAAGCAGAGGAAGGGAATGTGGTTCACAGAGCAGGTGCTGCTAATTAGAAGCCAAACAGGTAATTTCCAGTTTGCAGATGTTTCTTTGCAGAGGGAGAAATCCGGGATCTTATAAAACAGTGGTTCCAAAGCTTCACAGATCATTAGAATCATATTATGAGTGTTAGTAAACACACACTTCTGGCCCCTCCTTAGGACCTAATCTCTAGGGGGCAAGGCACAGAACTTGGTGGTCTTAGAAATTTCCTATTTGATAACGGCCAGGCCAGTTTGGAAATCATTCTTCTAAAGCATCAAGAGTGAATTTTTGGTGGTGATTTTTAGTGAAAAGATTGGAAAGACCAAAAGGGTCAATATGATGTAGCCTCTGCAGTTAGAGCTGGGGTCACAGTTCAGCCTGATGGGTAATGAGAGAGGTATATTGCCGAGAAAACATCTAAAGTGATGGATGTCAGTCAGCGTGGACGCAGAAGGATCTCAGGGAAGCGTCCCCACATCTGACACACAGGGAATGTTTTCTGAAGGCATATATGTGTCCTGAAATGAAATGCCAGAATGGTGTTGTAATAGTGACTATTAACACTTATCTGATGCATACCATGTTACAGTCATTAACAAGGGAGTATGATCTGTCATTCTCACAATGACCCCGGGTAGTGGGTGATAAGATGTTTACTTTCCAGATGGGGAAACTGGATCTCAAAGAGGTAAAGTGACTTATCTCAGGGCTCTCACAATGAGATACGAGCCAGGGTTTAGACCCAGATTTCTTTGTATTGCTCTATTTTCCCTGTATATTCTGCCTCCTTTGTTTGAGATTAGGATTGTGCATGAAGAGAAAGAGAACGCCAGGTCACAGGTTGGAGGGGGTCTTACAAGTATTTCTAGGAACTATGTGAGTAGTTAAGTCATAGGGAGTGACTTTGGTTATAGAAATGGTTTATGAAGGCATAAGAAGAAACATGATAAACTACCAAGTTCAGAGGGCAGAGAAAGAGCTGGAAAGCTTGAACGCAACCACATTTGTATAAAGATTTCTTTTTTTTATTTTAAAAATAATTGTGGAAAGAGTGGAGTGAGGGAGGAAGGGCTAGGGTCTATAAAAGGTGATATTCCTGTGGTATATGTGGCTCCCAACCCACGCTTCTCTGTATGAGGTATGTGAGAAAGGTCATTCTTCCCGCTGGAGAGAGGCTGCATTGTGACCACTACCACTCCCCCAGGCCCTCCCTCCCAACAGGGTTGGAGGAAGGCTTCCTACCTTCCAGACAAGAAACCAATTTAATCCTGAGTCTACAGTAAACTCTGGTTCCTCATCCTTGACTCTCTAATCCCAGACTTCATTTGACTTTTCCACTCTCTGTGCTCAAAATTCTTTCTCCCTTGTCCTCGTGTGATCATCAAAGAAGGCCAGGACTTGTATGTCTCAGATTCAGGTAGCTTTTGGTTCTAATGGTCATCCTTATGGTACAAAATGGCACTTGAAATCAGAGCTATCCTTCTTTTAGGCAAAATATTTGAAAAGCAATTATTTTGACTCACTCCTTATGAATCATGGAGAAGGAAAGAATGAATCGTACCTTTCTGGTCAATGTAAGAGTTTTCAAAACAAGTGGTGTTTTTCTTATCTTCAGTGTTGATGCCAAAATATACTCCCCAAATTGAGTGTTGTGTTTCTAGTAGGAAGGGAAGCAGAAGTTGATAACTGAAATAAAGCTCTAATACTTTTCAATTGTAGTCTTCCTAGAATCACATGTACTATTTTGAAACCTTGAACAAATCGCTGTGTGTTGCTGGAAGGTAAGGGGTTTGGCCTAGGTGATTTCTCAAGCTCCTCTCTCTGAGTTCCATGGTTCTTTAAATTGATGAACAACACAGAGACACATAATGTTTTCAAGGTCTATAAAGGAAGACTGCAGGAGGTCTGAGTGTATTTCAGTTCGGAGTCTCTAGTTGATAATTGTGTGAAGACATTTAAAAGAGAAAAGTGGGAGGCAGAGGCATGGCTACGTGTGTGTTGCCCAGACAGGTGCTCTCTGTTGTGTGATCATTGGTAAAAGATGACACACACAGGTGCTTAAGGGCCACAGCACATGCTCAAAAGCTTGTGCTAACAGTACTGGACGTTGCTTTCCTGTTGTGCTAGATGCATGGACACATCACAGTTACTTTTTCCCTTGCCTTTGCCTCCTACCAGATAAAGTAGCTGAATCTGACCATCTTAACTGGGAGGGGGCCTTGAGATAAGAATGTCCTTGAGGAGAATTTCAAAATTAATGGATTGTTGCTTAGTGCCTCTTACTGAGGGAGTTATAATCGGAAGAACTACAGAGGAAAGAGGGCCGTAGGAGGTGAGAATTTCGTCTTTATTTTTGACTTGGTGAGAGTGGATTAGGTTTGCATCTTATTAGGAAATGGTACTTCCTGAGCAGGCACCTTAATGCACAGCTTTCCTGTAATTATGGGAAGATGTTACTCCTTCATGGAGAGGAAATAATAAGATTTTTTTTTTTCTGAGAATCCGTTGAAGGCAACTAATCTTTTTACCAGGAGAGTGCAATTATATACTTTTATAAGAGAGATGCGTAGTTCTAAAATCAAGCTGCTTTTTCCTTCTCTTGCCTGATTATGAAACCTCAATTCTTGTGGTATTTTCTCATACTGGGAAAAGAAAGCTTTTTAACTGGCACTTAACCACCCCAGTGGAACTTACTTGTTGGATTATGTTGTTAAGTATAAATACATACTCACGTAGAGGACGCTGCGCTGGCAGCTGTCTTTTAAAACGGCTGCGCCTTTTTATACGGCAGGTTTGAACATTCTCCTTAATTTCCAAAGGGGGTTTTAAAAAGGAAAAGAGGAATAAGTTAACTTTTACAAAAGAATGCACGTCTTTCTGACCCCCTAGCCTTATATATATCCTGCACAGAACTATTTGCTCATGATGGGAACATTCAGACATTATATTTAAACAGTTTTAGCTTTTAATTTTTAACTAGTACTTTTGAAAAAGTACTAGTAAAGATGTGTGGTAGCGTTTTTGTCCCCCTCTTTACTTAGACTTGGGACTGGGAAACCAGAACAGAGGCTGCCCAGGTTGTCTGTGTAAGGAGCCTGATTCTCTACCTGCCAGACTAAGTCACAGTGAAACTGCTAAGGGACACAATGAAGTGACCCACAGCCAAACCCTCTAGCCAACTTAGGACTTCCTCAGAAGCATTTTTGGAAAATGTAACTCTTCCCAGGGCGTTGAGTTTTCTTTCAGTATATCTCACTTCTAGACCACAGGAGAGGATTTAAAATTTTACTACTTTGTAGTTGAAAACACAGAGAGCAAAGGAGTTTTAAAAATAGAGAAGCAATGAGGAAAAGTTAATGGGAGTTAGGAGAACTCTCAGATTTGGCTCAGAATCGGTGTTCCTGAACTTCCATTTAGTCCATTAGCCTGCCTTTTCTCTCTCTAGTAGGAACTGAACCAGAGGAAATAGGCTTAAATGAACTAGGAGGAATTTTTAGGCCATATGAACTCTTACAACAAACAGATACCAGAATGGATCATCAAGATAAACCACAGAGTCTCCCTCCTAACTGAATTTCAGTTTCTAAAAAGGCGTTCAGCTAAGGATGGGATTTCTGAGACAAAGAGGCAACCTACTGAGATTGCTTCTCGCCACGGGAGGATACCATTTGAGAGGGAAGTAAAGGGATTTGGGAATATTTCAGGAGCCTAGCAGGTAGACTCTAACTTTGCTGATGGGAATGGCTTGTGTGGTTTAAAAATCTTTATACAAGTTGATATGGGTGCTTGTAAGGAGTGGAAGTTGGGTCCTCTCTTTGAAAATCTAGTATGGTGGAATCAGACTATGTGGAGAATTTAGAGCTGACACTGTAGATACCAAAAATGTATTCTGATGTCTAGGAAGAAGAGGGACTGATCCCGGTGCCCAGTGTTTAAAGTTAGAGCTGTTGTGGTTGCATCTGCTTTTTGTATTGCCTTTGCATGTTGGCCTTATGTGGAATAAGGTGGCTGTGTTGGTGGCACAGAAGGGCCCAGGTGACCGAGCCATCAGCTGTGCTTCCATCCATCCTGCTAGAGCGGTCTGTCTCTGCCCATGCTCGGTCCCGATGAGAGCGTTCGCTATCGGAAGCTGATCCTTTATTTCAGTGTGACTGACTCAGGTTGTGTGACGACTGCTTTGTGACATTGTTACTAGTAGAAATTAACTTGCAAAGGAGGATTTATAACGTGCAACTTTGATTAAACAGATCCAGTTCAAGTCCTGTTTCGGAAGACGGCTAATTAGTTTTGGGTAGAAATCCAGCCTGAAATCACACAGGTATTTATCCAGCTTGACTCAAGAGCCTACAGATTTCTGGAAATCAGAACATTTGAAACACTAATGCAATTAGGGATTATACTTTGGTAATGAAAAGACCTGTGAACCTCGTGAGGTCCTCTTTCATAAATACATTCGTTATAGTGGTTAAATGACTGGTGGTACATTGAGCTAATGTCAAGACATTGAGCTGCAGTTAAACCGTTTTTATTTCATACTTGGGACTTTCATGTTCAGTGTGTTCTTGGAATTTCGTTTGCTTTTTTCAAAAATTGTGTTGTCACATGAAGGTTACAAACTGAGTAGTAAATAAAATCCTCTGTTTTTCCTGCTGATGAATTTAAGTTGCACATTATTTTTTTCCCCTTTGCTTAAACTACAGAAAGAGGAATAAAAACAGCTAATAAAAGGTTGGGAGGAGAAAGACTGGCTTCTAACTGCTCTTGGAATGTTGATTAACTCGAAATAAGGATAAGATGTCAGATTTTAATATCTCGAGGAACCCACAATCCAGGCTTGTCTCTGTTCAGAATTAGGTGTGTATTGTATTGGAGGTATTTGGAAAACATGGGACTAACACAGTAGCAAGTTACATGAATGTTTTTGTTGTTGTTTTAATTTGGGCATTTGGAGACAGCGACAGGTTTTTTTTTTGTTGTTGTTGTTTTTTTTTTTTTTAGATCTAGAATTCTGGTTTTGTGTCTCCTGTCTCCTTAGCTTGTTGTCTGGGATATATTCCACCAGTCCTGGATGTTGGTAAGAGTGATAATAAGCTCATTTGACCTCAGTGAGACAGATGTTTGGAGTGATGTGGCCAGGAATAAATCTTAACCCAAGTGACATAGATAATATTTAATTAAAAATTTGGTAAAAATTGACTAAAAGAGGACATAGCACATTGACTACCACCTCATAAAACAAAACCTACAGAGAGAAGACAGGCTGAACTGGAAAAGGATCTGCGTGCAATTTAAAAAATGCTTGAGTGATCCTGAGACTTATAGAAATGGCTCCATTGGAAAAAAAAAAAGAAACAACAGTGGTACTCTCTAAATCCCAGAGTAAGAATATGTTATATGTGTGTATGCACGGAACTTTATTAAGGCCCATTTAAATTCTGTATGTCGTGGGGCATCTGGGTGGCTCGGTCGGTGAGTTTGGGCCTCGTGCTGGGCTCTGTGATGACAGCTCAGAGCCTGGACCTTGTTTTGGATTCTGCTTCTCCCTTTCTCTCTACCCCTCCCCTACTCATGCCCAATCTCTCTCAAAAATAAACAAACATTAAGAAAAAAATTTTTTTTTAAATCCTACATATTGTTAGACGAGTAAGAAGGATCAAGCCAGAGAAATGGTTTTCAGCTCTGTCCACCATAAATTCCTATGGTATGGGTGATCGGAGACCGAGGGAGTGTCTTTTCCCTTTACACCACACTTCTGATAGTGGCTGGGGGCTGATAGGACTTCCTTTCTTTATTTAAGACTGCATTTTGTGTTCATTTAATTTTAAGTTTTTCCCTCTTCCGATGATACGATGTTATCCGCACGTGGCCAGATCTTAGTTGCAAAATGCGAAACAAGCCTCCATGCGTTCTGCATTCTAATCTCCGCTCACAGCCCTCCCATCTCCACACAAGCCTGCACATGACAGGTAGTGAGTGGGAGGTGGGAGTGGGTGGGTGGCTGTGTGGTTTGCAGTGGTGGTGGTGGGGAGCCGAGCAGATGGCTGTGATAGCCACATGTTGCGAGATTCCCGTGGGAGTTGATGGTGGTGACAGGCGACTCACAATGTGCTATTTACAGTTTGGGTTTGCAGTCTTTCAGTGACATCTGAATGCTCTTTAGCAACTGCTTTCATTACTGCCTTTCGAGGAGCTGCTAATTGAAAATGAAATTGTGGGTGGGCTCTAAGGCAGGCACAGGCAGCTCTCTGTGGTAAATGTTGCCTGAGAACTGTCGGATGTCTTGATGCCCAATTTGTAATTCTTTTTTCCAAGGAGGAAAAGCCAAAGGTGCATTTGAAGACTCGGTGTGTGCTCCTAGGCAGAGCTGACTGCCTCATCCTGCCCAGAGAGCCAAATGTGCACTCACTGGGCTGGAAACCAAGCCATCTGCCCATGGCTCACCTTTGTGTGGTTCTTGTTAAATGTGAATAACTGCGTAAGGTTCTTATTTTAAGTCTGCTGACATCTTGTACTCTCTGTTAGTTTTTTGTAGGACATCATCCTTGCTTTTTCCTCTGCTCTTCTCTGTGCAGGAGAAAATGATTATCTGATCTCTTGAACCTTGAGATAGTATATACAAGGTCTCGCATAGAACTTTCCTTCCTATAAACCTTTTCCTATGATACCATTCTGTTGAGGGCATTTGGGGGCCTCTGGGCACAATGAGGGAAGAGGAAGGTGGTTGATTTGATTGGACTTTGCCAGTAGATGATGTTCTTGATTCTTTTATGACTGCTTCCAGCTGTGGGATTGTCATTTATACTTCATCTTCAGAGTTGTTAGCTAAAGCGTCAGTAGCATTTCTGAAATGGTAGCTTTTGTAAGTGTTGATATGCCAAATTATTTTATTGGCCATTCTGAAAATAGTTTTGCACAGAGGAATCTTGTGCTGAACAAGGAATGACCTCCCTCTTGGAAGTATTGTTAGCTATCTTTTTAATTAAATATGAAGATAGATACAATATTACCATTCTTTTTAGCTTTCCCTTGAACATTTCATTTCAGTGAATACTGTCTGAGACAGAACTGCACTAAATTCTGTGCTCTGTTTGAGTAGGACTGATATTTGCTTTTAGACAGTCCCTGAAGCTCGGGCTGTGGGGACCTGATGGCACACCCTTTGCTGTGCTTAACCCTCAGTCCCACTAGACCTGCCTTACCATGGGAACCCAGCTGTTTTAATGTACTTGAGTTACTGCTGGGTCCTGATGATGTTTAAAAGAACCTATTTTTGGTATTCTAAATGATCCTAGAGCATTGCCTATTGATGCAAGTATTGATAAATTTTCTATGTCAAGCAGATATAAGAAAGTCTTGCAAGAGCTCTGGGTCTTTACCCACGTAGGGCTCTGTGCACATCCTTACCCAAGTACTCATAAACGCACATGGAGAGGACACCAGAATGGCTCACAAACATGGGCAAGTCTGTCAGGGCCCACCTGGTGTCTTTTAGGAGCCCTGCCTTGTGGCCCACTGAGACACAGCCTGCAGTCATTGGTCACAGCTCTGCAGAAGCTGCCACTTTGCCCTCGCGTCTGCCTCCAGGGACACAGATGTGGCGGGTCATTCTGTGACCGCTGCACCTGCATTTGCTCAGGAAGTGCTCGTGTCATAGGTCTTGAAATCATGTAATACAAACCTGGACAGGTCCTAATTGCTGGTGATGGTTCTGAGTGGCTGAGATTGGCTGTAATTAGATTGAGAGGCAATTAGCTGTGTGGATAGGGAACATACAGAATAATGTTTCTCGAAGGGTGGTCTTTGGACCACCTATGTCGGGACAGCTCCAGGGGTCTTGTTAGCAGACACATTCCCAGGCATCACCCCTGTGTGGAGCCAGAGTCTCTTGGGTGGGGGCCAGAATGTGGCACCAGCTTCCTCAGGTGACTCCAAGAATCAGACTTGCAAGTGAACTGACTTGTCCTATTGCTTATTTTTAGAAAAGGGAAAAGGAACAGTACTATGTTGTTTGCAAAACTGGTAACAAATCTTAAATTTTTAAACCACTTCTTGTGTGAAAATAATTTATCAATACTAGGATCTATTCATGTTCTGTGTATTTATTTGCCAGTTAAGGTTTTTTTTCCCCAAACTGGCAAAAAGAAATAATTCTTCTAAATGCTATAGACATTATATTACAAAAAATTAATGTTTTCAAAATGACTGCTTTTTAGTAGGAGTGTACTGGAATATCCCTTTGGTAGAACAATTATGTTATATTCTCTTCTCTGTAAATCTACCAGCTCCCTCAAATAATGCAGCTTTTTATACATATGGTAACGGGACATTTTTCAGTCTGCATATTTCTCTGTTTTCAGCACTACATTGGTTTGTAAGTTGTGTGAGTACTCCATATTAAAAAAACTGGTGGTGTTGGGGGGCAAGTGTGAGTGAGATCTGATCATTCTGGCTATGCATTGGTGGGGGCTGAAGACCATTAACTGTTTTCTCCATTACCAAGAAAGCTTCAGTGTAATAAAATGTTATACTTGAATTTCTGGTTTGGGGTCAACAAATTCAAAGGGAAATATTTTCCTTCCTGAAACCAAACAGAATGAAGGTCCTCCGAAGAATTTTTGTTTAAGTAGCAGAACCTACACTTAGGATTTAACAGCTGCCCGAGGTGTGTCAACAGTAGGTAGTATTTGTTTTTAATGCACTGATTGTGCTCTGAGGCCAGACAGGCTGTTCCCCTGGAGCTGAGTGCCGAATGATCTACTGAGTAGTTGCTAACGAAACTGCCACCCTGTACGAGTAAGACCCCTAATAACAACTTTGGATTTTAAATAGAAGTACTGTCCTTTGGCTTCCCTGAGAAGTAATGAAGGTGATGAGAAGAGCCCCTGACGCTCAGGTGTAATATAAAGCGGGGTAACAGGCCAGCACGCATTGCTGGAAGGTTGAATGGTGCTTTTTGAAAACGAAGCAGCCCTGGTACGCTTTCCGTTAAACACGCAGAGTTCGTCCTAGAGTTCCCCTGTACAACATAGAGATGATCGCTGTCAAGCTTTTTAAAGCAGACAAGTCTATTTTCTAATTGAAAGGTGGTATAATAAAGAGTTAAGCAGCCCGCTTGCAAAATTTATCGTCACCTGCTTCTCACGTCTGCATATGAAAACTCTAAATCTGTATTTGTCACGTGAACAGAGCAGGGGGGAGGACGGACAGAGGCATGGAGGGGTGCAGTCAGTCATGTGTGCCAACCGCATGGGGGTATGTGCCCCCTGCTCCCTGGGTTCTGCAGGTTGAGTGAGGAGACGCACTGACAGACCGCACTGTTTTAAGGAAAGGATGTGGACTTGAAATAACCTTTCCCCAGGATTCTTATCCTGCTCTTCTCCACCTCCTCTTCCAACCTTGAAGCTCATCTTTCTCTTTCCCTTCCTGCCTTTGAGCCTGCCTTCAGGCTAGACCTTCAGCTCTTTGGTTTTCATCTTCCAGACAGCATCTGGAGCCTGCTTCCCGACCCAGACAGACAGAATTGCATGGGAAACCACTTAGGTTTGCTCTCAAAGTTACAAGTGCCCTTTCCACCTCCCGGTTCCCTGCTCTCTTGACCGTGGTGGCCCTTTTCAGTCAACATTTATGCTTATCATCTTATCGGGTGGTTCGATAAGATGGTTCAGCGATGTTTTCACTCGTTGACGTTGTACTCTCTCATTAAAGGTATTTCAGGGGACATCCAGAGCCAACTAAATGAAACATCAGCCCCTTACTGTAGGAGGAGATGTTAGGTCCTAACTGAGTGTGCCCGGCTTGCTGTTCTTGTTTCTGTCCTACCCCCCTGTGCTCCATGAACACCACACTGCAGCTACAGTTGCTGTTATTTGCATGAGCCCCGTGCTTTCTCCACGCTGTGCTTATGCTGTTCACCTTGTTTGGAACAGCCTTTTTCAACTGTCACATTTGTCTTTCAGCAACTGCCTCAGAGATGCTTATTGCTTGAAGCTTTTATGATTTTTTCCTTCAGAATTAAATGTATTTTTTTCAAAACTCCCACAATCCTTTGTTTATAACTAGGGTGACCCCAGAATTTCTCACCTAATATAGGACATTTCTGAGCGTGAAAGAGGACACTATTAATAATTACCTAGGAACAATAAGCACGAATCAGGACTTCCTGGAAAACTGGCTTGTGTGGTCACTCTATTTATAATTCATTCGCTTTTGACCTTTTTTCATTTTGTACTCTTAGAGTGGCTGTGTACATGTCGTTGTCCCCACCTAAACCCAGACTGTCTGAGGATATTGCTCTGTGACCCCACGAGGGGTCCAGGCTTGTGTCACATCTAGAAAGGTAAAACTCTTGAAATCCTCAGCTGTCCCTGCCTTGAAAAAACTCATGTTTCCCATTTTCATTCTTGAACCCTTTCAGTGTATTCTTTATATCCCAGCCGGTGTGATCCTTTAAAAATAAGCATTGGATCACATTATTCCCAGATGTAAGTCCTCTTAATGGCTTCTCCACGTATTCAAATTAAAATTCAGTCTCCTGTGAGCTACAGCACTTGGTTTTGCAACTCCCTTTCTTCACTCCAGCACCTGTTAGCCTCTGTCTCTCACTGGCGCCTGCCCTCGGACCTTCCTTCGTCTGACACGTCAGGTTCTTTGCCACTGTGGTTACCTTACACGTGCTGTTCCCTCCACCTGAAGTGGTCTTTCCCCTGCTCTTTGCATCATGAGCTCTTTCTCGCCCTTTGGTACTGAGCTGAAATGTCATCTGCTCAGAGGGACTCTTCCTGACCCTCTTCACCCCAGGTTTTGCCTTTAGTTCTCTGTCCTTTACACCCATCCTTTTTATTTCTAACGCTTAGCATAATTTACACTTTTTTTTCCCTGTATTCTTCTTTCATGTGTGCCTCTTCTGCTAGAGTCCTGGCTCTCCTGAAAGAAAGTATTGTATCCATTTTCTCCACCCTTATGTCTGTCTGTTTGTTGGACATTGCCTGGCACCTAAGAAAGTGCTTAATAATTGAATGAAGTTTGGCATGATTACTATTTTTTTGATTGATGATGTTGCCAATCACATTCTCTTGTTGTATTCCAATGTTAATTGCTTACGGGAAAAAAAAAAAGCCCATTTAATGTGACCTTTGGTTTCCCTCTTGGGGGATATGAATATAAAATGAGATACTGATCAACACATACACACCAGGCAAAAACTTATTCCAAGATATCACTGCCCTCCTGGTGGCTGCTGTCTGCTCTTCTCCCATGGGCGCTATCAGCAGTCTGTCCTCCCAGTGTTGTAGCCCGTCAGGATAGCTGCACCATGGCTGGGGCAGCCAGGAAGACCTGGCCTTGGGAAACTACAGCCTTCCGCCTTTCGCAGATGATCTGAAAGCAGCCTGCCAAGCGGCAGAGACACAGCTGAAGCTGGGTGGGTGTGAGGTGGAGTTTTCTGAGCACTCTTGTACATGCAAATATTTGTGTGGGGCTCTCCTTTTTTTTTTTTTTTAACCATAAACTTACAAACTATTTTTAGCATCAAAGCATGAATAGCAGTCTTTGCGCTATAAATTGTTGTCCCACATGCCCTCTCTCTAAAATATCTTGACTTTAGAAAACAGTTTAATTTTATGTCCTTTATAAGGTGGCTTAATTAATTCGTTCTCCACATACTTGCTTGGTCAGCAAACATTTACTGAGCATCCTTTGTGTGTGAACGTTGTACCAGAGACTCTGACATAACAGAAAGGATGTGTGTACCGTGGCTGCCCCTGATGCGTGCACAGCTTGGCAGAGCCACCCTGGCCTCGTGCAGAAGTCTTAGCGTGAGGGAGGCATCTGGGTGGATAAAGTGCAGTTTGAAGGGAGACACGGTTGAGCGTCTCTTAGAGAATGGATACCTTCAGATATGTGTAGGAAGGCCCTTTGAAATGGTTTCTTTTCCACCACACTGTTTTTCTTGACCTTCTCTCTGCTTTTTTAAGAAACTTCTGAGAATAAGACTCTGTCTTACTAAAGGCATCGGTAACTGTTACATGTAGTGCTGTGTTGTTTTATTAGTTGTCTTGTCTTGGGTTCTTAGTTTTACAAATACAGGCTTTGGCAGTCTCGGCTGCAATTTATTGGGAATTACCTGGCTCAGTTATTTATTATTAAATAACTATTACTAGAGAACTAGATTATCAAAATCCTAATGGATGCCCACTGTTTCCAGAACAGGTACAGTTTTTAGAAATGGATGTGCTATGGTTACAAACCCAGTTGTTACCTCTTACTCTGGGAACTCATGGTATAGGAAAGTCCTGTTTCCGTCTGGAGGTGCAGCTAATCTGTACAAAGAAGAAACCAAATATCTCTCACTTTCTGTCATTCCTGCTTACTTGGAGGTAGACAGTCATTTTTAATGCAAGTAGAGCTTCAGATATTCTAAAATATTCAAAAGGAATATTTGCATAGACACTGCGATCGTAACACTTATAGTGCAAACACTGATGGGGAGTGTACAGTGAATGATCCCAGGTATAGATTATAGATCCGTTCCCAATTTGCTAGCAAGTTATTTTTTCTCGCAAACGATAATTTGTAAATTGCTGTTTTGGGGTTTGGAAATCCTAACTTTCTTAGCAAGTGTTAGAAATGGTGGTTTCCCAGTGAATTTTTCAAAAAACTGTTCTGTAAGGTTTACTCCTCCTCTCATGCTCCTCCCTTCCCCGTGGCATCCAGTCATTAAGTATTTCTTGACCATAATACACTCTTGTGGGCAGACATAATTTTAGGTGCGTGTCACAAACAAAATGACAGAAATCTCTGCATGGGAGGAATTTATGTTCTGGTCTTTATAGCTACGGACAAATGCATTTAAATGTCCAACCCAGACCTTTCTTCTCAGCTTTGAGATTCGCAAACCCGGTGCTTATCACAGTTTTTTTTCCCACCTGGAACATCTGCAAGCATTTCAAACTCAACATGTGTCTCATTGACAGCTACTATAGTAGTTGCCCTCAATTTGCTCTTTCTCTTTCGTTTCCTCCCTTAGTTGATGTGCGCACCATCCACTAGACATCCAAGCCATTAATCTGCTCATGCCGGAAACCTGGAAGCCCTACTCCTCTTCCTCCTCCTATCTGCACATCCTGTCGATTCATGTCCCATGTATTTCTCATCTGTTTCTCTGCATTTACCACTTTGCACCGTTTCTGTCACTGCATTGGTCAGGTCTCCCTTCTCTTGACTATATTATGACAGTAGCTTTCTACCTAGCCTCCAGTCTCGCTGTTCTGCGATCCATCCTCCAAATCCCTTCTAATGTCATTTTGACAACATGCAAATTGAATCATGTTGCTTGCTTGAGGAGTTTTCACGGACTCTCCTTTCAGGCTCAACTTCAGCTTCTTTACATGGCATAGAAGCGCATGCACATTTTATACCTTTCGGAACTCCCCTGGCTTCCTTTTGGTGCTCCCTGACCCTAGTGTGTACCCCTGTCACATCAGCCTTATCTATTTTTTAAAATGTCTTCCTCCATCCACCCCTGCAAATCTGACTGTCCTTTGCCTTGGTGAGTCTGATCTTAGTTACGTGTGAGAAACACAGTCACATGAAGTCAGAAACGGCTGATTCCATCTGTGAGAATACCTATATTTTGAAAAGGACACTTTTAACTGAGAAAACTTCCAGTTAGGTAAAATTTAATGTAGTGCAGTAAAATTAAAAATAAATGTTTTTTTTTTTTTTTTTTTTTTTTTTTAATTTTTTTTTTTTTATTTTTCAACGTTTATTTATTTTTGGGACAGAGAGAGACAGAGCATGAACAGGGGAGGGGCAGAGAGAGAGGGAGACACAGAATCGGAAACAGGCTCCAGGCTCTGAGCCATGAGCCCAGAGCCTGACGCGGGGCTCGAACTCACGGACCGCGAGATCGTGACCTGGCTGAAGTCGGACGCTTAACCGACTGCGCCACCCAGGCGCCCCAAAAAGAAAAGTTTTTAAAGGATCCTGAGAGTAGACTGTGGAGTGATAGTCGAGAAGTGTTCAAAAGACAAGATTTTTTTCCATGATGATTGTTGCTGGGCACTTATATTGGGGTGAAAGTTGGGAATGACAGAAGGTTTTTTGTTCATGGAAGTGTTTGTCAGACACAGGAGTTGTAAGTCAAGGACTGCCTGTACTCAGTTCTCTGGGGCTTTTCATCTCTACAAGTGTTGACTGTGTTTCTATGTGAGTGAATTCTTTGAAGGTTCAAACCAAGGAGCAGTAGACCTTATCTGAACTTTTCATTCTCATAAGTTAATATTGAAATGAAACTTTATTGATGAAGAGGCATTTTTATTACCAATTTGTATAAACTTAGTGAAGATTTAAAAATATGATTTATATTGGCTTATTTTTAAATAAGATGCCTGAAAAAGTGACCACAGATGTGCTAAAAGGTTTATTTGAAGTAAACACAGTGTTGTAGTTCCTTGGCACAGTTATTCCATATTTTGTCTTGGTGAGTCAAGGCACAAAGCAAGGACAATGATAATGTAGAAAACAGCCCCAAGAACTGGTCTTGCTCTGGCTTCCTTTTGTACAGCTTTGGTGGAAATGCCTTAAAAAAAAAAAAAAAAAAAAAAAAGCAGGCTCTTCCCTTTATTATTTCTTTCCAGAGTTGCATTATTCCAGGTTAAAATAGCTCTTAGGATGCTTTTACAGCATAGGTGAACTGGTTTAGTAAAATGAAACAGTCATTTATTTTTATTTATTTATTTATCATTGATTTTTTTTTAATGTTTATTTTGAGAGAGAGAGAGAGAGAGAGAGAGAGAGAGAGAGAGAGAGAGTGAGAGAACAAACGAGCAGGGGAGGGGCAGAGAGAGAGGGAGACACAGAATCCGAAGCAGGCTACAGGCTCTGAGCTGTCAGCACAGAGCCCGAAGAAGGACTCAAACTCATGAACTGTGAGATCATCACCTGAGCTGAAGTCATGCTCAACTGACTGAGCCACCCAGGTACCCCGAAACAGTCATTTTTAAAATACGTCCTATTTTCCTGCCTACTTCCACATTCCTTCTGAAAGACTGCACTCGGAGGTAAAAATACAGCTGTTGATACAAAGGCTGAGCCAAGGAATACTTTTGTCTTATACTCCTGAGGTATGGTCCTTGACTGTTCTCCTACATGACAACCTAGCTCATCTTCTTTCCTTGACAACCAGGTAAAAGACCAGGGCTGTGATGCAGAGTGAGACACAAGCAGAAAGTACTGTATATTGAATACTACAGTAGTCAGGCTTCTTCTGCACTTTTTCTTTGTCAGTTTAGACTACCTGGAATATTGTGTTGACATGTAGGTAACTGAGGACAAATTGCAGTTATTGATCTGAGAATTGCTCCTTAGGTTCCTCTTTCAACAATTATGGGGATCTTCATTTGGGGCAGTAGAATTATTACTTCTGGATGTCACATGTTGGCAGCCCAAAGAAGAGAATTGTCTTCATATTGTTTTATGGCCATGGCTTTGAACTCGCTTAAGCAATATTTTAAGCACTACAATTAAGTACCAGAAAAGGGGTAGTTTCATTGTGAATATATTCAGTGAAGAATAGGATGTCAGTGTCTGCTGTTGTATTGTTCAGGCTATATAGATACTTTATTGGAGAAATAGCCTGAGAATCCGGAGTCTTGGGTTGTAGATTCTGCCTTGGTACTGACACATTGTCTGTCCTTCACTGAATTTTTGGCTGTCTTTGTTTGACCCTCGGTTTCTGTGGTTGAACCAGAATGCATATGGAGGGATGCTTCTAATATTGGGGAGCTATGACATGTGTGAAGAAGTTATACGTGCTGGAATGCTTAGAACTCCCTTTCCCTTAAAAATGTTAAAAAATCGATTTCAAAAATCACAAATTACCTGGACTTTGGTGGTATGACTAATTTTAGGTGAACCTGCACTCAAATTTGTAATAAGTACAAAGAACAAGACCTCAGATTTCTACTTGGCAGTAATGACTCACTTTGGCAAAATTATGATGTGCATATGGTTATGAGACTACTGTAGATCCCAGTGGGTACATTAGATTGAAAAACCTTAAATGGAGTGGGCTCATGCATATGGTTTTTAGCAGATGATAAAAGCCTTTTGCTGAGAAGAGACTAGTATGAAATGCTAAGACCTCTTTGTTTGGGGGCCATACCTGTTGGCAGCTATCTGAGAATTGTAATTTTAGATCTCTCAAGTTGAAATCATGGAAATCTGTTTCTTCCGAGTAATTCGTGGTGAAGGAATGTAATGAAATTATTTCTAAATTTTTTTTTCCCAACAACTAACTCATGATCTTGGACATGCCAGGTTTTACTTTTCTAATTTTGCAGCAAGTAAATTTTGGAACAAATGTATTGATTCCTCTGGTTTTGGAAAATCCTCCCCTGTATCTAGTGTCACCTCACTGGGACTTCTCAACAGTCACTGGGGTGAAGTGCTCACTGTACTGGGTTTCCTTGTCTCTTCTAGACGAGTGCTCTTCCTTCAGTAAATGTTTGATGTGAATTATGTATGTCCCAAACCCTGTTGTTATTATAGAGACATTAAGAGGAATATAAGAGATAGGTCTCTATTTTCCAGGGCTTCATCCTTGGGTTACCTAATTACTTTGAAACAGTTTAAGGTAAATAAACTGTGCAAAATACTCTTTGAAAAGTTGTTGAATGATAGATATGCTCTTAGTTTCTCACTAATCTCCCTAGTGGCTTTTCTAATGCCATATATTTTTCTTGGGAGAGTTTTCTTGCAGCTGTATTTGTGATCTTGGTCTAGGATTTATGAGCTGCCACCATTAAGGTCTCCCTCTGGCTTTGTCATCAGAGGTGGAGGGTTGTGTGTGGTTTGTTTTCTTATTGTTAATATGTGAGAATTTTTCCTAATCAAAATAAATGCATAAGTGTTTTTTTTGACTTTGTCTTTTTTGGACTGACTTATTAAGATAAATGTGTGAATTCTGAAAATTTGTTTCTGAGATTAAAGACAAAATTTCCAAAGTAATATGCATTGTGGTTGTCTAAAGAAATGTATGTCTTCTGGTTTCAGCATTAGAGTTGGATTTTTTTTTTTTTAACTTGACTGTTAAAACTAAGGCAAATGGAAAAGTAAAAATGAAACAAAAATGCATTGTGGTTGGAAGTAGAAGGAATAATTCAGGGCATGTAAGAAAACCATTCTGGATCTTACTGATAATGTTGGGAGATTAGTAAATGTTGACTGACCCCAAGGACGTTTTAGTGGCATTCTGCTGGCTACCTTGCATTTGTAGAATCAAACTGCATCATCTTTGACTTTTTGACCACATGCACTTAGTCTGTGAATGGCTTGGATCTCTGGCTGGGTCAGCATTGTGTTTAAATACAAACTACAGTTGACCCTCGAACAATACAGATTTGAACTGCATGGGTCCACTTACTTTTTTTTTTTTTTTTTTTTTGGTAATTACAATACTGTAATGTAAATGCATTTTTTCTTCCTTATGATTAAATAACATTTTTTTTCCTGTAGCTTGCTTTATTGTAAGAATACAATATACAATACATACAACACAAAAAATGTGCATCAATCAACTGCTTATATCACTGGCAAGGCTTCTAGTCCACAGTAGGCTATTAGTCGTTAAGTTTTGGGGGAGTCAGAAGTTATAGGTGGATTTTTGACTATGTAGGGTGTCAGTGACCCCTGACCCCCACATTATTTGGGGGTAAGTTTTAATACCAACTAGCTCTGTCCTCTTTCTAAGCCTAGAGAGATTGATCAGGGCAGTTCAAATCATTTTGCATTATTATTCACTTAACATGAGGTGAATCAGTCGGCTGTTCTTATGAAAGATGTTTTTGTTATCTGGTAACATAAGTAGCACAAGATTGACTTAACTATTAACTCAGCCTCTTCTAAAACTTTAGAAATGACTTACTGTTTAACCTTTTCCTTTTTCTTAGCACTTTCACTATAGAGACCTTGCTGTGCAGTATTGACATGTGCAGTAACCATTAATGCGGCAAGAAAAACCACATTTCATGCTCTTGCATGACGCATAACCGTTTCACTTCTCAGGGTGATTTTTGGTTGTGGCCAGCCAGAAACTCCTGATTTAATTAAGATTGTAACATTATATGTCAGAAACAGTTCTTTTCTCCTTACAAATTTCCCCACTTCTTTATGAAGACTGTTGACCTGCAGATTGGGTATATTACATTAGAATACTCTCTAGCTAACCCTGGTGTTGTGGACGAGGATATTGGCAGTACGTTATCTCTTCGTTGATTTCTTACAGAGTTTTTAATATTTTTTTGTACCTTTCCTTCCTTTAGGTGTTGGTTTCTTTTCTTGCAGCAGAAGAAACAATGTTGATATCGTTTCCCTGAGGATTTATACAGCAAGCAAAAAAGAAATGAGAGAAGTGAATTTTTATTTTCTTAAAGAATAAATTAATTAACATGTTTTACAGTGCTTAACCAGCTGTTTGACCATCAGGTATTACAAGTTGGTACACATTGAGCCTGTCTGAATCAGCCCTGTGAGCCAAGCTACTATCTCTTCCTACCTGTCATATGTTTTTTTTTTAAGAGTCATGGTTAATTATTTACAACACCCCAATTATGGAAGTACCCTAAGTGTCCATCGATAGATGAATGGATATAGAAGATGAGGTAAATATATACAATGGCATATTATTCAGCCATAAAAAGAATGAAATCTTGCCATTTGCAATGACGTGGATGGAGCTAGAATAGAGAGTATAATGCTAAGCAAAATAAGTCAGTCGTAGAAAGACAAGTATCATATGATTTCACTCCTCTGTTGAATTTAGGAAACAGAACAAATGAGCAAAGTGGAAAAAAGAAAGAGACAAACTAAGACACAAACTCTTAAATATAGAGAACGAACTGATGCTTACCAGAAGGAGGTGCGTGGGGGGATGGGTTAAATAGGTGATGGGGATTAAGGGTGGACATGTGGTGATGAGCACTGGCTGATGTATGCAAGTGCGGAATCACTGTGTTGTACACCTGAAACTATAAAACACTGTATGTTAACTATACTGGAATTAAAATAAAATAAAAAATAAAGAGGCGCGGTTAACATAAAGTAGATGGTAAATGTTCCATTTCAAGTTAATTTATAAGTATGGTGGGAGGTACAGATCAAAATTAGTTTTTTTAAAATTTTCATTTATGTATTTATTATTATTAATTTTTTTTTTGGTATAAAGACATCCAGTTTTTCCAAAGTCAGGTTTTTTTTTTATTAAATGTTTATTTTATTTTATTTTATTTTTAAGAGAGAGAGGGAGGTTGGGAGAGAGAGAGAGAGAGGGAGAGAGCACAGGCAGAGGAAGGGTAGAGAGAGAAAGGGAGACACAGAATCCGAAGCAGGCTCCAGGCTACAAGCTGTGAGCACAGAGCCCAACGTGGGGCTCGAACTCACGAACTGTGTGATCATGACCTGAGCCAAAGTCGGACGCTTAACCGACTGAGCCACCCAGGTGCCCCCAGAGTCAGTTTTGAATGAGCTATCCATTCCCTACTGCATGGCCTTTACACTTTTATAAAAAATATCCATATATGTGTGGATATATTTCTTTACTGTATTGTGTTGCATTAATTTATTTATCTTTCTTTTAGCCAATAACGTAGCTTCATAGTAATTTATGAAATTATGAAACTTTTTTCTTTTTCAAAGTTGTTTTGGCTTTTCTGAATCCTTTCTATTTGTATATGAATTTTAGAGTCAGCTTCTCAGATTCTACAAAGAATCCTGCTGGGATGTTGGTTGAGATTATGTTGATGCTATAGATCAATTTGGGGAGAATGAACAATGTAAAAATATTGAGTTTCCAACTCTTGAATAGTGTATATATCCCTGTTTATTTAGGTCTTATTTAATTTTTCTCAGCAATATTTTGTTGTTTTCAGTATACCGGTCTTTTATATCTTTTGTCAGATTTATTCCTAAGTATTTCATATTTTTGATGTAATAATAAATGGCATCATTTTTACCCTTTTAGTTTCCTTTTGTTCATTTTTAGTTAATAGAAATACACTCACTTTTATATATTCATCTTGTGTCTGGCAGTCTTGCTAAGTCATTTATTAGTTTTAGTAGTTTTTTTTTAGATTGCATCTGATTTTCACGTGGATGGTAGTATTTTTAGTGAAGAAAGACAGTTTGTTTTTTTCTTCCTAATCTGGATGCCTTCTTTTTCCTTTTCTTTCCTGAGTGCACTGGCTTAGAACCTCCAGGATCATGTTCGATAGAAGTGGTAAGAGCTGACATGCTTGCCTTATTCCTGGTTTTAGGGGAGGAAAGTATCTGATCTTTTACCATTAAGTATGATGTCAGCTGTAGGTTTTTCATAGATGTCCTTTATTATGTTTAAAATGTTCCATTATAGTCTTAGTTTGTAAGAGGTTTAATCAGGAATGTATTGTTAGAATTTGCCAAATGCCTTTTCTGTGTCTATCAAGATGATCATGTGATTTTTCTGTTTGACTTTGTTACTATAGTGATTTACACTGATTTTATTTTTGAGTGTTAAACCTCCTGTGCCTGGTTAAACCCCAGTTGGCCACTGTGTGTGTGTATATATGTGTCTGTGCGTGTTTGTTTGTTTGTTTATTTATTTATTTATTTATTTACGTTGGCCACTGTGTTTGTTTATTTATTGAAATAGATGATTTTTTAAAACATTTTTCAATGTTTTTTAAAATTTATTTTTGAGAGAGAAAACAGAGCACAAACAAGGGAGGGGCAGAGAGACAGGGAGACACTGAATCAGGCTCTAGGCTCTGAGTTGTCACCACAGAGCCCAACTGGGGCTTGAACCCACCAAGTTGTGAGATCATGACCTGGGCCGAAGTTGGAAGCTTAGCCAACTGAGTCGCCTAGGTGTCCCAACTTTTTAAATATATTCTTGGATTTGATTTGCTACATTTTTTTAAATGAATATTTGCATTTATGTTCATGAATAAAATTCATCTACAGTTTTCTTTTCTTGTGATGTCATTGTCTGGTTTTTGGTATCAGGGTGATTTTGGCTCCAAAGGATGGCTAGGGAAATATTTCACCCTAATCAACTTCTTGAGTGAGTTCATGTTAGAATTGTTTCTTTATTAAATGTTAAGTAGAATTTATCAGTGAAGCCATCTAGGCTTGGAGTTTTCTTTTTGTGGAAGATTTTTAATTAAATATTCAATCTCTTTTCCTTTTACTTTTCTTCTGGTGTGTGTATGTGTCCATGATAATTTATTATTGAATCTTTTTTATTTTAACACTGTTGAAATCAAGGATTTTTTTCTGTACTTTTTAAAATTAACTTTTTAATTTTAATTCCAGTACAGTTAACATACAGTGTTGTATTAGTTTCCAGTATACAATGTGGTGATTGAACAATTCTGTACAACACGGTGCTCATCATGTTAAGTGCACCTGTTAATCCCCGCCACCTATTTTCCCCAGTCCCCCCACCCACCTCCCTTCTGGTAACCATCAATTTGTGCTGTATAGTTAAGAGGCAGTTCTTGATTTGTCTGTCTCTCTCTCTCTCTCTCTCTGTCTCTCTTTGCCTTTGTGGGTGTTTTTGTTTGTTTCTTAAATTCTGCATATGAGTGAAAAAATATGGTATTTGTCTTTCTCTAACTTATTTCTCTTAGCATTTTACTCTCTAGCTCCATCTGTGTCTTCTCATTTGGCAAGGTTTCATTCTTTTTATGGCTGAATAATATTTCATTGTATACGTCTTCTTTATCCATTCATCTATTGATGGACATTTGGGAAGCATCCATAATTTGGCTATTGTAAATAATGCTGCAATAAACATAGGGGTCAACTATCCTTTCAAATTAGTGTTTTTGTATCCTGTGGGTAAGTACCTAGTAGTGTGAGTGTTGGAACATAGGGTAGTTCTGTTTTTAACTTTTTGAGGACCCTCCACACTGTTTTTCACAGTGGTGGCACCAGTTTGCATTCCACCAACAGAGCACAAGAGTTCCATTTTCTCCATATCCTCACCAACAGCTGTTGTTTCTTGTGTTGTTATTTTAGCCATTCTGACAGGTGTGGTGATATCTCATTGTAGTTTTGATTTGCATTTCTCTGTTGATGAGTGATGTTGAGCATCTTTTCATGTATGTGTCTGTTGGCCATCTGGATGTCTTCTTGGGAGAAATACCTATTCATGTCTTTTCATTTTTTAATGGATTAAAATTGCTTGATTTTAATTGGATTTGATTTGTTTTTTGGTCATTGAGTTGTATGAGATCTTTGTACATTTTGGGTACTGACTCTTTATCAGATACGTCATTTGCAAATATCCTCTCCCAAGACAATAGTTTGTTTTTTTTTTTTAAAGCTTTGTTGATTGTTTACTTTGCTGTGCAGAAGCATTTTATTTTGATGTAGTCCAATAGTTTATTTTTCCTTTTATTTCTCTTGCCTCTGGCAACATATCTAGAAAAATGTTACTATGACTGATGTCAGAGACATTACTGTCTGTGCCCTGTTCTAGGATCTTTATGGTTTCAAGTCACACATTTAGGTCCTTAATCCATTTTGAGTTGCGTGTGTGTGTAGGGGAGAGGGTGTAAGAAAGTGATCCAGTTTCATTCTCTTCCATGTTGCTGTCCATGTTTCCCATCATCATTTGTTGAAGAGATTGCCTTTTTCATTGCATATTCTTGCGTTTTATTTTGAATATTAATTGACCGTATAATCGTGGGGTTGTTTTTGTCTTTTCTGTCTTCTTCCATCGATCTGTGTGTTTGTTTTTGTGCCAGTACCATACTGTTGTCATTACTACAGCTTTGTAGTATAACTTGAAATTTGGAACTGTGACACTTTCAGCTTTGCTTTCCTTTTTTAATATTGTTTTGTCTATTTGGGGTCTTTTGTGGCTCCATATAAATTTTAGGATTATTTGTTCTTGTTCTGTGAAAAATGCTGTTGATATTTTGATGGGGAATGCTTTAGACCTGTAGATTGCTTTGGGGTAGAATGGGCGTTTTAACGATATTTGTTCTTCCAATCCATGAGCGTGGAATATTTTCCCATTTGTTTGTGTCATCTACAGTTCCTTTTCTCACTGTTTTATACTTCTCAGAGTACAGGTCTTTCACCTCCTTGATTAAGTTTATTCCTAGATATTTTATTATTCTGGGTAGAATTACAAACAGGATCACTTTCTTAATTTCTCTTTTTGCTACTTTATTAGTACATAGAAATGCAAGATTTCTGTACATTGATTTTGTGTCTTACAACCTTACTGAACTCAGTTATTCTAGAAGTCTTTTAGTGGAGTCAGAAGGGTTTTCTATATATAGTATAATGTCATATGCAAATATTATTTTTTCCTTACCAATTTGGATGCCTTTTATTCCTTTTTGTTGTCTGATTTCCATAGCTAGGACATCCGGTACTATGTTGAATACAAGTGCTGAGTGAGAGTGGACATCCTTGTCTTATCTTACATCTTAGGGGAGAAGGTTACAGTTTTTCACCATTGAGTATGATGTTTGTTGTGCATTTTTCATATGTGACCTTTATTATTTTGAGGTATATTCCCTCTAAACTTATTTGATCAGGGTTTTTATCCTGAATGGATGTTGTACTTTGTCAGATGATTTTTCTACATCTATTGAAATGATCATATGGTTTTTATCCTTTCTCTTGTTGATGTGATTATCATGTTGATTCGTTTATGAATATCAAACCACTCTTGAATCCTGGGAATAAATCCTACTTGATCTAGTTGATTGATTTTTTAAATTTATTGTTGTATTATGTTGCCTAATATTTTATGGAGTATTTTTGTATCTGAATATATCTGTAAGATCCATCTGGTCCAATGTTTCATTCAAAGCCACTCTTTCCTTGCTTATTCTCTGTTTGGATCATCTGTGCATCAATGTAAGTGGGGTGTTAAAGTTCCCTGATATTATTGTATTGTTATTGATTACTTCCTTTATATTTGTTATTAACTGTTTTGATTGAGTACCCCAGTGTTGGGTGCATAAATATTTATCTTGTTATGTCTTGTTGGATTGTCCTCTTGCTGATTATGTAGTTGTAGTGTCCTTTGTCTCTTGTTACAGTCTTAATGTTAAAGTCTGTTTGGTCTGATATAAGCATTGCTATACTGGCTTTCTTTTCACATCCATCTGTATGGTAAATGATTCTCTGTCCTTTCACTTTTTTTTTTTTTTTTTTTTAAGTAGGCTTCACATCCAGTGTGGAGCCCAACTCAGAGTTTGAATTCTCAACCCTGAGATTAAGACCTGAGCTGAGATCAAGAATCAGATATGAGTCCCTTGACTGATTTTTAAAAAAATAGACATATTATTATTATTATTTTTTTTTTTTTACAAATATACTTATTTTTACTGCTTTTGTGCTCCACACTTTCCTTACTTTTGCTTATGGTCTTTACTTTCCACTCAAGGAGTCCCCTTTAACATTTCTTGTAGAGCTGGTTAAGTGGTCATGAGTTCCTTTAACTTTTAACTCTATCTCTCCTTCTATTCTGAATGATAGCCTTGATAGATAGAATATTCTTGGCTGCACATTTTTTCTTTTCAGAATTAAAAAAAAAATTTTTAATGTTTATTTTTCAGAGGTGGGGGAGGGGCAGAGAGAGAGGAAGACACAGAATCTGAAGCAGGCTTCAGGCTCTGAACTGCCAGCACAGAGCCTGACGAGGGGCTTGAACTCACGAACTGTGAGATCATGACCTGAGCTGAAGTTGGATGCATAACCACCCGAGCCACCCAGGCACCCCTCTTTTCAGTATTTTGAATGTATCATACCACTCCCTTCTTGCATGGAAAGTTTTTGCTGAAAAATCAGCTGATAGCCTTATGTGGCTTCCCTTGTATGTAAGTACTTTCTTTTCTCTTGCTGCTTTAAAAATTATTTTTATTACTACTTTTTGCCATCTAAATTACCATGTGTCCTAATGTGGACCTCCTTGGGTTGATTTTGTTGGGGGATCTCTGTGCCTCCTGGATGTGGATTTCTGTTTTCTTTTTCAGATTCAGGAAGTTTTTAGCTGTTATTTCTTCAAATATAATTTTTGCCCCTTTTTCTTTCTCTTCTCCTTCTGGGATTCCTATAATGTGAATGTTATTATGCTTGATGGTGTAGCTAAGTTCCCTAAGTGTATTCTTGTTTTGCATAATGTTTTTTTCCTCTCACCTGCTCAGATTGATTACTTTTCATTACTCTGTCTTCCAGGTTGCCGATTTGTTCTTCTGCTTCACGTAGTCTACTATTTATTCCATTTAGTGTATTGTTTTTCCCATTTGGTATATTTTTAATTTTATTAATTGTGTTCTTTATCTCTGATTGGTTCATTTTTATCTCATTGTTAAGGGTCTCACTTATGTCCTCCACTCTTTTCTCACGTCCAGTGAGTACCTTTGTGATCGTTAGTTTAAATT
This sequence comes from Lynx canadensis, assembly GCF_007474595.2. Lineage (NCBI taxonomy): Eukaryota > Metazoa > Chordata > Mammalia > Carnivora > Felidae > Lynx > Lynx canadensis. The sequence goes on along the minus strand of NC_044318.1, from coordinate 28,263,409 downwards.
CTATATCAGGCATATTACTTATCTCTGTTTTGCTTAGGTCTGTTACTGTGATTTTGTTTTGTTGTTTCATTTGGGACATATTCCCGTGTCTTCTTATTTTGTCTAATTCTGTGTTTCTTTCTATATATTAGGAAAGACAGCTAAGTCTTCTGCACTTGGAAGGATAACCTTATGAAGAGGAGGTCCTGTAGTGTCTTGCTGTGCAATTTCCTCTGTTCACCAGAACAGGGTGCTTCACACCACACAGGGTGGTTTTTGTTTTTGTTTTTGTTTTTGTTTTTGAGAGAGAGAGAGAGAGAGAGAGAGCGCACATGTCTGCTCCTTGTGCCTGAACTGAGGAGGGGCAGAGGAAGAGAGAGAGAGAGGATCTTAGGCAGGCTCCACACCCAGTGCAGAGGCGGATGTGGGGCTCAATCCCACAACTGTGAGATCATGACCTGAGCTAAAATCAAGAATCAGACACTTAGCTGACTGAGTCACCCAGGCACCCCCAGGGATGTCTTTTATATGTGATAACGCGCATCCTGTTGTGCCTGAGCCGCTTTTTACCCAAGTCCAGTCATCTGCAATGGCTCTCTGTCTGTTGTGGGCAATGTTTGGTCCCTCTGGCGTTAGTAGGTGGGTCTCGGGACACCTTGGACTTGAGTTGAGTCAGACCAGGCATTTGCTAGAGATGTAGTAGCATCAGACTGCTGCAGGGTGCTCTCCTTGTGTTGTTCCCTGATAAGCTTTTGTTGGTGGGCAGGCTTGCAGTCAAACCAGTTGCCTCCAGGCCACTGCTGGGGCCTGTTTCTGACTGTTGTGTTTTTCTTTCCCACTCTCTGGGGAAAGAGTCACTTTGGAATGGTGCTGGCCTCTTTAGGAGCTGCTTGCACAAGTGCCAGACCTGTGGCATCATCTTACCTGGGCTAGGTACAAGAGCAAATTAGATCGGATCCGCAGAAACAGTTCTGGGGGCTCGGGACAGTGTAGCAGGATGACAGTGCTAGCCAGCTTTGAGTCCCCCAATCTGTCCTCTGAGGGAGGTGGGCTGTTGGGAGGAGTGCTTTGGGGGGAGCATGGTTCAGTGTCCAGGGGCCCATGGAGTAGCTGGCAAGTCCTGCAGGTGGCCCTGCATTTATTCTGGGGTCTAGGGAGGGAAATGGTTCCTGCCAGCTCCTTTCTTCCTGGAAGATTTCCCCTGTGATTTCTGTCCCTGCAGAACATGCACTGAGATTAGTAAATAGCTTTCTCCTGGTAAGTTCAGGCACCTTTCAAACTGCTGTTTCTGTGCTGTTTCTCTATGGGCTTTTTGTTGTGCTATCTCTAAGGGCAGGGACTCAGTTTCCTGTTGGTCACTGGCCCAGAGCCAAGTCTGCTGATTTTTAAAAATCCCAGGTTTTATGTCCCGCTGGTTGTAAGAACTCACGAAATTCGAAATTCGAAATTCGGCCCTCTGTTTTTCAAATCCAAATGTTATGAAGGTTCATCTAACTCCTATGGACTTCCTAGGGTGATAGTTTCTCACCCTTTTTCCTGCCTGGGGCCTTCCCTTCCCCTCACTGCCAGCAGGTGGTGGTCCATTCTTCTCTCCACTGTGTTTCTGCCCTTCCTACTCTCTTTGATGTGGTCTCTTCTCTACCTTTATTTGTGGAGTCTGTTCTGCCAGTCTTCAGATCTTTTTGTGTTACTTACAGTGATGTGAGTGTTACCTAGTTGTATCTATGGGACAAAGTGAGCCCGTGGTCCTCCTATTCTGTCATCTTCCCCAGAGATTAAATAATCAGTTTCTTAACTAGATATTAGACTATTCGTGTTATCTGTTTCTTTTTGAGATAGTTTTGGTTATTTATGTTTTTAAAGAAATGTTTCCATTTCATTTAACTTGTTGAATTTATTGGCATAAAGTTGTTTATATAATATTTCCTTAATGTTTTTAAAAATATTTTTATGACCTGTGGTGATTCTACATCAATTATTGTTGGTATCTCTTCCTTTTTCTCTCTCATTTCTATCTGTATAACAGGATTTATCAATTTTATTGACCTTCTTAAAGAACCAGCTTCGTCGGTTGTATTGATTTTCTCTGTTGATTTCTGTTTATATTTCACAGATTTCTTTCTGCTTACTTTGGGTTTACTTTGCTTGTTTTTCTAGTTTCTCAGTGGAAGTGGGGGTTCATTGGCTTAAGATCTTTCTTCTAATATTGACATTTAACATTATAAATTTCCCTATAAATACTACTTTAAGAGCACCTGTCAATCCTAATGCATTGTGTTTTCATTTATTTAAAAATACTTTTAATTTCCTTTGTGATTTCTTTTTTTTATACTTTTTTTTTTAGACATGTTATTTACTCCAAATATTTAAGGATTTCCCAGACATCTTTATGGTGTTGATTAGTTCCATTGCTTAAAGAAAATTCTTTGTATTATTGAAATTCGTTAAAAAATTTTTTTCTGTACTTGTTTTATAACTGAGAATCCAGTCTGTTTTTGTAGATTGTCCCTGTGAAATTTTGAAGAATGCAGTTTTCTTCTGTAGTTAGGTAGAGTGTTTTGTAAATATCAGGTCCAGTTGGTTTATAGTATTTTTTAGTTCTGTTATTTCCTTGTGTTTTGTTTGTTTGTTTTGCCTGCTTGTTCTATCTAGAGAGGCATGTTGAAATCTCTTAATGTAATTGTGGTTTTGTCTCTTTCTTACTGATTTATCGCTATTGTAAAGCTGTTATTAGATGCATAAACATTTAGGTTTGTTATATTTTCTTGGTTGATCACTTAATTATTATGAAATGATTATTTCTATCTCTGGTAATAGTTGATATTAATATATATATGTATATATATATATATATGTACTTAAGTTTGCTTTTAAGTAGTGTTAGGAATCTTTGTTTTATTTTTTCTCCATCTATTTACATTCATTCTGTTTCTATCTTCGTATTTAAAGTGCACCTCTTATAGGCCATATGTCAGTGGGTCTTGCTTTTTGAATTCTTGCTTTTTGAATTCAGTCTGATAATCTATGCCTTTTCATTGGGATGTTTACAATTTACATTTAAGACAGTTACTTATATCGTTATGTTGGAGTCTGTCATGTTGCCATTTGTTTTCTGTTTCCATCTTTTACTGCCTCTTGGATTATCCAATTATTAAGAATATTCCATTTTATCTCCTTTGTTGGCTTTTTAGATATATAATTCTTCCTTCTGTTTTTTAGTGATTGTTTTAGAGTTGATACTACATATCTTCGACTTATCACAATCTACCTTGAAGTGATATATCTTGTTATATTTAGTGTAAGAATGTTAGGGGTGCCTGGGTGGCTCAGTTGGTTAAGCGTCCGACTTCAGCTCAGGTCATGATCTCTTGGCTCATGGGTTCAAGCCCCACGTCCGGCTCTGCACTGACAGGGTGAAGCCTGGAGCCTGCTTCAGATTCTATGTCTCCCTCTCTCTCTCTGCCCCTCCCCTTCTTGTGCTTGCTCTCAAAAATAAATAAATAAACATTAAAAAAATAATGTTGTAGTTACCATTCTATTTATTTGTTTTCTTCTCTCCAGCCATTATATTGATGATGATGTGAGTTTTAATTTTACGTGTTAAAAATGTTACAGTACATTGCTATTGTTTGCTCCAATAGGAAATTGTCTTTTTTTTTTTAATTTTTTTTTTTTCAACGTTTATTTTTGGGACAGAGAGAGACAGAGCATGAACGGGGGAGGGGCAGAGAGAGAGGGAGACACAGAATCGGAAACAGGCTCCAGGCTCCGAGCCATCAGCCCAGAGCCTGACGTGGGGCTCGAACTCACGGACCGCGAGATCGTGACCTGGCTGAAGTCGGATGCTTAACCGACTGTGCCACCCAGGCGCCCCGGAAATTGTCTTTTAAAGAGATTTGTATAAGAAGCAAATCTTAAACTGTATACCATATGGTTAACAATTCCAGTGGTTCAGTTTCTGGTGCCCTTCATTCCTTTCTGTAGATCCAGTTTACATGTCAACGTTCTCCTTTTGCCTTTAACATTTCTTGCTGGTGGAGGTCTATTGGTAATGCAATCTTTTTGCTTTTGTATGCCTGCAAACATCTTACTTTGCCTTTGTTTTTGAAAGGTGGATTTTCCTGGCTGCACATTTTTAGGTGTACAGTTTTTGCTTTTTCAGTATTTTAAAGCTGTTGCTCTACCGTTCTCTCATTGTTTGCTGTGAGAAATTTAATGTCATTGGTAACTTATTTCCTTGTAATGTCATAGGTGTCTTCTTTGAGGGCTTTTTAGATTTCTGTCTTCATTGCTTTTCAGTCTTTCATTATGTTGTGCCTTGGTATAGTTTATTTCACGTTTCTTTTGCTTTAATTTGTTGACTTTCTTTGATGTTTTGGTTTATAGTTTTCATCAAATTTAGAAATTTGTGGTCATTTTTTCTTCAGGCTCTCTCTCTCTCTCTCTCTCTCTCTGTCTCTCTCTCACTGACTGTCTCTCTCTCTCTCTCTCTCTCTCTCTTTTTGTCACCTGCCCCTTTTGGGGGGGGCTCCAGTTACTGTGGTTTTCTGAAATTTTCTCACAGCTTACTGGTGCTGTTTTCATTTCCCATCAGTCTTTTTTCTCTTTGTGTCATTTTGGTTGGTTGCTAATGCTATGCCTCAGGTTTGCCTATATTTCCTTCTGCTATGTCTAATCTGTTACTGATCTCATTCAGTGCATTTTTCATCTGAAACATGGTTTCATTTCTGGAAGTTTGATTTTTGTATTTCCATGTCTTAATTATTTGAACACAATAATTGTTTTAATGCCCTTGTTTGCAGGTAACTTTTGTGCCTGTACTGGTTCAGTTCCAATTTACTGTCTTTTCTGTTCATTACAGGTCATGTTTTCTTGTCTTTTTGTGTGCCTGGTACTTTTTGATTAGATACTATAAATTGTGTATTTTACTTTGTTGGCTGCTAGATATCTTTATATTTTTTTAAGTCTTTTTGAGCTTCATTCTGTGGTGCAGTAAACAATTTGGCAACAGTTTGATTCTTTTGAGTTTTTCAGTTAAGATTTGTTAAGGGGGCTCTGGAAAAGAGCTCAGTCTAGGGTTGATTTTTCTCCATTGCTTTTGCAACACCTTCCAGAACATTCTCTCCAATACTTCATGAAGTATGAGTTTTCCAGTCTTGCTGCTGGGAGCAGGCACCTGTCACAGTCTATGTGAATGCCAGGACGTGTGCCTTCTAATCCCTTTGTGTGTTTTTTCCCCCCAGCCTTGTGAAGTTTCCTCTCACTGTGTTGATCTCTCCTCTACTGCATCCTAAGGGGAACTCTCTGTAGATCTCCAGGGTCCTCACTCTGTGTAATCCTCACTCATGCTAACTGTAGCTGCCTTGGTCTCAGACTTCCAACTCATGGAGTCTTCCTGGATCTGCCTCAGATTTCCCCTCCTTGCATTACACTCTGAACACTCCAGGCAGTAAATTGGAGCATAGGGATTTCCTCATTTGTTTCCTGTTTCTTGAGGATTATGTTTTTAGTTGCCTCACAGCCAGTGCCTCAACAAGCATTGTTCCATATATTTTGATGGCTGTTTTTTGTTGTTTCAGGCAAGGAGGTGAAGCTGGGGTCTGTTACAGTATCTTGCCCAGAAATGGCCAATCCCCTTAAAGATATCCTCATCTCCTTTTAGCCAAGGTCAAGACCATAATTCGTGTTTCCTGCTTTGTCTTTTGGTGAATTGACTCTTCCTCCAAGTCCTTTCTTGCTTCCTAGTATATTTGACAATCATTTTGTATTTGATACTATAAATTTTCAGAGGTACCACCATCATTAACCTTTACCAGAACTAAGATACATCTTTGAAGTGGAGGGAATATAGTCAGAATAGTCACAAATTCTAGTATCCTAATACTCTGCCCTTTATAAAGTATGTACTCAGGGAATATTTCTTACATGTTAATTCAGTGTAAAATTTGCATGTTTTGAATGTCGATAGGGCAGTAATATTTCATGATGAGTCTATATTCTGAAGTATTTTAAAGAAAATAATACCTTTTGGGAGGATTTATGCCTTTTAGACAGAGACTTAATGCCCCTGGTGTATTTTGGATTTGGGTTCTAACTCTATTCTACTTCCTCACTTTCATATATATATGAATGTTTTTCTGTTTTCTGTTTTCTTGTTATGCTTCTTGAAACCATACTTGTCATTCTTATATCTGTAGAAACTCATACAGCCCTTGGCATAGCGGTGTTCAATTAATATTTTATGATTTGGACTGAGGGGGCTAGTGTTTAAGGCATTAAGTACATTGTTATGGCTTTACCTAGAATCTCTATATCATAGATTCCTAACTATCTCTATATTACAGTATAAACCACATCTATCTCCTTGTAGCTTGTTATTACATGTCTTTGGTATGTTGTGAAAGAGCTGTCAGAGAATGAGTGCTTTATTACTTAGAATTACTAGTTAAGTTTTGTTTTGCCATTGATCAGAATATCTTTTTCACTCTACTGTATTCATTGTGGTATTTTACTGTAATTGGAGGTAGTCTTGAGGTGAAAGTCTTGCTGGATTTCCCATTGTGACCTTGTGGCAACATCACTGTTTGGTGGGGATCAATCAGGTATTTTTTACTTCTGTTTTTGTTTTGCTGGTCTTTCATAATTTGAAAATATCTGCTCCATTCTCTGCCCTACTTCTTGGTCCTTCCCATCTGTTCTCTGACCCAATGTTAGGTTGTAGAGGAAACAAAACAAAACAAAACATAGAGGTCAGCTTCTATTAAAGTCTGTTCCAGAAAAATTGAATAAAGAGCTCTTGAAGATAAAAGGCTATATACCCCCTTGTCAGATAACCTTGCCAATTTGAGATGTTGATTACTTACCTTGGCTGAGGAATCTTGGAATTGATGACTCCCTTTAAAATTCATTCTCCTTTCACTTGATGGAACAAAATAGCTTTATTTTCCCTTTATTGTTCCTCTCCCCCTCACAAAATAAATTATATGATGTTTCCTCTCTGAACGCACAAGTATTCTTTCAGTCTCCTCAGGCCTGAGATCTGGGTGGGCGTCTGTGTGCCTGAGTGTGTGGTATGTGAGATGTGTGTGTATGTGTTTATATTTTCTCCATCCTCAGATTCATCCAGTTCTAGAAATGCTTATAACTTGCTTGCATTGCATGGTTCTGGCTCCCTCTGCAGCCCCAAATGGAAAAGTGCTTTGTTGTCTTTTGTTGCTGAAAAATCCAGCTCCCAGACTTCTTTCTTTGAATAGAGAGCATCCCAGCTGGTGTGCAAGTACAGATTGAGATTTCAGATTTAGGAATGCAATTTTTTTTTTTTTTTTTTTTTTTGGCAAGGCTTATTGAAGACTGAAGACACATTTCAGGAGAGCTCCAAGAGGTGAGAAGATAGAGAGGAGGGTGTGGAGAGAAGGGAGAAAAGGCACAAAATGGGCAAGCACAGCTGCAAAATTAATGTAGTAAGGAGGTTGATTTACTTACAGGTGTTTACTGTAAACTTTTGTTGAGAAATTAGGGAGTTGCAGAATAGAAGCCTACAGCTACCATGGGCCTTTCCAGGCCTGTTTAATTGGATGACACACCCCAGGACATTAGTGCACTGCTCACATGGGTGAGTTGTGTAATGTGGTTTTTGGTGTTGGTTTGGCTGTTGAACATTTAAGGTGACTTTAGCTCGGGCTTGACATTTTAACTTTAAATTACTGATTTTTAACGTACTCTTGAGAGTTTAGTTCTCCCCATAAATCTAGAGCTGCTGTTAAATGGCGGCACCATGATCCCTGGGTTCCAGAATAGAAATTCTTTAAGCAGTAGTCAACCAAGTTGACCTATAATGAGTCCAAGGTAAATAAGGGAAGAATTTGTAGACACATTTTGCCTCAGTGAAGCAAAACTGTGACCATTGAAAGTTGGCTTTTAGGGTGCTAGTGTATTCTGTTTGCTCATGTGGGTGCTGGTCACACAAATGTATTTAGTGTGTAAACATTATACTTCCATGTGCATTTCTTTTGTATGTTACACATGAATAATAAGTTTATTTCCCATATGTTAAATGCTTTTTAAGAGCATTCACCAAAGTGCTGTTTATGTAATAAGCCACAGCACATGTGAGTACTCGGATGCCTGTTGTGCAAAGCCACCCCTGCTCTAAGTCAGACCACATTACCTCTTGTCTTCTTTAAAGGGGGAAGTGCATATGCACATCTAGGTATGTAAGATGATTCTTATTTAATTGATCATCAGAACATTAATATAAATCCATGCTTTTAGAGTTATTGCATATTCATAAATTAAGTTTTGGACCTTTGAGTTAAATTCTTATTTAATTAGTAAGTGTCATTGATTTTTAGTTTTTTTCTTTCTTTCTTTATATAATCTTTCTCAGGATTTAGGATCCCTGTGAATTGTTAACCTGTGTTCTTTGTGAGACCACATAACACACATTAACTTTCTTAGAAAGTCATGGTGATGTTGGTTCTGTTTGAAATTAAGTGTTGGGGTGCCTGGGTGGCTCTTTCAGTTAAACCTCCAACTCTGGATTTCAGCTCAGATCATGATCTCATGTTTCGTGGGATCGAGCCCCCACATTGGGCTCTGTGTTGACAATGTGGAGCTTGCTTGAGATTCTCTCCCTGCCTTTCTTTCTGTCCCTCCCCCACTCATGCATCTCTCTCTCTCTCTCTCTCTCTCTCTCTCTCTCTCTCTCTCTCTGTCTCTCTCTCTCAAAATAAATAAATAAACTAAAAAAAAAAAGAACTTAAGTATGATAAATTTTTAGAATCAGAAAAGTGGTTTGTGGGCAGTTTTATTATCTACTTCTCACTTTCCCTTCCCATGTTCTGTGCTTGACTTGTATAACATCTCATCCTTGTTTTCTTGAATCCTTTGTATCTTCTCCCTCGCAGTGTCATTAAACTTTTTGCACACTTAGAAGATTAAAGCTTGATATTCTTACTTTAAAATTTGGTGAATAATTGTTAAAATTCAGCACTGGTTTGTACTATTCTCTAATAGTAGTTTAGAGATATCTCTAATATCTAGTTTAGAGATTTGTTATTTTTGCTCTTTAGACTTAAAAGCAGTTAGCTTTTATCCTGGACTGAAATGCACATAGCCTTGTTGATTTTAGTGGAAATGAGCAAGCTCCAACTTTTCTCTGGAGGCCTCCTAAAACTGTTGAAAGGACTGTAATCCACAGATGCAGACTTGAAGGTGAGAAGGGCAGGAGGTTCTCAGAGGAGTTCTTGCTTGGATCTCTGCAGAGAGAGTGCGAGATTTCATGGTGGCATGTTTCTGTCACAGGTCTTGTGTAGCAGTCACAGACCCTGAACCCAAACACTGGATTTCTATTTGGAGCAGACATTGACCTGTTTTTCTGGGCTGAAAACAGTGAAGTGTATCAGTTTTGGTAGCTTGAGTTATAAGAAACCTAAATTAGTTTGAAGTGGAATTACCCTGATGAAAGGGCAGTTGAAAGCCCTTGACACTGGACAGAGGATTGTCTAGTGTCTAATCTTGGCTCAAAATGCACCAGACATAATGAGAGTCATTATGAACTGCCGATCTCCTACCCCTCCCCTCTGCAGACCGTATTAGACTTGCAAAAACAGCAAACACTGTGTGTGTTTGGCATGGTGCCCGCTGTGTACTAGAGAAAGAAAGCGTACCTTGTTTGCACTCCAACCAGATACTGGTGCATCGTGTTACAGCTCTGCTTGGTTCTGAACTCCTCTGTTCAGTCTCATCCTGACAGATGCTGTCACTGCCGCCCCTTAGCAAGACAAATGCAGCCACTCTGTGGGAGCTGGCTTTTGCCCAGCTGTGCTTGCCAGTACCCCAAACCGAAGTGCTTGTGTACCTGTGGGGAGGTAACAGCCTGTGGACCTCTTCTCTTCTGCCACTATGTGCATTACCTTTTGAGGTTTTGCCATTTCTGAAGGAGAAGTTGTTCTCTTTGGCTGACCAAATATAAGTGCGTGAGCCTTGAGCTTCTCTTCCTGCTTTTTAATCCACAGATGTTTGTTGTTAAGCACCCACTGGACATGCCCAAGGAGGGTCCCTGCCCTCTAGGAGCCCACTGTCCTTTAGGTAGAAAGATAAGCAGACAGTCAAGATAATTGGGACCTTAGTATTCCTGTGCCTGAGGGACTGTGGGAACAAAGGAAGGAGAGATCTCTGGGGACCATCAGGGAAAGTGTCCTCTCACGTGGCTGTGAGGTTAAGTGGAGCTTAGAGCATGTGGCATGTGTTGCTGAGTCCAAGGTGAAAGAGAAGTGGCTTGAAATGAGCTTGATGAACCTAGCCTGGGGCGTGGATTTGAAGGCTGCAACAGGCAATGGGGGAGTCCTAGGAGGATTTTTAAAACAGATGAGTGGCCTTTTCAGCTTGTTTTATTTTTTAAAGAAGGATTACTCTGGCAGCAGTCTGAAGACTGGGATTATGCAAAAGGCAGTGAGAGCTGGGGAATAATGTTAGGCTGTTAAATTGGGAAGTAGGAAGCATGGAGCGTTTTTTGGACTTAAAAAAAAAGTGAGGTCCTGAGTTCAGGTAGAGAGAGAGAGAGTAATTAAGGACTGGAAGGGACTGAGAGATATTTAGGAGTTTAAGGTAAAGTGGTTTACTTTATCACATTCAGCCAATAGCATAACTTGTAATAATTTGTAGAAGGGAACAAGTTCTTCCTCCAGAGCTCTGGTCTCTTCTCTTTCAATTCCTCTCTGTAGGTCTCTGGCCCATCTTGGTCCATCTGTCTGCTTTTCCACTGGACCTGCACCATCCGTAACAGCTGTCCTTTGGGACCCACAGATATAGTCTTGATTATTTGTCACTTTTGTTTCCTTAGGGGATTGCGGGTCAACTTGAATACGATTGTATCCAACAGTGGATTAACGACCTATACCCTAGGCATCGGTGGTGAAGACATAAATGTGGAAGTCTAGTCAGTGAATCAAAGTTCAATTTAAAAGATTTAAGGGCGCCTGGGTGGCGCAGTCGGTTAAACGTCCGACTTCAGCCAGGTCACGATCTCGCGGTCCGTGAGTTCGAGCCCCGCGTCAGGCTCTGGGCTGATGGCTCAGAGCCTGGAGCCTGTTTCCGATTCTGTGTCTCCTTCTCTCTCTGCCCCTCCCCCGTTCATGCTCTGTCTCTCTCTGTCCCCAAAATAAATAAACGTTGAAAAAAAAAATTAAAAGATTTAAGTGCAGGAGTGCCTGGGTTGCTCAGTTGGTTAAGTGTCCGACTCTTGGTTTCGGCTCAGGTCATGATGTCATGGTTCGTGGGTTCGAGGCCCGCATCGGGCCCTGTGCTGTCAGTGCAGAGCCTGCTTGGGATTCTCTTTCTCTCTCCCTCTCTTTCTGGCCCTCCCCCACTTGTTCTCTCTTGCTCTCTCTTTCTCTAAATAAATAAATAAGATTTTAAAAGATTCAAAGGCAGGGGTGCCTTGCTGGCTCAGTCGGAAGAGCATGTGACTCTTGATCTTGGGGTTGTGTGTTCGAGCCCCACATCTGGTGTGGAGATTATTTCAAAATAAAATCTTAAAAAAATATAAAGATTTAAATGCAGATTATTTTAGTAAACTTGTGAATTACTTATCATCTTTCTTCGTTTCCCTCCATTCCATCCTTCCTCCCTCATTTCTTTTCCCTTTTCTGTTTTCACTTATCCTTTGTCTTTCTTTTCCTCTTCCCCTTACCTTCCCTTTTCCCTCTTTCCTTCCATTTCCTTTCCTTTCCTTTCCTTTCCTTTCCTTTCCTTTCCTTTCCTTTCCTTTCCTTTCCTTTCCTTTTTCCCTCTATCCTTTTCCTTTACCCCTCTTCCCTTCCCTTCCTGTGCCCCCACCGGATGTATAAGTGATAGAGTTGAGCAGAAATATGAGGCTCTTGGGGGCTGTGTGTGATGACTTTGTGTGAGAATACAGGAGAGAGTGTACAGAGACTCTCAAAAGCCAGTCTCCCTCCAGGTTGTTCCTGATGTGGGGGAGGCTGTTTTTTCCCCATCTTGGATTGCGGCAAACTTGGGGAGAAGTCTGGAGGGTAGAAATTGAAGGCAGCTCATTAAACTACTTTGCCCACAGATGAATCTATTATAGCTAGAGATTAAAAGGTAGAAACATCTTTTGGTCTGGGAGAGAGGTTTGGGCTGGGACTCAGAGCCCTGTTTGTCCAGGCTTTTTCATGCTACTGGGGACCAAAGATTTTCATGTCTCTGTTGCACTGATCCCTGGAATAGGATGATACAGGTGCCTTCCAAGTCTGCATGGGTGGGGATGTCTGCAAGGAGACATGACCGGGGCTGTCTGCAGGGAATGGAAAAGAGGGCACATATGAAATTTGGATACTTTAAAGTAGATCAGAGTTGATATAATCTCAGAGCCTGAAGAAACTCTTGGGGCCACTTGGAATGGGAGAATTCTGGAAGTACTTCTCTGGGGGATCAGGAGTATGGGTTCTTCCACACTGAGAAGAGAGGAGGGCTCAATTATCATACTTTTCATGTCCTTGAATACAGTTGTGGTCTTTTTTTTTTTTTTCCCTCATTTTCAATTATTTCATCACGTTTCCTCTAGGAATCAGCTTTACTTCTTGAAAGACAATGCTGTGATGCCATCTGCCAGTTTACAAAATGCTTCAGGATCCTCTCCACCGTGCTGTTTCTGCACCCTTTCCCCGGGTCATTGTGAAGCCCTCACTTCCCCAGCCATGTGACCTTGTTCTCCATATTCATTCCTCTCTTCAGGAACTGAACTAGGCATCTGGCAAGAGAGGCAGTGTGCACTGGAGGAGTCCTAGTACCAAAATGTGCTGGGAGGGGGCTTGGTGAGGAGGTGTTTTGGGATGAGAAGTCTGTGCCACACATCTCAAACACTTAGGAAACTTCTTTGAAGAATTCCGTGCCTTCAGGATTTTCCTGCTCGACGCATTTTTCATTGCTTTAGGAATAATCTTCTTAAAGCCCTTCCTTGTACTCTTGAACCTATAAGCGACTGCCCATTACTTACAGGTCCGAGTTCTGGAACTCGAGTCCTAATTAGCCTAATCACGAAAGACCTTTTAGTCTCATCAAGTAAGCCTCGTCCCTCCCAGCATTCTTCTTCTAGGCGTCACCTCTTTCCATCTTCTCACGTGCCTCTTCCTGCTGCTCTCTTCCATCTTCTGTAAAGCTCCAGATTTAGTGAGTACACTTTATCGTGCTCTAGGAAGCTTCCTTGCCACTTGTGGGGCATAGAGACACCTTCCTATTTCTGTTCCTGCTGCTGCAGGAGGAAAATAATGATTTTTAAAAAACCACTGACGCTTTATACTTTTACAGAAGAATATGAGTTCACAAGTCATACATTTGATTCATGATCATACTTAGCATTGTGGGAATATAAATAAATCTTAAGTCGTAACCTTGCCCTGAAGGAGTCTCCAGTACAGTGACCAACCTCCAACTAAACATGATGGAAAGTGGAAGTAACCGAATGGCCTCCGTGACAGGGAGGAGGTGGTGTTACGGAGAGGAAGTGGTATAAGGTAACCCAGGGAAGTGCAGTGAGCATGGGGTGCGGGGAGGGGGGTGGGGGGTGGAGAGGGCATGCTTTTGGGAAAAAGGAAGGCCTGCCAGGGCAGAGGGAGGACACAGATGGAGGAAGGTCCCAGATGGATGGGGTGGAAGCAAATTGTGTAGCGTGTGGAGGCCAGGTTAGGGAATTGAGGCCAAGAAATGGAGATCAGTGATAGGTAGGTGAGTAGTTGAATAAAACAGAAATATGTGGGATGGTTAGAAGGGAGAGTTACAAAGACCAGCCAAAAGAGACTGCCGAGTTAAGGCAGCTGTGCTCACAGTGGGAAGGATGGAGGTTGGTAACTGGGGAAGATGATTCAAAGAAAGAAATGACAAGGCTTGCTGACAGATCAGTGCAAGCCTTGTGGGGACTTTAGATTCTATTTTAAACTGGAATGTTCTAACGCTATAGGTGTGTGTGACTGAAGTAAATGCAGTTTGCAAAGATTTAGATTTCATGGCAATACCTTACACTGTATTTGCACCACAAAAGCAACTTTTAAATATTCTTGTTTAACTGCCACATCATTTTTTGTTCAACATCTGTCTCAACTTTCTTACCTACACATGCAAGTGATACCTGCCCACTCTCTAGGCTTAATTTGTTGAAGGCTAAGCCTATGAACAGTGGGTTTGGTAGATAGTTCAAGGACTAAATTCAGTTGTCTCTTCTCCCATTCATTTTGAAGGAGAATCTGCTTTACAGAGACATTTTAAAAGGAATCCCTTCAATGTCAGGCTGTGTTTGCAAAAAATCAATGTAAGAGCATACTTCAGGAACTTTTCCCACCTAGTTAGATCTCCCAAGTCCAGCACACACCCTCTCATCTTTGTCTGAGTCTCCCTGGTCTTGCTGCAGCTGTGGGGGCAGGCCCAGCCCACATACGTCCTGCCAGGGGATAAACGTGATACCTCTGCCTTTCATGAAACACTATCTGTGTGAAGTGAGCTCTTTGATCTCTAGTCTCCCCCGATGAAGCTAAGGGAAGATTAAGGAACACCTTTGAGTAGATGAATATTGGATGGGGTTTATATAATTTAAGCTCATACTCTTGTTAACCCTTTCACTCAGTGGGGAGACAGGAGAGCCTTGTGCAGTGATGGCTCCCACCAGGCAGAAGGTAGTGTCTTCTCTGGGTGCATCCTTCTCCTTTATGTAGGGCAGAGTAAATGTTAATTGATGATTGTCATTTCTTTTAGGTTCACAGAGAAACCTCTATATATTGAATGAAATATACTGAAACGGAATTGGGGTCAGTTAGTATCTTTGTACTGAGCATCAGGGTTTTGGTGGCGAACAAGGCTGGTATTTCACGTCATAAAGGGTAACAGTAATAACGATAACACTGATTTCTTGAGTGCTTACTGTATGCAAGGTTCTAGTCTAAGCACTTTCCATCCCCTTTCATACAGAGAACAAACTTACCAGGTAAGTATTATTAGTATCCCCCTGTTAGAGATAAGGAAATTGAGGCACAGAGAAGTTAAGTGATTTCTCCAAAGCCTCACAGCTTATAAGTAGTAGAGTCAGGATTGGAACCCGCTTAGGCAGGCCCCAGGTTCCTAACTCCTCTCTGTGCCCTTCAGGGTGAGAAAGGCAGTTAAATCTTTTCACGTGTGGTTAATTCTGTGGGAGTCTGGAACATGGTGAATTAACCTGAGAAGGGGTGACACTCCTCAGGGTAGCGTGTGTCATAGCCCAATTAGAGAATGGCTCCTGCCAAGGACACAGACAAACACACACATGTACATGTATGTTTCTGTGTGTCTGCATATGAATATATGCTTATGTGTGTATATATGTGACTTCATACACCCATACACACAAACCTGGGTGTACTGTTGTAGAGGTTAGGCCACCCAAATTAAGGTGATTTGAGAGCAGGGGTTGCGTCTTCGCTGCCTACTGCCCCGTGGGTGCTGTGATGTCAGAAGCAGCAGATTCATCCACCATCACTGAGTTTCCCTTTGAGTCCAAGTGCAGTGTGGTCGATGAGTGCCTAGTAACATGGCACCGCAGTGGGAGAGACAGATGAATGCCACATCTGTGTAAAACTCCTGGCTGAGTTCAGGGGAAAAGTGTTATCCACATTGGTATCAATTCCAGTTTTATCTCTCCCTTGAGCTAATGCTATTCACTTTAAAACATCTTCCTGTCTCTGTCTAGAAAACCTCCGAAAGCTTCATTCTGATTGTTATCATTTCTGACGAGGTGTTTTCTGCTGAACATTTAGAACGGGGTAAGGTGAGATGAATTCCCAGCAGATAGGAAGTTTTCATATTGTAACCTGTGCTGTAGCAGCAGCTCCACTCTGCCCTATAGACCTTCCGGGAAATTCCTCTGCCACATGGCAGATGGCTGAGGAATTTATGTTTTAACATCTCAAACTTTTCAAACCTGGGTTTGTAGCAGCCATTTTAGTGGTCATGCCTGAGAGTGTGTGCCTGCCAGTGGTATGGGGTTAATCTCAGTTGTAGGGTGGGGGTGGGGGGGTATTTGGGGAGGAGTTGAATATGGCGCTTAAATAACCGGTCAATGAAGGTCTTCCACAACACTGGGGTTTCTGAAGGGAAAACAGTTGGGCCAGACTGGATGAACTGGTTTGGTTAAATGCTGTGGCTTACTCCTGATTCAGGTTGCTCATTTTATTTTTATTGTTCAAGTATTATTCGTAACGTACCTAACTTTGCTCACAACAGTGTAGTGCCTTTAGGGGATGACATAAACGAAACAGGAAGCATGAACCTTTTCATCGGGGATCTGAAAAACTGATGGTTATTGAGAGCATGTAGAACAAGTTTATACCTTATAATTATATGGTGCTTCATACTTCAGGATGTCCCCATAACTCTGATATAGTACTTTACTCTAATTTCCTAAGATCAGTGCCTGCAGGTTCCTACGTGGCTGTAGGAACACATACTTACTCTGTGCTGCATCCCCGGCACCTAGGGCAGCACCTGACATACAGTAGGCGCTCAACAAATTTCAGTTGGATAAGTGAACAAAAAATTTTAACTTACAAACATCAATAATAATTATACAAGACAGGCTTGGCATGCTACCACTTAGGGACATCTGATATTTCTTTCTGCCAGGTTTTCACCCAGGTTTTACAGTAGTGGTTGTCCTGGGAGAAGTTTATGGGCTCTTTTTCTTTTTAAAGAGAGTGAATATTGTCATAATTAAGTTGAAACTATAGGGGTACTCATGTACTTGTTTGCATCTACGATGATTTTTTTTTTTTAAACTAAAGAGCCCACTAGTAAATAAGTATTATTCCCGTGTCTAAGGGAGGCTCTCCTGCACCTGCAAGGGTTTGGCTGGGCTCCTGGGCTCCTGCCAGGAGAAGTGCTTTGTTCCCCCTGGGCTACGATCCCAGCAGGAGGGGAAGCTGAATTGTGCTACCGAGTTGTCTTGGCACTGGCACGTGTAACATATTTCAGCTGGTGATTTCTGCATGATTTGTATGAATTTCTGTATGACAGGAGTCACAACAAAACCGTTATGTGACTTGTGTCTAAAGCTATCAGTCAGTTGGAGCTGTGAATATCAGTTTGCATATGTCAACAATTTAATCTTCTAATAAACTTGCCGATGGAAAACTGACACTAGAATTATGTTTCTGTATTTACTGACTAGAAAGATGTGGTTATCAAGTGTACTGATTGAAAAATCTTTAAAATCCCAATCTTTAAATTGGGACCATATGTGTGTTTTCTTTCTCTAGCCAAATCTATTTGTACATTTACCCACACATGTGTATACACACATACACACACACACGGCATATAGTTACATTGGTGTGTTTGTATTATATATGTATGTGTTCACACAAAGCACACATGTGATTCATGCATATGCATGGACTTTTAATATGCTTATAGATGGAAATGTAAGGAAGTAAGGGAAGTTTCCTTATGTGTTAACAGAACAATACGTTTATCTACATTATAGACTCCTAATATGTATTAAGTTGGTGAATATGTGTATATAGTCCTTAGGACGTGGCCTAGCACATAAGTCCTCCATAAATATTAACTTTCATTATTTTAGAGTATACCTTCTTCTTTCAGCCTCAGCATAGGACTATCGGTCTCTCTGTCACTTCTTCCTACAACAATTTAGCTTCAAAGACAGGCTGGCATAGCTCCAAAATTGTGTAGTTGGGAGGAACATTTGGTGAATTTACTTTTTTTTTTTTTTTAATTTTTTTTTTCAACGTTTATTTATTTTTCGGACAGAGAGAGACAGAGCATGAACGGGGGAGGGAGAGAGAGAGAGGGAGACACAGAATCGGAAACAGGCTCCAGGCTCTGAGCCATCAGCCCAGAGCCTGACGCGGGGCTCGAACTCCCGGACCGCGAGATCGTGACCTGGCTGAAGTCGGACGCTTAACCGACTGCGCCACCCAGGCGCCCCGGTGAATTTACTTTTACTGTGAAATGCCTGCAACTAATTTTTATGCCATATAGGAAATAGTAGTAGTTGTATCAAAGCCATCTATTAAGTACCTTAGTAATATTGATTCCTGTTCTAGTAAAATATTTCTGTTTCTAAGTCATCATCATTCCCTAGAGCCCATTTTGATTATCAAGCTAATACCAAGTGCACTGAGAATTTTAATTACAGATTGGAAAGAGAGCTGTCCATTTATTAAGAAAAAAGTAGGAGAGGGATTTGCTGTGTGTTGCTTGTTGGTGCCCCCTCCCCATACATATGTTGAAATCTTAACCCAAAGATGATGGTATTGGTAGGGTGGGGCCTTTGAGAGGTGCCTGTTCTACGTAGGGGTTGGTGCCTCATCAAAGAGGCTCCAGAGAGATCCATAGCTCCTTCCACCCTGTGCAGATGCAGTGAGAAGTCTGCAGCATAGAAGAGACCCCTCACCAGAATGCTATCATGCTGGCTCCTTGGATCTTAGACTTGCTAGCGTTTAGACCTGTGAGAAATAGATTTTTATTGTTTATAAGCTACCTGGTCTGTGATATTCTCTTGTAGCAGACTGAATAGACTAAGCCAGTGACCAAGGGAGAGAAAACAAGTTAAAGGAACATAGAAGAATTTGGGAATATGGGTAAGTTAATGTTTAGGTACACATACTCACACCTCGAGAGATGATGACGAGGGCACGTATTATTTGGATACAGATTTTAGTAAATAATGATGGTATTTACTGGGGGAAAAAGGTATGAATCATGGTCAAAAATGAGTATGTGAACTGGTGATGCAGAAGCGTTGAGTAATTGGACTTTTGTTGGATTAGATAGTAAGTAGCTTGTTCTGGACAAAAGATTCTACAGCAAGGAATTGTACAGCTTGTGTAATTTTATGGAATAAAAATGAAGTCACAGATGGTCAAAGTCAAGTCCAAAGAGTTGTTCAGTATAAGTACAAGTACTGAACCAGGCTCTGATTATATGGGGGAAGTAATGCCCCCATAGCAGTTGTTTAACAGAGATAGTATGGAAATGCAACAAATGAACTTGAAATGTTGACCTCAACTCTCTACGAGTAATTAGAGCCCTGAACTATACTATGTACAGAGTCTATAGACTATTCTTAATAAGATACCTTTCTTGTTTTATTATGGGTGAAGAAACTCAACTTTTCATATCTACTTTGGGTCAGGTTTGTGTGAGCATGTTCAGAAAGATGGCATGTTTCTTAGATCGAGACCATTAGAGTGTACTGGGGGCCTCTTTCAGCATGGTGACTTTTGTGATTTGACTCACACGCGTTATAACAATAGTATTTTATCTGTGTAGAATACCGTAGAGGCATTTATATTTAGGGTATTGGTTTTTAAAAACTATATGGGCAGGGTACATTGTGTCTGAGTTTTGGGACAGAACCTGAGTTCAAAAGGGGGGCCCAGGGACTGCTGGGACTGAGAACGCTGAACTGGAAGGCCACCCCCTTGTTTATGTTGCATCTTTTTAACCAGTTGGGGGAAAGATTATCTTTTAGTAGCTTTTTAGACTTTGACTTTGAAATTCAGAGAGGCAGTGTTTTGTTGGGTGAAACTTTTTGTATGGAGTCATGCTTTCTTATTTAAGGTTTGTAAATAGGCTCTGTTGAAACCTTTAAAGATCAGATTTCCTGGGATCCAGCTAGAAAATAAGTATTCAACAGAATAGGTATTGGTAGCAATGGGAAAGTTTGAAGACGGCAAGGCAACCTACTTTGAGGAAAGGGCCAGTCAGATGGATTTTAGGTCTGCACCCTTTCTTAACATCCTGAGTATTCTGAGGGGCAGTAGTATATAGTTAGAACAAAACCTTAGTACTTGGGGTCAGCTGACCTGGTTTTCTGATGTGTCACTGAGGTGTGCTTTCTTTATCTGTGAAATAAAGCTAATGATACCTGCCTCACAATTTTTTTATTGAGGTGTAATTGACATAACATTTTAATTTCAGATGTACAATGTAATGATTTGATATTTGTACATATTGCAAAATGCATAGCATACAGTGTTTCACAATAGCATACAGTGTTTCAATTTTTATTTCTTGCAATGAGAACTTTTAGGATCCACTCTTCAGCTACTCTCAGATATGCAAAATGGCATCATTAACTACAGTCACTATGCTGTACATTACCTCTTCATGATTTCTCATTTTACAACTGGAAATTTGTACCTTTTGACCCTTTTCACCTATTTTGCCTACCTCCTACACCCTGCCTAAGGCAACCACCAATCTGTTCTCTATAGTTACGTGAGTTCTTTTTTTGTTAGTTTTTGATTTTGTTTTTAGATTCCACATAAAGTGAGACCATAGGGTATTTATCTTTTTTTGTCTGACATACTTCAGTTAGCATAATGCCCTCAAGGTCCATTCATGTTCTCCCAAATGGCAAGTTTTTTGTTTTTTGTTTTTTAAGGCTGAGGAATACTACAGTGTGTGTGTGTGTGTGTGTGTGTGTGTGTGTGTGTGTGTTTGCATTTGCTGTAACATTTTCTTTATTCGTGGATATTTAGGTTGTTTTCAGGTCTTGGTTATTGTAAATCTGCAGTGAACATGGGGTGCGTATATCTTTTTTTCTTTTTTAAATAAAATCTGCGCCCATTGTGGGGCTTAAACTCATGGTCTCAAGATCAAGAGTTGCGTGCTCTAACCAGCTCAGACACTCCTGCATCTTTTTGAATTAGTGTTTGCATTTTGATCAGGTAAGTACCCAGAAGTGGAATTGCTGGATCATATGATAGTTCTGTTTTTAATTTTTTTGAGGAACCTCCGTACTGTTTTCCACTGTGGCTGACCTAGTTTACATCCCCACCAAGAGTGTCCAGGGGCTCCCCTTTCTCCACATCCTTGCCCCACTTATTATTTCTTATCTGTTTGACAATAGCCATTCCAACAGAGGTGAGATGATAGCTTATTGTAGTTTTGACCTGTATGTATTTCCCAATTGATTAGTTATGATGGAGTATCTTTTCATGCACCTGCTGGCCCTCATATGTCTTCTTTGGAAAAATGTCTATTCATATTCTCTATCAGTTTTTGTAAATTGGGGTTGTTTTTCTGCTGTTGATTTGTATGAATTCTCCATGTTTTCTAGATATTAACCCTTTGTTAGATTTTTGATCTTCAAATATTTTTTTCCTCTTTATTTTGTTGATGGTCTCCTTTGCTGTGCAGAAATTTTTAAGTTTGATGTAGTTCTACTTTTTTTTTTTTTTTTTTTTTTTTTTTTTGCTTTTTTTGCCTTTGCTTTTAGTGTCAAATTGAAAAAATCATCATCAAGACCGGTATTAAAGGACTGATTGCCTGTTTTCTTCCAGGAGTTGTATGGTTTTTAGTCATACGTTCAAGTCTTTAATTCATTAAAAAAATTTTTTTTCAATGTGTATCTATCCTTGAAAGAGATAGAGATAGAGCGTGAGCAGGGGAGAGGCAGAGAGAGAGGGAGACCCAGAATCCAAAGCAGGCTCCAGACTCTGAGCTGTCAGCACAGAGCCTGACGCGGGGCTTGAACCCACAAAATGTGAAATCGTGACCTGGCCAAAGTCGAACGCTCAACCAACTGAGCCACCCACATGCCCCAAGTCTTTAATTCATTTTGAGCTAATTTTTGTTTATAGTATAAGGTAATGTCCAGTTTCACTCCATTGCATGTGGCTATCTCGCTTTCCCAACACCTTTTACTGAAGAGACTTTTTACCTATTGTATGTTCTTGGCTTCCCTGTTGTAAATTAATTGACCATACATGTGTCAGTTTAGTTCCAGGCTCTGGACTCTCCGCTGACGCATGTTTCAATTCCTACGCCCATAATGCACTGTGTTCATCATCACAGCCCTGCAACATAGTTTGAAATCCGGAAGCATGATACCTCCAGTGCTGTTCCTCCTTCTCAAAATTGCTCTGGCCATTCTGGGTCTTTTTTTGGTTCCTTACAAATTTTAGGGTTGTTTGTTACATATCTGTGAGAATGCCATTGGAATTTTAATAGGGATTGCATTGAATCCGTAGATTGTTTTGGGTAGTATGAACATTTAACATTGTTAATTCTTGCATCCGTGCACTGGGAATATTTTTTCATTTATTTGTATTTTCTTCAGTTACTTTCATTAATGTCTTAGAGTTTTCAGTGTATAGGTCTTTCACCTCCTTGGTGAAATTTGTTCCTAGGTATTTTATTCTTTTTGATGCAGTTGGGATTGTTTTCTTAATTTCCGTAGTATATAGAAATGCAACACATTTCTGTGTACTGATTTTGTGTCCTGCAAATTTACTGAATTTATTAGTTCTAACAGTTTTTTGATGGAGTCTTTAGGGTATTCTATATATAGTATCATGTTATCTGCAAATAGTGACATCCAACTTGGATGCCTTTTATTCCTTTTTGCCAGTTGCTCTGGCTCGGAATTCAGTATACTGTGTTGAATAAAAGTGGTGAGAGTGAATATCCTCATCTTATTCCTGATGTTAGAGGAAAAGTGCTCAGCTTTCTACCCTTGAGTATGATGTTAGCTTTTGGATTGTCTCTGAGATTTACTTCCCTTGTCTGCAAAATAAATCTGATGATACCTGCTTCACCATTTTATACAGCGTTATTGGTATATATTTCACATACCATAAAATTCACCAACTTAAAGGGTAAAGTTCAGTGGTTTTAGTATATTCACTGTTACGAAGTCATCACCATGATCAATTTGGGATCAAATTTTTCACCCCAGAAAGAAACCCTGGACTCCCGTAGTAGTCACTTCCCATTTCATCCTGAATCCCCCACTCTTGGCAAACACGAGTCTGCTTTTCATCTCTGGATTTGCCTGTCCCGGACATTGCATGTAAACGGAATCATTCAATGTGTCGTGCTTTGTGCCTGTCTTCTTTCACTTAGTGTAATGTTGTTAAAGTTCATCCATATTGTGGCATGTGTTATTAGCAAATGACTTTTTATTGTCCTGTTATACTCCATTGTGTGGTTATACCACATTTTGTTTCTCCATTCATCACTTGATGGACACAAAGCTGTTTTTGTGAGCACTGAGTGAGAAAGTAAGTGGTGTTTAATGATGGCTTGCACATGGAAACAACGTATATTTTTGTTGTGTTTTTGTATCCCGTTTGGACCGTCTTGTGTGCATTATCAGCAGCGCCTCTTGTTTTATGAAGCAAGGAAAGCAGGCTTATTGAGTAGACCATCTGCCTGTCAGTTTTCTCACGTGGGTTCTCGGCTCATTGAAGATCCTGGGTGGGCACTCCAGTTCGATACCAGAATTCACACTGCTTTTCTCCGCAGCCAGAAGTGTTCAAGTGTTAGCAGTGATGCTTGTTGTCATTACAGATGCTCTGTGTGACTGTAAATGCTGGGCTTGAAAGGATTGAAGGAGGAGCCATTGCGGCTTTGATAGGTGTCAGCTAATCTAGTGCTGATCCTCATTCTGAACCTGAGTGTTAACACCAATATCAAGCTGCAGGGCAGTTACCTTGTGTGCACAGATTGGGGGAATACAGGGCCTTGGAAGTTTTGTGCTTGCTGACTTTATAAAACACAGAAAACTGCTGGGGGCTTATGTGACATTAGATAGAACATTTATGTTATGTGTATGAGCCTCTTGCCAAGAAAAGCCACTGATTGTCTCAGTGTAAGTATTTGGATTGTAAAACTCTAATTGATTATTAAGTGACAAGTAAGATTCTAGTCAAAGTTGCTAAAGGATGTCAAGGTTATCTAAGAGCATTGATTTCTACTTTGGCTGTGGAAATGCCATAGAACTCAATTATTAAAAGTATATTTCTGAATTTCTACTTAAGATACTATAATGTAAAAATAAAATTCTAAACAAGGCCCAACTGTTATTCACTAAGCAAATACAGTTTTTGTATCTATCACTGCGAGTTAGCCATACAGAAAAATAGAATATGTGTCCTTTGTATGTGCTCTTCTGCCCAAGTTTCCATTCGAGACCATGAAACACGTTGTTAAATTTGAAATCGTTGGTACTTGCCATCTTACAGATAAAATTTGTTGTGCAGGCTTTCTAAGCTTGTTTGCTTTGCTCTGCAAAGGGAAAACATTAATAACAGCTTGCATGCATTAGGCAGTTAATTTGTACTAGAGTCTGTGCTAACCACTTTATTTGGATTATCTCATGGATTGAAGGTAGGCACAGTTATTATCCTTGATTTACAGATGAGGAGACTGAGGCACAGAGAGATTAAGTCACTGACTCAAGGATACACAGCTTGTAAGTGGCAGTCCTCTTTATAACTTCCATTTCATGAAGTTCTGTGTGCTTAAAAGTGCTTTAGAGTTTCAGGTTTTACTCTGTAGTCTTTCTCTAAGTCCCACATGTAAGAAAAAATCAAAGCAGATCTGTGGTGTATTTTTGGGGACTTCTACACATAAATGAAATGGTTGTGTGCCGTAATTATATTATCAGTGGCAGTTTTTAATAGCAACCAGCAGCAGCTCGGCCGCTAACCTTTATCCCTCGAGGAGCCAAGTAGTTAAGAAGTAGAAAAGCCAGTGAGGTGGGGGCCACTGCAGCAAGCCTCCAAATAGCTTCTGGGACTGAACTGCAGTTTGCTCAGTCTGCTTCACTAGATAGCGTTGTTCAAAAGATAATCTTCTACTCCTTTACCTACCTGGCTGGCAGGCATTCACAAGAGGGCTCGTGCCTGGGGCCTGTGGAAAATATACCCCCATAATGTCAGCAAACTAGTTTAAAACACCCTAGCTGTAGTAGTATTTGTGCTTTTCAGAATTTCCCTAAGGAATCTCATTAATCCTGCAGACATTGTGACAAACAGGAAAGGGTAGGACAGAATTATTATTTTCCATCTTTTACGTCACCTGTGTTGTCTCTTAGTCTAATGTCACTTCAAGAACTCTGTGCTCTCATTTCCATTTAGAAAACAAGGAAATTGAGACTCCGTGAAACGAAATACTTTGTGTCACCACCTTATGTCAAGACATCGTTTGAAAAGGAAAAAGTAAAACACTTGTATTTGCTGATTTTATCTTTTTACTGGCCACCTCACCTTATTGTAATTTGGACTTATCTATATCACTAGAACATCCCAAACTAAGTGAAAAATAGGGTGGCTATAACCTAGTATGTGCATACAGTGTATACAATGCAATGTACAGAAGGCCGAGTGGAACATTCCTGAAGGATGGATGGTTTCCCTGCTGTCTCATGCCTCATTAGTAATGACACACCCCAAGGTTAGGGGGTCCGGTTACTGTGTCACGTGATTTTCACTTTTCACCTCCTGTAATTCTCACAACACCATCCTGTCGGGTGGATGCTGGTTTTATCCACATTTATATAGATAAGCTGGCTGAGACTCAGAGAAGTTAAAATGACTTGCCTGTAGTCATGAAGCTAGCAATTAGCAAAGCCATTTGCTTTTTAACCACTGTGCAATTTTCCGTGCCCACTAAACTACGTAAAAATGTTTACTTAAGTTTTTTTTCCTCTCAGTTCAAACCACCACCAGATATACATTCTAAACCCAGATTGGAGTGTGTTTAAAAATATGATATATTCTATATTTGATTCTCTATAAAAAATACTCTGTTTAGTCTTTCCTTATATTATCAGGAAAGTTGCTGTTAATTTTCCTAAATCTGAGTTGGATGTCATGTTCTCTGCAAACCTTCCTTGATTCTGTTCTCCTGTGTGAACCTGTAGCCCCTTGTAGCATAGCCTTTAGGATTTTCCCTGGTTATGCTCAGGGCTTTTTTAAAAAGCAAGTTGTCTGGTTCAGTTATTATTTGCCTTTATTTGTATTGCGAGCACCTTGTTGGTACATGGTTCTCAGTAGATGGTTAATAGATGTTTGTTGAATTGAATCAGATGTTTAGTAACTGTTTGAAATTAATTACAATATTTACTTTTCGGTGTGCACTTCAGGCACTTCAGGAAGGTCATTGCAGCATTAGGTGCCTATGCAGACCCTCAGTTTTTCAGACTGGGAACTAATGACTTGCCATTCTTACAAGAGATCAGTTGAATGCGTGATTGGGGCTGACTTTTTTCTGAATGTTGCTCAGAACACAGTATTATCTTTCTTTTTAAGAGTGCCAGTGATACTGTTACAGTGAACAAAATAAAACGTTTTTATTTTAATAAAATAAAAGCTTTTTGAAATATAGGGTGTCTGCAGCATACTTTGAGTAGCAATATATATCCCAGATTTCAGAAAATCCAGTTTTCAAAGCTATACTTTATTGACTTCTGTCCTATTGAAAATAGAATGAGCAAGTAAGTGGAGAGAACTTGGATTTTGGAGGTAGGTGCCTGAGTCAAATTCTGGTTCATCCATTTCCTACCTCTTGACTTTGGACAAAATAGTTATTTTCTTCAGCATAGTTTTCTTATTCTTAAAATGGGAAAGGTCCACGGGGCGCCTGGGTGGCTCAGTCATTTAGCCTCCTTACTTCAGCTGAGGTCAGGATCTCGCAGCCCGTGGGTTCGGGCCCTGCGTCGGGCTCTGTGCTTGCAGTTCAGAGCCTGGAGCCTGCTTCTGATTCTGTGTCTCCCTCTCTCTCTCTGCCCCTCCCCGAGGCTCTGTCTCTCTCTGTCTCAAAAATAAATACTAAAAAAATGTTTTTAAAACAAAAACAAATGGGAAAGGTACACAATGGCTGATTTTAGGATGAAATATACTGGATAGAAATGTGTGAAATTATTTCTCAAAAAGAGATCTGTGATTTCTCTGTGGTGGCTTTTGGTATATTTTCATTTCATTTTAATTGAATACTCTTTAATTCTAATTACATTCTTAAAAATAGTGTAAGCATATATATTTTCTTAACATACAGTGTTATAGTAGTTTCAGGTGTTCAGTATGGTGATTCAGCAATTCTGTATATTATTCAGTGCTCGTTATGGTAAGTGTATTCTCAGTCCCCTTCACCTATTTCACCCATTCCCCCAACGACCTCCCTTCAGGTGACCACCAGTTTATTTTCTATATTTGAGAGTCTGTTTTTTTTTTTTGTTTGTCCCTTTTTCTTTTTGTTCATTTATTTTGTTTCCTAAATTCCACCTATGAGCAAAATCTTACGGTATTTGTCTTTCTCTGATTTATTTCACTTAACATTATCATACCCTCTAGAACCATCCATGTAGTTGCAAATAGCAAGATTTCATTCTTTTTTTATGGCTGATATTCCATGGTGTGTGTGTGTACCACATTTTCTTTTTTTTTTTTCTTTTTTAAATGCTTATTTTTCAGAGAGAGAGAGAGAGAGCGAGAGAGAGAGAGAGAACACAGGCTGGGGAGGGGCAGAGAAAGAAGGAGACACAGCATCAGAAGCAGGGTCCAGGCTCTGATCTGTCAGCACAGAGCCTGAGGGAAGGCTCGAACACACAAACTGTGAGATCATGCCCTGAGCTGAAGTTGGATGCTTAACTGACTGAACCACCCAGGTGCCCCCTCTTTTTCTTTCTTAAAAAAGTTTTTAAAAAATGTTTACTTATTTTGAGAGAGACAGCATGAGTCAGGGAGGGAGGAGGGTCAGAGAGAGAGAGAGAGGAGAGAGAGAGAATCTGAAGCAGGCTCCACACTGCCAGCTCAGAACCTGATGCGGGGTTTGAACTCATGAAACTGTGAGATCATGACCTGACCTGAGATCAAGGGCCGGACACTCAATCGACTGAGCCTCCCCGGCGCCTCTATACCACATTTTCTTTGTCCATTCATTTGTCAATCGACACTTGGGTTGTGTCCATATCTTGGCTATTGTAAATAATGATGCAGTAAACACAGGGGTGCAAATATCTTTTTGAATTAGCATTTTCATATTCTTTAGGCAAATACCTGGTAGTATTACTGGATCATATGGTAGTTCTGTTTTTTAATTGTTTTGAGGAACCTCCGTACCATTTTCCACAGTGACTGCACTAGTTTGCATTCCCACCATCAGTGCATGAGAATTCCTTTTTCTACACAAACTCAGAAACACTTGTTTCTTGTGTTGTTGATTTTAGCCATTTTGACAGGTGTGAAGTGATATTTCATTGTGGTTTTGATTTGTATTTCCCTGATGGTGAGTGATGTTGAGCATCTTTTCATGTGTCTGTTGGCCATCTGGATGTCTTCTTTGGAGAAATGTCTGTTTATGTCTTCTGCCCATTTTTTAAAAAGTTTATTTATTTTGAGAGAGAGTGTGAGCAGATGAGGAGTAGAGAGAGAGAGAGAGAGAGAGAGAGAGAGAGAGAATCCCAAGCAGGTTCCAAGCTGATACCACAGAGCCTGGTACAGGGCTTGAACTCATGAACCCATGAGATCATGACCTGAGCTGAAACCAAGAGTCAGACACTTGACCGATTGAGCCACCCAGATGCCCTTCTTCTGCTATTTTTAATTGGATTTTTATCATTTTTGTTGTTGTTGAGTTGTTTAAGTTCTTTATATACTTTAGATACTAACCCCTTACCAGATATATCACTTGCAAATATTTTCTCTTGCTCAGTAGGTTTTCTTTTGTTTTGTTGGTTGTTGGTTTGTTTTGTTTCATTGTCTTTGCTGTGCAGAAGGCTTTTATTTTGATGTAGTCCCAATAGTTTATTTTTGCTTTTATTTCCCTTGCCTCAGGAGAAATATCTAGAAAAATGTTGCTAAGACCTATGTTAGCAACATTATTGCTTGTGATCTCTTCTAGGATTTTTATGGTTTCAGGTCTCACATTTAGGTCCTTAATCCATTTTGAGTTTGTGTGTAGGTGTGTGTGTGTGTGTGTGTGTGTGTGTGTGCGCGCGCGCGTGTGTATGGTGTGAGAAAGTGGTCCAGTTTCATTCTTTGGCACGTCACTGTCCAGTTTTCCCAACACTATTTGTTGAAGAGACTGTCTTTTTTCCATTGCATATTCTTGCCTCCTTTGTCGCAGATTAATTGACCATATAATTGTGGGTTTATTTCTGGGTTCTATATTTTGTTTCGTTGATCTGTGTGTCTGTTTTTAGGCCAGTACCATACTGTTTTGATTACTACAACTTTGTGGTATATATCTTGCAATCTAGGAATGTGATCCCTCCGGTTTTGTTCTTGTTTTTCTAGTGTAAGCATGGTGAGAATTATTTCTCTGATCACCTCTCATAATCAAGCACTGCCACAGAATTTGTGGTCCAGTTTTCCAAGTTTAGATCAAATAACATCAAGATGTGCTCTGTATAGATTTTGTAGGAGTTTTATTGAAGACTGGGGATCGAGTCATCCATAAATGGCAAAGTCATGCCATAGCAGTAAATACCACATTTACATATTAGCACAAATTCTAGCTTAGAAAGGACAGATTTGAAGATCATAGCAGTGAGTATGGTAGTAAATGTGCAAGGAAGAATTTTTTTCAGTTACATCAGTAGTTGTTTCAGGTACCTGTTTTAGTGAGATTTCAGTATTGCATTTTACTTACCTTCAACTCAGCAAAAAGCGTTATGAAAGTTTTAGGGGAACCTCTTTAAAATGGCATCCTAAGTTTGCTCATCAGCCGTTGTAGCCAATTATAAGGTCTGATTATCTGGGCCTCCTCCAGTCACTGGTTCACTGGTTTTAGGTTCTTTGAGCTGCTACCATGGAGCTGGACCTCCAGGAGCTTCTGCATATCTGGTATGAACTCAGGGCTTTTTCTAGAACATCTTTTTTTTTTTTTTTTTTTTTAAGATTTTTATGTATTTATTTTTAAAATTTTTGAATGTTTATTTATTTTTGAGAGACAGAGAGAGAAAGAGCATGAGAGGGGTGGGGCAGAGTGAGAGAGAGGGAGACACAGAATCTGAAGCAGGCTGTAGGCTCTGAGCCATCAGCACAGAGCCCAGTGCGGGGCTCAAACTCGTCAACCAGGAGATCATGACTTGAGCCAAAGTTGGACGCTTAACCACTGAGCCACCCAGCCCCCCTCAAACATCTTAATTTTGAGAACCTTGGTCATATTAACTTCCAGTATTTCTTGACTGAGCTAAGTTAGATGTTGAGAATATCATGTGATTACACTTCTTGTGTCTTTAGGCCTTTTTGTTTCCAGAAGAGCCTTGTAATTTTTTATTGTTTAGAAAATAGGAAGGACGGTAGTTTCTGAGTTCTTTGCCTTCTGATCAGGATTGTATTTTCATTTTATCCATTTGTGCTCTGAAATTGCAGAACTAGGTAAGAGCCTGTGCTACTTAATAGTGTACCTAGAGCCACTGAAAGCTGAGAATGGGGACAGTGAGCCTCTCTGATCATATAGAGTGGATAGTAGCCGTCACTTTTTACTTGGTTCCTTTGTGGACTCACTAAATCCACACAGTGAATTAACTAAGGCTGTTTGAGAAACAGCCAGTGAGATAATGAACACTTTTATGCTTTTTAAAATGACTATGGGGAGTCTGATCAGAAGAGGCAATTCCAAAATGGCAGCTGGATTTTCATTGTTCCTCTGGGACTTGCATTGAGAAGTATGCTTTTAGCTGATTTTCCCTTTAACAGGAATTCATTAGGGCTATCCATTAGCCAATGAACTATAAGAAAAGGGAGCAGGTTAGTTATTTCGGAGAGGAAGAATGAGACTTTAACTCCTAGCTAATTATAGTTGGGTGGATGAGAAAAACTTCCCTCCCCCCAAATCTGGAAAATTGATTTAAAGACCTTGGATTTTATTTAGAAATAAGGAAAAGCAGACTGTTTTAGTCACTTAAAATTTTGTGTTTCTCCTTAGATGTACCCAAAGAGATAGTGCCCAGATTTTAATTTCTAGGTACCTCATTAGTAAATTGGTTTTTGTATGCTTTTATGGCACTTTCTTATTTCTAATGATTGAGACTTTTTTATGTAATTTTTCCCTGAAGGGATAACATTTACGTTTTTTTCTCTTCCAAAAACAGCTAAAGTGTGAAAGTATTAATTTATACTTGTGCTACCCATACTTCTTGATATAAAGATAAAAAAGATACTAAATTAAAAAATGAAAATAATAAAAGTGAAGCACTCACTAAATTATTAAAATGTTAATGTGATTACAAATGGAAATAGTTTATGGGCAGTAGCAGGTGGACTGAGACTCCCCCCTCAACTATCCACAAAGTTTGGACAATTTGAGGGAGAGGAAGTGAATTCTGGAGTAGTCAGCTTTCTAATTACTTCTGCTATTGAAAATCTAAGTAAATTAGTGAAAAGTGCACTGCACTTAACTAGTAGTCATAATGGTAACTTGAGTGTAGAACTCGCATGACCTTGGGCATGAGTTTTTGCCTCTCTGGATCATAGTTTCCCAATCATCTGAACTGTACTATTGAACTAGATCATGGTTCTCTGTTATGTGTTTTCATGGGAAATGTGGCAATATGTTAGGAGCTGTCTCAAGTCTCAGTATAATCCCAGCAGATGTATCCTTGCATATTTGTTTTACCTGAGATTTTTGCCAAGACATTAATTTTATACTTTAAAGGAAACATACCGAAGACTAAATGACATTCAGATGTATTTATATGGTGATGGGATGTATCACCAAAACGGAAAGAAGTATGCTAACACCAGGTCACAGAAAAGCATTCCCTGGTTTTGTATTTACTGTTCTCTGCCGTTAAGGGCACTTTCACGGACAAATTTGATGACATTAGATGATACAGTTGATAATACATTAGATGACAATTAAAATCTTCCTATTCTAAAGTTGCATAACTGTGAGAACATTTACATTTAGAATCACCCTCTTCTTTATGCAAAGAAGAGTTCATGTATTTTATTTCCATGAAACCTATCTCTATGTTGTTTGATAACAGCTCTTTTAAGAGATCCTGTCCTGAAAGGAAGGGACTTAGTGTTGGCACTGGAGGGTGGCGCAGTGCCATAAGCACGCAGACACTCCTGGTACCACCCTTCCAGCCCCTCTGTTCCTCTGTTGCTAATGCCCAATATTGTTATGTTCCTTTTTTTCCCTTCCATTTCAGCCTGGATTGTGGCAGAATGGAAATCCATGTTTCTGAATTTAGTATGGTTTTTTTTTTTTCCCTTTGTCCTATCTTCAGCAACAATATAAATACTCTGATGGCAGCTGCTGTATTAAGCCCAAGAGCTTAAAAGATTAAAGAAACCACTAACAGCAGTCAGGAGGAAGTTTAAGGGTCTGTTTTTTCTGAAGGTTTGCGTTTTCATTCTGGTGGTTGAGTAGAAAATTGCAAACAGGTTGTGTTCAGCAGCTGGAATGTTCTTCCACATCTGGGGAGACCCAGCCTTCTGTTCATTTCCCATTAGTGGAAGGGTAGCTGGCCTGAGGTGGAAACTGCAGGCAGAGATATTAGAATTCTTTGTATGTATAGTCAGTAGAACTTTTTTGTAGAATGTTTTCATAGAAATGCCAACTTGTTCTCCATTCTTCCACTAGCTTTACTGAGTTCTTAACCTCAAGGCAGTTGCTGAAGAGAGGCCCAAATAAGATAATATATGTACCTCCCAATGACTTAACCCCTAAACAGGAATTGTTTTGGTTCTTAGTAAATTCCTACGTGGGAGTCGAGAGGAGGCCTGCCCCTCCACCTTTCTCTGCATGTATCTCTCAGGCTTTTATCCTTGGGAATTTAGTTTGTGGCTGCTAAAACCCAGGAGGCCCTGCCTCCATGATGCATCATAGGTTCAGCCTGTGTTATACATTTCCTGCTTCTTACTCCTGATGGATATTTCATAGGGTGAACCTGAGGAAATCCAGAACATCTGCTGATTTGTTGATGGATCCTTAAAGTTTTTAGGGTTAGATGTAGGTTACTTTACTCTTCCTGTGTTTGTTTGTTTGTTTTTTACCATCATTTGTCCCATTGCGGTTAGTATTTTAGAGCTAGATGGGGAGCCCCGCAACGCCTTCAGGTGCTGAGCGGATGTCATAATTGTGTGACTTTTCCCTTATGATGTAATAGAGAGGGGTGGGGCCGAGGGCAGACTGCAGTCTTGTTCCTGCTTCAGGCAGTCAGAACCATTTGAAAAAAAAAAAAAAAAAGGCAATGTGCTGGTCAATAAAATAGGACTGTCAGTTCAATTGGTATATTTTTTTTAAAAAAATTATTTATTTTGAGAGAGAGAAAGTGCAAGCGCACAATCAGGGCAGGAGTGGATAGAGAGGGAGAGAGAGAATCCCAAGCAGGCACCACAGTCACAGAGCCTGATGTAGGGCTCAAACCCACGAACCGTGAGATCATGACCTGAGCCAAAATCAAGAGTTGGACACTTACTGATTGAGCCACCCAGGTGCCCGTCACCTGTTCTTGTTGGATAACTTCCGTATTTTGTAGATGGGGAAAGAGAAGCTGAGAGAGTTTTGCTTTCCTCAAGGTCACAAAGCTGGCCAGTGGCCCAACTAGGTCTAGAACCTGTTCCCCTGGGCTATTTGAGAAAATCAAATGGTCTAAGTTCAATCATTAGTGGCACTTGTGATCGTATATATGCACAGACCAAGGCTTTATTGTTTGGAATCTAGTATTTTAGGATTATTAAAGCTAATCTAGCTTTTAGAGAAACCAAATGGATTTTGGAGATTGTAAAGAACCCATTGTGATGGCTGGAACGGCTCTTAAGTGGAGCTCCCAGACAGTTCGATTTGCAATTGTTCTGTAACACCATATGGATTTCCAAGTAAATACATTTTGCATATTGCTTACAAATTATCTTCATGAATAATGAAAGCTGTGCTACAGGAAGCTAGAGATTATGAGAGGCCTTTTTTCTTCTTCTAAACTGTATTTCATTCCTTTGTTTCTTTTGCTTTTATTTTCTGTGGCCTCAAGGGTATGTGTTTGAGTTGGAGGGTGATTGGGAGGGAGAGTGCTATTATAGGTTTTTCAACATCTGTGTTTTTTTATGAAACCATCTCTTTTGCTACCAAAGAGGGCTTACTAGTTTGAATACGGTACACTCTGGACCATGCTTTCTCCTGTGCTGATCTGTGCTATGTTTTGTTTAATTTCCTTTTGTGTAACTAAGCTTCCTTAACAGAGTTGTGTGCTTCTCTAAGGGAACGTGTCCTCTGCCATTAATACCTAATATGTGCTGGGTACTCTCTGGGCACCTCCATGATTGCCAGTAACTCTCCTAAGGTGCTGTCATCTCCACATTTTAGGTAAAGAAAGCAAAGGCCTAGAGATTGTGTCTTCCCTAATTATACACCTAGAAAGTGTAGAACTGGCATTCAGATGCAAATCTAATAATTGAAGCCCAGAAGCCAAACTGCTTCTTTGCCTTCTCTCTCCTCACCTAGCATTTTGACCATTTGGAAACTCCTTGGAATGAGACGCCAGCTGTTTCCATATTCTTTTTTCTAGAGCATGGCTTTCAAAATGTTTTTCCCCAATCCATACAGTTAGAAATGCAGTTTATACCATGGTCAAGTGTACATGCTTGAGCATGCACATACACAAATGCATGAACAGCCATGCTTACATATAAAGCTGAAACAAAGTTTTATTAAATGATCCCTTCTAACATTTCCTTTTCTGTTCTCTTCCACTAACACATACACACACACACACACACACACACACACACACACACACGGTGGTCATTACCCATGTATTTGATTTTATGACCCAGGACACGTGTAGTTGAGCACTGACTGGAGTGGAGCTGTTGACCTAGGACACCTGTAGTTGAGGAGCACTGACTTGGAGTGGAGCTGTCTAAGGTGGGGTACATGCCTCCCCCTCCCCCATGGGAATTTTAGGATAATCCATTTGCGCACAGGACAAAATAGTAGAAATTATGTTTAGATTTATTATCTTTAAGGAAGACACATGGAACATTATTGGAATTTAGTATTTGAGTTGGCATCTATTATCTGTGGGATAGTCAGTGCCCCATGGGGGGGGGTGGGGTCAGGTGCCCTGAAGGGAGAGTGGAAGTTTTACAAAATGGCAGATTCCCTCAGCCTTTATTAGCCTTTTGTTCACTCTGTTGTGGACATGTTCCAGTTTGTATGGATCAGAAAGTGTGTTGCCAGGTTATACAATTTACTTTAAATTAACGCTCATGAAAA
Source organism: Lynx canadensis (assembly GCF_007474595.2). Lineage (NCBI taxonomy): Eukaryota > Metazoa > Chordata > Mammalia > Carnivora > Felidae > Lynx > Lynx canadensis. Next base: position 28,228,423 of record NC_044318.1, on the reverse strand, counting down.
GGACAAGTGATTTTAAAAATTCCTTCAAATTAACTGTGGAATGAGGTACAAGCACAGGGGAATCAGGAAAATTGTTGAGTGTATATTGCCATTCTTTTTATGAGCTCCTTATCAACCTGTTACTAAGTACAGACAGCAACTACAGAATCCTATCTAGTAAGAAGTTGGCCAGAGAGTTAAATTATAAAAATAATTGGGGGGCGCCTGGGTGGCTCAGTCGGTTGGGCATCCAACTTCGGCTCAGGTCACGATCTCGCGGTCCATGAGTTCAAGCCCCGCGTCAGGATCTGTGCTGACTGCTCAGAGCCTGGAGCCTGTTTCAGATTCTGTGTCTCCCTCTCTCTCTGACCCTCCCCCGTTTATGCTCTGTCTCTCTCTGTCTCAAAAATAAATAAACGTTAAAAAAAAATTAAAAAAAATAATTGGGAACTGAGGTTTATATCCATGATCATTAATGATTGACTTTGGAAGTTGTATCTTGAGATAATAAATGCCATTATGTGGAGTAAAACATTAAAACCTGTGTTCATTTTATCTATATAATCACCCTGATATTTATTTGGATATTTTGTAACATGTAAAGTACATCAATGTCATATAAATAGTTGCATATGTATTAAAGGAATATGCTCAAAAATTTTTTTTAATACTGATAAGGGTTTAAACTCAAAATTATGTGGAGATTATTCATGGTCTGGAGAACTGCCCGTAGAAGTGTCCAGTAATTGTTAATGGGTATCTTGGGATCCAGATGAAGAGTGAGAAGAGAGTAGGAGACAGAGGATGGATGTATATGGACAAATTAGAGAACAACTCTCCCCAGGTGGATTCAGTTCTGAGGGCACATGGTTTGGCGAACAACCAGTGCCTTTGTGCACATCACAAAAGTTTCCCCTTTCTCCTGGCAGAGCAGAGCAGCCCTGGGTTAGGGTATGTGACTTGGCAAGAGGCATGGTGTAGAATTTTGTCCCCCCCCCCCCAGTCTTTCATCTCATTGCAGGTGTAGCTTACACAAGCAGGTGCAGGTACCAGTCCTAATGCTGAGGAAGAAGAGTGACCTTGGGAGACACTGATGAATGTAGGGAACAACAGCCACCAGTCCTCCCTTGTATTTCTTTAGTCATTCAACTAGGTATTTATAGAATACCTATTCTGTGCTAGACATGTTCTGCAACAGGAGGCAGCAAACTTCAGCTTGATGGACAGACCTGATCTGGTGTCTGTTTCAGTAAATAAATTCTGTGTGGAACATAGCTGTACCCCTTCGTTTATGTGTTTTCTTTGGCTACTTGTGAGCTATAATGGCAGAGTGGAATAATTCCAACATAGTGTGGCCTGCAAAACCTGAAGTGTTTACTAACTGCCCCTTTACGGGAAAAGGTTGAGGACCCCTGTTCTAGCACATGAATCTGTACTTGCTTCTGGTGCCACTCCACAGTAACTGAGTCATGGACTTTTTGGCTTCTCTTGTTTGCCCTGCTTGTCAGGAAACACCTCCATTGGAGCCATGGTAGGGCACATTAGGGCAGAGGGGCAGAGCTAAAAGCATGCAGCCAGGGCACATCCATTGCTTAGGTGTCTACACAGGTAGTGTAGTGCAGAGAAGAGAACCAACGGCTAAGAGTCTGGAGACTGTGAAGACCTATGACCTTCTCTTCGGGTCTCTGTTTCTTTCATTCTGCAAGTAGGATGTCACACTAGGTCAGTGATTCTCAGACTTGAACCAGCATCAGAATCATTAATAAGGCTCATTGAACAGATTGCTGGGCCCCACCCCACCCACCCAAGGTTTCTGATTCCATAGGTTGGGAGAGGGCCTGGCAATTTATGCTTTTAACAAATTCTAGGTGTTGATTCTGCTGGTCTGGCAGCCTGTGCTTTGAGAGCCACTAGGTTAGATCTTTAGTAAGAAGTTCCTGGAAGAGTAATTAGTCATCCTCAGATAGGCAATGTGCTGGACTGCTTTTGGTAGCCTGTCTTTGGCATTGGCAAGGGAGAGGCTAGGGTGACACTGTGAGAAATGATATTTGGAGAGGCCCTATATCCAAGATGCCTCTGTGATATGTAAACCAGAGGCATTCTGGACTAACTTGTAAATTCTCACATTCTACCTATACAAGGGGGGATCTACAGGCTTCCTCTTAATAATCAGCCATTCCAAATTTTGCCCATTGCCTCTGAAATTCTAGACCCTCCAGTGATCAGTCTTTTAGGGCACTGTGGAAGAATGAAATCTATAATGGCAGATTTATTTTCATCCTGTCTTCCCCATTCCTCCTACTATGACTGTGGTTCCCTTCCTTTTTCCTTTTAAAAACTCTTCTTCCAGTTACTTTTTTTCTAAAAGTCATTTTCTTGGTTGCAATAAAGTGGTAACATTTCAAGATCTATAGGAAGCCCTATGGTGTGAGAAACAATGCAAGTTACTTGCAGGATAACCTTACCACTTTTCTCAGAAATTCTTGAGAGTATTCTATTGTCCTCATTTTCAAATGTAGTCATTATAAATTGGGCATCAAAGAAGCTAAGTCATGTGTGACCTGTAAATTTAAATATCCGTGAGGATGACCATCAAAAACCATGCTACCCAGGTTTTTTTTTTTTTTTTTTTTTTTTAAGTTTATTTTGAGAGGGAGGGAGTGAGGGGGAGTGGTCAGGGGCAGAGAGAGAGAGGGAGAGAGAGAATCCCAAGCAGGCTGTGTGTGCTGTCAGAATGGAGCTCTATGTGGGGCTTGTTCCCATGAACCTTGAGATCATAACCTCAGCCAAAATCAAGAGTCAGATGCTTAACCCACTGAGCCGCCCAGCGGCCCCAGGCTGCCCACATTTTGGCCTCTTTCCTCTGGCCTTCGTTCTGCTTCCTTCTGAGTGCCCATTCTCAGTGGGATCTTGGCACACTTGTCACCCAGGATTGCTTTTACTTAGAAAACATGAACTTTAATGTCCTGTCCTTGCCATGGTTCAGCATTTCATACCTTGGTAAAGCTCTCTGGTACCTCCTTTCTCTGCCAACGGAAATAATTCTCTTCTCAGAACTATTTTTGTATCTTAAAAATCTGTATACTTTGTGCTAGATTGTAGTGGTATGTTTCTAATTCCTTTACTATAAGGTAACCTTGTAAAAGTTATTTTGTCTCATTTTTAAAGGTTTCTATGGAGCCAGGTACTGTGTTTGGTATAAAGTAGGCACTGAGTAGCAACTGTTGAACCAGCTAAAGGATGGTTAAGATAGTGGTTTGATTTCAGTTCTGTCTTGCTCACAGGGCTGTATTCAGATCTCCCACTGGCCTTGGTTTATTCATATCTAGTCTGATCTGGTTGAAGAAGGAATTGTTAGGGGGTGGTGTCATTTGTGCGGTCTTTGTCTCTTTTTCCGTATCCAGTATGCTATTAGTGATGACTTTTTGTCAAAATGCATTGCTTCTTTGTAAACTAGAGTTCAAACAAAATAATTTTAGACAATATCCTCAGAACATTTGGAAACATGACATTTCAGATCTATTTTCCCCTTTTCGTTACAAAAGTATATACAGCTATAATTACTAATTGCTGCACTCTAAGTAGAGACAGATGATACGTATGTTTGTGACAATTTTCCAGAGGGAGAGCTAAGTAACCAGGCTCATTTTTCCATAATGTGAATGTTATTCACAAACTATTACCATAATTGATGCACCAAGCCACTGGAGGGTAAATAATGTGTTGTGTGTGGGAAGCAAGCTAGTAGTCAATGAATATTAAAGAACAAAACCTCATTTTAAAAGAGAAACTGTAATTATAATCATTCTGAATTCGTACTGCAAAACCAGTTAAAATAACTTGGCTGCCATTTATCTATGTAAGTGTGTAAAAAAGGAATAGGTATATGAGTAGAGTTGTACTGAAATGTGTGTGTACATACACACATTTTTGTAAAAAGACACATGTCAAACTTCAGAAGTAGTCCTTTTTCAACGACCTTTGATGCAGAGATGTGAACATGAGCTGAGTTTATCAGTGAAATTTATATTGATGGGAAAGAGCACAATTTCAGTTTTATCTTTTGCTTTGCAGGTGTTTTATGTCTACCTGGAATGTCTTGTTCCTTTCCTTGACCAAATCAGCTTCTGTATTCTTTTCAAAGCTCCTTTTTCATAGCAAATCTTTCTCATTCACCTTTAATCTCTCTCTTATTGCCTCCTAGATACTCATCAACTTCTGTGTGTGGTGTATTGATTTGCACTTGTGGGATTTGTTGGTTTGTAATAGGAGGTCATAAGTCACTTCCTATGTGTATCATTAGTCTCCCCAACCAGACGGCCAGGTCATTTCAGGGAGGGATGGCTCTGTTTCTGTCTGTGCATGTGCGAGTTGCTCCTTCTGTTCCTCACCGATCACCGTCAGTACTCTCCGTGCCTGTGCTAACTCCCTAGGAGGTCTGTTGGTTATCTCTTTTTGGCTGTCAGATGCTGCATTATTTGTGTAAAATCTTTGTTTTGTGCTTGCTTACCAGCATCTCTAAAAAATGGTCTACTGTAACTGGAAAGAATTAGGACCTGTTGGTGTGGATGGATGAAGTGAGGGAGCTCTTAATCAGGAATGTGGACTATTACTTACATGAAATATATAACCTCCCCAACTCTGTCAAGTTCTGAAATCCATGGGAGAGATGCTGCCTTTGTTTCTTGGTTTTTAATGTTTTTGATCCATATGTTTTAGATGTAGATGAGGTGATTGGATCAAGCTTAGATACTTTTATATTTTAAAGTAAGTTATAGTATATCTATTCTTAGGAACCTTTTCAAAAGATCTCTTCAACATTGGTCCTGTTATTGGTTGCTATCTCAGCATATTTTGATACTTTCCTTCAAATACATACCTGTTCCTTTTGTATGGGCGTCAGTTGTCTTTTCCTTATATAGCATTAAAAGTATGGACAGAACCTGAAACAATTTCTTAGTTCAGATTTCCATGGCTCTTAATGTCAGAGACAATTTATTCATCTAGTTTACCCAAATGAACATATTTCATTCTTAAAAAAATTTTTTTTAATGTTTATTTAATTTTGAGAGAGAGAGAGCATGAGCAGGGAAGGGGCAGAGAGAGGGAGACACAGAATCTGAAGCAGCTCCAGCCTCTGAGCTGTCAGCATAGAGCCTGACACGGGGCTTGAACCCACGAACCGTGAGGTCATGACCTGAGCTGAAGTCAGACGCTTAACTGACTGAGCCACCCAGGCACCCCTGAACATATTTCTATAATAGAAAAATGAATAAATAGAATGTTCCTTAACATGTTGCGTGTATAGACAGAGCCCATTTTGTAAAGCTGTTTAATTCTTCCTCTCAAAAGAGGATTATTGGTTTCCTGCCTTTAATCCAGTCTTAAACAGTTTGACCTTTCTGATGGCTTTTTTGGAATGTTCTGAGGAAAAAAAAAATAACAAAACTCACACAACCTCAAGGAATTCTAAGTATCGAAGTTCACCTCTATGAAGGTAATTGGTTCAGAAACTGAGCATTATTTGCTATACTTCAGTGCATGGTAATAGGTCATTGTTCATGCATCTAACTCTGGGATAGCTTGAGTTTGTTTGCCCACGTAGTAATTATGACAAGGGAGGAACATTACCCAGGAGGGGACTTTTTAGAGGGGAAGGTGGCCTGCAGCTGACCCTGTGGAAGCCGTTCTTCTCCTCCTCCAGTCTTCCTGCAAGATGGCTCTGTGTCTGCTGAGACCTTTTTCCCACCTTGAGAATCCTAGGTGGGACTTTGGCCTGGTTCCTTTAAGGACTCTGGAAACTACTTAGCTTGGAGTGGTGCCGTGTGAGTCTGTTCTTGGCAGCAGGCCTTGGCTTTTTTCCTGCTAGGCCCTGTGCCTCTTAGGAGCAGAGAGCAGGTCAGATGCAGATAACAGAGGCACGATGTCGGTCTCTGAAATGCTCAGCTGATGTGTATTTCTCCCTCCCCCTAAGGGTTTAATGAAGAACACATTTATCACGGAGTGTAATGAGTAAGAAAGAACATGTGGCTTTTTTTTCCCTTTCTGCTGAATAGCGGAGAGTAGGATAAAAATCTCTCTGTTTACAAGTCAGCTGTATCTCTTTGTAAGTTGTGTTCAAGTAATTTTAAGCTTTACTGTTAAGCTAAACTTTAAACAGTTTCATTTGCAAAGTCTTTCTTGGAGGTCCAAGAGAAGCTTTTGTGAGGATTTGAGGTCTGAGATGAGAATTGTGAGTTAAGTCAAGGATAGAGTTGTGTGTGTGTGTGTGTGTGTGTGTGTGTGTGTGTGTGTGGTTTGCATGCACATTGTGTGCATGAATGCATGTGCTTGCTTGGGCAGGGACAGGAGTGTCGAGGAACAGAGGAAGAGTCTTTGCCAGCAGAGGAAACACCATATTCGAAGGCTGGAAGACTCCTGCAAATTTTGACGGATAATGAATCCTTGCAAAGGTTTTACAAGAGCTGTGACCAGCCCTGTTTGCTGAGAAAAGAGAAAGTCCTTGAGCGCCCATCATACCTCTTCAGCCTCTCTTAACAAGTGTTCAGATGCTCCGCCAGAGGAAATGGTGTGTTCCAAGTACAGCTGTGATGGAAATGGAGTTCTTTTAGTGCAGCTGAAGCAATTCCTCCACACAGACTGTCCCATTTTAACAGTAAACTGTCTGTTTAAAACGAAACAAAACAAGCTGGTGGGAGTTGGAAGGAGAAGGAGTTTATGTCAGAAAATGAAAATGAGTTGCTGTAGAAGGCCTGTCTTGGTTACGGTTTCAGAGTTATTAAGAGGACTCAATTGCTGGTTTGTTTTATCTCTGTGCATGTTTTTGTGGACTTTAATTCTCCAGAAAACGTTAAGGATAAAACAGCAGTCATGTTTTTATTAGGGAACACACTCCTGTTTTTGGAAATGACTGCCTTGCAGCTGACAGGCCATGCCATTTCTCACTGGTGTTTGCCAAGGAGCTAGGGAGACTCAGAGCATCTTCCCTGGTCTTCTTTCCCTCTTCCTTTTGGCAAGTCAGGCTTTGAACATAATCAGAGTGTGATTAAGGCTCTATTACAGCAGGTAGAGGGTCTGACTTGAAGTCTAAGAAGTGGTATTTTGATTGTGTTTCCAACTGACTATAGCTAAGAAGCAAAGGTTAGGAGGTTGTGATATAGTTGAAGGTGACACTGCCTTTAGTTTTTGTTAAGCTCAGTTGTGAGTCTGGAGCTATGTTAACTGCTTTACAGACACGAGTCCATTGAATTGTCACAGAAATCCTCATGTTTAGGTAGGTTTGATCAGCCTCAGTGTACAGATGGGGAAGCTGAGGTTGAGTGAGATAACTAGTTTACAGTTAAACCCAGCATTTGGCGTGGCCACGATTGGAACTGAGGTCCCTCTGTCTCCAAAGCTTTTGCGGGTAACCACTGACTGTTGCGTTATAGTCTCTCTCTCAAAGTAGCCTTTTCTTCCTGCCTTCATCACTTCTTGTCTGTCCCCTCTTTTAAGAATGCTTTAAACAAAATGTAATCAGAAATCTACCTCTTGAATTGACCCTCGTCTCCTTATGTCCCATTAGGCAGTGCCTTATATTCATGCAAATATTAGCTGTTTTGAGGGGAGAAAGTAAATGGCGATTCTATTTTAGCTCCCCTTGATTCTAAGAGAATTTGTGTTGTGTTATTAATTCTGTCTGTTCCAGGATCCTATTAAAGTGACCAGAAATGTGTAACACAGTTATAGTCCTAGACGTATTCTCAGGGATACCCTTGGGTGCAATAGCCTGAAGCCAGGCTAACCAGCCAGAAAGACTCATAGACCCAGCTTAGCCACTGACTTTCTGAGACCTTGGGGAAGTCACTTTACCTCTCTGGGCATCACTGCTTTCATCACTGTGGTGTTTGACCCAGGTCACTTCCCAGTCTAGAATGCACAACCTTTATCAGGGCACTAAATAGGTCACATGTGGCATGTCCTTGTATGCCCATTTGTTTACAGAAGGGATGGTTAATGAAATAGAAATTCATTAAAAAGCATTATTAAATTCTTACATTTTGTGTTTCTTCAATTAATGAATACCTGCTAAAATTCAGTATGTTATCAAATGGGGACTTCCTTATTTCTTTTTATTATTATTATTGTTTTTATTTTTATTTTGAGAGACAGAGAACGAGCAGGGGAGGGGTGGAGAGAAAGGGAGAGAGAGAGAATCCCAAGCAGGCTCCACACTGTCAGCGCAAAGCCCAACGTAGGGCTCAAACTCACAGACCATGAAATTGTGACCTGAGCCCAAACTGAGAGTTGGCTGCTTAACTGACTGGGCCCCCTAGGCACCTGAATCATTCTTTCTTTTTAATTAAAAGAGGGCCTCATGCTAAAAGTTAGACATTATTGGTTTTCATGAACTTAAAAAAAATTTTTTTTTAACATTTATTTGTTTTTGAGAGACAGAGCACAAGCGGGGGAGGGGCAGAGAGAGAGAGAGAGAGAGAGAGAGAGAGAGAGAGGGAGACACAGAATCCAAAGCAGGCTCCAGGCTCTGAGCTGTCAGCACGGAGCCTGGAGCAGGGCTTGAACCCACAAGCTGTGAGATCATGACCCGAGCTGAAGTTGGATGCTTAAGTGACTGAACCACCCAAGCACCCCAGTTTTTACGAACTTTTAAAGTCCTTTCCCAATTAGAATATTCGCTAAGCCTACAAAATGAGTCTAAATACTTGATTACCAAAATTCTGGCTTTTGGTACTCTTTCATTATCTTATTTTTTCCTCTTCTCCATGAGCATTTGTATTTACAATAAAAGGGGGAAAATCGTGAAGAAATGAATTGACCTCTAAAAGAACCAATTGCCCATAATCTGTCCCTGAACCCCGAATGCCATGCTGTCACGTCTGTAAGTATGGTTGGTCCGTGGTCACCCAGTCATCTTTCCCCTCCGCCTCCCTCTGTCCTGTGAAACCCTGCACACCTCACCTTCCTTTCAGACCACAGGCCCCTCTGGCCTGCCCTCATTCCTCACCCAGCCTTGTTATATGGGAACCCCTCACTGCTTCTGTTACTGTTCTTGTCTTTCTTCCACTTCCTTCTGGGAACATGTCAGCTGTCTGCTGTCTCTTAAGCTTCTGTGTTCCACTTGAATGAATTAAAAGTCTGTCTGAAATGTTACCGTTTATATAGATTACATAATGTTACGTAGGTATTACAGTGGACCTCAATATCTGAAGTTTTTTCATTGCTGCCCATCAGTGCATTTATTGAGTTTCCTTCTTTGTCCCTTTGGTAGCAGTTCCAGACTGTCTCCATGGAAGGCTGCAACGCTGGCAAACATTTATCAGGAACTTACCATGCTAGAGAAAATGTGCTAAGGACTTTACATGCATTGTGTCATCCCCATTCTTGCCGTGAGACCTAACTTTTCCTCCCTCCATCCCGTCCAGCAAGTACTCGCTGAGCCTCAGCCGTGTCCACGTACTGGTCCCAAGTCACAGGCTGTAGCTGTGATGGAGGGAGACTGGGACTTGGCTCTGGAGAGGCTTCCGCTTCAGAGGGAGATGCGAGAAGTAAATAGGCAAACGGCACATTGTACGAGAAGTGCTCCAGAGGGGAGATGTTTGGTATGTGACAGGTGCACCCACTGCAGGATCAGGGGTGAGGATGAGGACAGCGTCTTAGAGGAAGTGACAGCTAAGCACCAATCTAAAGGATGAGAGAATGTGAGTTAGGTGATGAGATAGGGAAATGTAAGGGTGTTCTTGGAAGTAGAACACCCGGATTCTGGAAAGACTCAGGGAACTGAGAGGGGCCAGTACGAATAGAGCCATCGTTCTCAGAGAAATTAGTGGCCTTCAGGTGTGAACCCCATTCGCTCCATTTCCTGCCTCCGAAGTGATTTACACCCTCACTTATTACCTCAAATTAGAACCCGCTGGGATCCTTTATTGTCCATGCGTGTTCGGAGGTGAGTTTTGACACCCTTGCCAGTCAGTCTCAGTAGGAAGTTTGGGTGCCTGCAGAGGAAAACCTTCTTCAAAAACATTATGAGAAGCTTTATGATTATTGTGATGTAGGGGTAGAGTGTTTCAAGAGGGCTTTTCAAAGACAATCCCTCCTAAAATTTGGAACGCAGAAATGAAGCCGCTGCTTAGCTTGACGGTGTGGAATAGCAGCTTCGAAAATGGACGCATGTCCCTTTTCCGTCAAGACATTTAGTAAATCACATTTTGGCCTCAGCGAATGTTACGCCCTCAAACACCTCGACTGAGGAAAGCATGATGTACCTCTGCTGAAGGGTCTGTAGGGATGAAGGGTCGGAGCTTCTAGGACACAAAGGTCGGGGATGAAATGATGGACCACACGTGCTCCTGGCCATTTGCAGATGTGAAACGGAGATAAACCCCTTGTGGACGTGGGCCCTCCTGATGGGCCGTACGGGATGCTCATTAGAACGGCCCACAGGCTTCACTGTCCCGTGCATCGTTTACAATAAAAGTGGGCACGAGCCAGCTGAGTGGGAAAATAGTTCAAACTGTTTTTTCAAACCACTTTGAAAGGTGGAAGCTGATGATAACCTGTTTCTCTCTGCAGGTGAGGGGAGTTTACATCATCCTGTAGACTGTAGTTTTAAAACCAGAGGAATCTTAATTATTTTGTATTTAATAAATATTTATCACTTGCGGGCAGGGGTGTGGGAAGTATGGACAGGAGATGTGCCAACCTATTTTAAATAGTTTGAGGATCGCTGTTTCCCACGGGCCTGATTGTGTCTAGCAGATTATCCGTAGCGCAGCGGTGCACGTTCGCATATGCTAAAGCCACACTCCTAGATCTCCCCCCTCAGTCTCTGTCCCTTCTATTTCTTGCATCTTATAGAGTGGGTGCTGTGATTCTGTTTCACCTTTTTTTTCTCCCCATGAAATCTTGAAAAGTTCAATGAGTTAATAGTAATAAAACAAAAATAAAAACACTGTACATTTCTGGGGGGAAAAATGTGCATATAAAATGTCAATCATCTTCCAAGCTGTTAGTTCCTGAGGCTGAATACCGGGAGCTGCTTTGGCAGCTAGTAGAGGTAAAAGGGAATGGCAAGAGAAAGCTGGCCCTGTTCTCTTCCTCTGGCTACAGGAGGTTGAAAGATGTTGTTTCAGCTGGAGAATTTAAAATGGATTCTTACTCACTTTTTGCCGAAGAGACTGGGCTGTTTTGAGTGTTGTAATCTTCTGTAGGCGTGGAGAAAGGTCACCTCCTGATCTTGTTTTGGGGATCGTGGGGCTAAAGCTGTGGCAGAGTCCTTTATCTAGACACAGGCTCTTGTCAGAATAATGTTTGGCCAGGTGTTAATCTGTGTCCTGAGGGACAGTGCTGGAATTTATTATTCATCCGGCGGGAGTTGGGGTGGGAGGAGGAGGTGGGCCTTCTGGGAGGGTGCGGGGCCAGGGCCTGCCTCCCGCCTTTCCTGACATGTGCCATTTGTGAGGAAGGCAGCTGAAGCCCATTTGAGGAATTCTCCTGTCAGCCAGCCAAGAGAGCAACACAGAGGGAGCGAGCAGAGGGAGGGAAAAGCAGGCGGCTCAGGAGGCAGTCCTGGAGTGCAGTTTCCGGAAACACACAGTGTTGTAGGTGCAGAGGGAAGGTGTACGGGAACGTAAAGGGGAAGGAGGCCAGGTTTGAAGTAGTGCATTTTCCCGTTTCTCCCCCCTTTGCCCCTCCTGTCTTTGAATACACGTCATCCTCTGGAAGCCTCCGTATCTCGAAAGAAGCCTTTGCCTGAAACGCGGCTTTTTCTTCAGTGTTGTACTGTTAGGTTTTTTCTTTTCCCTTTTATTTTTTTTTTCCATCTTCTCTTCCTCCGAGGGCAGGAGGTGAGACAATGATCAAGTCAAGCTGGTTTTATGTTAAGTTCAAGTATGCAGAGAAGGTAAGTCAATATGTTTCCTTCTCCCTGGGGAAAGCCGCCACCTCCCTGCAGCCTTCTCATGTTGACGGGGCTCCTCCGGCTCCTCGGGGAAGCAAATGAGGCCAGAAGTTTTCTTTGTGACTGTGTTTCCTCTGGCTTAATGGTTCTTGCATGAAACGCGGGCTCTGTGCTGACAGTCTGACATTGCCATTGACCAGGAGGAAAGAATCTTCAAACCCTGTCCCAGAAGCATTATTCAGAATTTGAAGAAGGAAAATAATGAAACTGCTAACAGGAAAGACCGGCTATGCTGCTGTAGATCAAATAGACAGTTTTCAAGAGGGGTGTTTGTTGGGAAACTTGATGTGTTTTCTGATCTGGGACAAACTGACAATCACTTCCCGTAACCTGTAGTTTGTTTAGTCAGAGTTTTTATTTTTTTCTTTCAGTTACCTGACTTGACCCACTCCTGTATATGGAAGAAGAGCTTGGCAGTGTTTTTGGGGTGTAGGAAGAATACCCATCATTGTGACTAACCGTGTAGGAGACTATCCTTTAATGTCTGTTGAGGGGATGGGGTTACATTTTTAGGGAAGCAGTGGATTTTGATTGCATTAGAAATTTTGAGATTACAGTTCTGTGTTTTAGTATGTCATTACTAGGCTCAGGGAAAGAAGTGTCTACTTCCTAACACATACTCACCTTACCTGAACACATTGGCTGTGTTTGATTCTGGATCCATATGTGTCACTTACTCTATTGGGAATTTATAGGGTTAGAAATGAGGTTTCCAGGGGCAACCTGAAATGCCTCCCTTTTGAAATCCTTTCTTCCTTGATTTGCTTGTTGATGATATTGGCATATTGACTGTAAAGTTAAGCTGAGACCCTAGAGAAAGGAGCCGTGATGTGGCAAGATGGAAACGGTGATGACTGTCATCCTACTTCTTATGATTATATATGCATTAGCACGTTGAAAAATCCCTCCTCCGTTCTTCTGGTTTAAAGAAGAAGTTAGTATACTTAGGGCTCATTTCCCCCATATTGTTTCTTTCTGTATGGATCTGTTTCTGCTGTATTTTTATGACCGCAAAATTAGTTACTCCTTAACCCGTGTATGTGTATGCTAATCAAAATGAAGGATTTTTACTTAAAAAAGATCATCCTCCATTTTAAACCATTTGCACTGTTAACTATTAAAGTTATTATAACAAATACTATATAGGGTTGGGAAAGGTTACATCGTAGTTTGGGATTTACTTTATATTCTCCGTGGACTACTTTCCTTTGAATAGCCTATTAGCCATTGTTTGCTGTTACGAATTTTGATAAATTAAAACTGTGTTCTACCTCCTTTACCTTTTCCTTTCACCTTGAATGTCTTGCCATAGAAAACTGAAATTCAGAATTAAGAAATGAGAGTAAACTAGTGTTAAAGGGGGAAAAACATCTCAAGGAATGATCTTCATAAAACGGAAAAAGACAGGAGACCTTAAATTAGTTGCCTCATTTGAATGACCATATTACTATTTTCTTCAGCAACCAAACAAGGAGACAATGCTTCATACATCGACACATGTTTGTATCATGAAGCTAAATAATGTAAGGCTCCACAGCTAATTGAAGAATATCTTGCTTTTATTAGGGATGGGGGAAAAAGAGAAACAGAAAAATCTGTCTTATTTTTGACATGTTTATGGTGCTCTTGATCTCTGTGATTCTCAGCCGATTTTTTATTCTTTTATTTCTTCCCAATGACTTATTTTTTTAAACTTACATTGGAGGTTTTTTGTTTTGTTTTTTCAAAACTCACCAAAATGACTTTAGTTTCATCTGGAGAGATTAAAAAGCCTTAGTGTAAACCAAGGGATAGAGATGCTTAAAAAACAAATTTAAACCATTCTTTACTACATTCCAAAAGGTATTCTTTTTATAGGGCTGTTATTTGAAATTTCCTTCAGTATTTTTTAAAGGGGTAAAAAGAAATCCCTCTCTCTGTTTCCAAACACTGACGAAATGATTGATATAAACTTGTAATTGTTGGAAGAATATTTCATCTGCGAAGTTTGTGCACAATTGTAAGAAAATACATTATATGACATCTTTGATAGCCAGTCATTTTTTTTTAAACTTTTATTCATTTTTGAGAGACAGAGCAAGACAGAGCATGAGTGGGGGAGGGGCAGAGAGAGAGGGAGACACAGAATCCGAAACAGGCTCCAGGCTCTGAGCTGTCAACACAGAGCCCTATGCGGGGCTTGAACCCACCACTGTGAGATCATGACCTGAGCCGAAGTCAGATGCTTCATCAACTGAGCCACCCAGGCACCCATAGCCAGTCATTTCTTATTTTTACATTTAGGAAAAATGATTGTATCAGTCTTAAATAGTGAACAAGAAAAATTGAGAAATTCAAGTAATTGCATTACCAAAAACAATGGCAGCAAGAGAATATTACTCCCTGTGATCATCAGGATTCTGATTCCTTTCCAAAATTTTAAAAATAACTTTGTCTATATTTGTATATAGTAAAGCAAACTTCTCTTTTACCACCATCACACACATATATGCACTTTCTGTAATATTCACGTTTAAATTATTTATGAGTTATCTCTTTGTTGAATTAGGTCGGTATCTAGCCATCACTCTTCTAAAATACTGTTTACTTGAATTAAGTTCATTTTATTCCACTCTCTCCTTCTCATTTTATGCATTCCCTCTGTGCAGTTTTCCATTTTCTTGTGTTTTACCATGTCCTGTAATGGGTTATTCTAAAATCTCTATCACTAGTCTAATCTTTTCCTTGAATTGCAGAGGCATATGTTTCATTGACAGTTGTTTGTATTTGTTTTTGTTTTTGTTTTTAATGGACTAGATATCTGTCCTGAAATTCAACAGATAGCTTAATGCAACATCTCTAAAATGCAGTTGATGTCTCTTTCCTCAGCCAAATGTATTTGTATTTCCTATCATGGGTAAGACATCACTATCCAACTGGTTATCTGTGTTCCCAAAGGACCCGTTTTAGTTCTGTTCTTACCGTCTCCCTCCTGGCTTATTAGAGGACCCTTTTAATTGGTCTCCATGCTGCCTTTCATGATACCTTCCCATGCTAGAAGACACTGCTAGAGTGACATTGTTAAAAGGTCAGAGTCTCTTAGTCTCCTGCTTATTAATGGTCACCCTCTCCCATCTAAGAATCCACTTGATCTCCTTCAATAATGCAAGCACTTGGCCTTGTATATACATAATGCATTGTATTGTAATTATTCATCAGTCTGTGCCTCTCTAGCACCACAAGATCCTAGAGACCAGAACTCTGTTGTCAGGGTTTTTTGTATCCGTAATACTGGTGTAAAACAGATACTCAGTTATTCCTTAAATGCTATTGATTACTCTGTGCCTCTTTTTGGGAATCTGGCAAACATGAGTTTGAATTCTGCTTCTGCCATTTGTTGATAGTATATGACCTTGGGCAAGATACAGAAATTTGATAAAAATTGTTTCCTCATCTATTAAATCGGGAAACTTATTGCTTACTATGCTTTTAAAAAGTTAGGCTTTTCATGTTGAGATGATGGTAGACATATATGCAGTCACATGTAATGATACAGAGAGATACCATGTGCCCTTTATCTAGTTTCCCCCGATGGTAACATCTTGTAAAAGTATAGTATGATATCAAAACCAGGATATTGACAGTAATCAATACTTCACATCAAGAAAGTAAAAATTCTGTCCTCCCCAGGATCTGTCATGTTGGCCTTTTATAGCCATACCCCTTTCCTCCTATCCCGGTATCCCCACACATTGACTCTTGGCAAGAAACTAAAAATTCTGTCCTCCCCAGGATCTGTCATGTTGGCCTTTTATAGCCATACCCCTTTCCTCTTATCCCGGTATCCCCACACATTGACTCTTGGCAACCAATATTTTTTTCTTCATTTTTATTGTTTTGTCAGCTCAAGAATGTTATATGAATGGAACGATACACTATATAACTTTTGGAGGTTGTCCTTTTCCATTCAACATGATGGAGATTCATCCAAGTTGTTGTGTGTTCCCTTTGGTTTCTGGGTAGTAGTCTGTGGTTATAGATTTTAATCATTCCCCCAAGGAAGGACATCTGCATTGTTTTCAGTTTTTCTATCATAAATGAAACTGCTATGAACATTTGTGTACAGGTTTTGGTATTGACCTAGTTTTCTTTTCAGTGGGACAAATGCCTAGAAGTACAGTAGCTGGGCAGCTTGCTCATTCATTCATTCATTTAATTTTTAAAGTGTATTTATTTATTTTTGAGAGAGAGAGAGAGACAGACAGACAGCAAGAGAGTGCACACGTAAGTGGGAAAGAGGCAGAGGGAGAGGGAGAGAGAATCCCAAGCAGGCTTTGCACTGTCCTTGAGGAACCTGATGTGGGGCTAGAACTCATGAATCCTGAGACCATGACCTGATCTGAAATCAAGAGTCAGATGCTTAACCAACTGAGCCACCCAGGTGCTCCATGCTGGGTAGCATATGTAATTTTTAGGAAGCCACCAGGGGGTCTTTGAGAGTAGCTGTATCATTCATTGTGCATTCTCATTGTGCTTTTAATTTGCATTTCCCTATTTATAGCTAATGATGTTAAACATCTTTTTCACATGCTTGTCATCTGAATATCTTCTTTTGTTAAATATCTCTTGGTAAATGTCTTTTGCCTATTTTCTAATTGGGTTTACTTTCACTGCTCAGTTTTTAAAAACTCTTAAAATTTTCTAGATACTAGTATATTATTGGGTAGTTTGTAAATATTTTCTCCCAAACTGTAGCTTGTATTTTCATCCATTCTCTTCAACAGCACTTTCCCCAGAGCAAAAAATTTTAATTTTGAGATGGTCTGATTTATGAAATTTTTTTTCCTTTATATGCCTTGCTTTTTTGTTAAATCTGAGAACTTTGCTTATCCCTTGATAGTGAAGATTTTCTCTTTAATTTTTTTGTTTGTTTAAAGAATTTTATAATTTTACATTTTACATTTCAATCCATGATCCATTTTGAGAGGTTTTATGTAAGATGTGAAACTTAGGCCAAAGTTTTGTTCGTTTTGCTTAAGTGTGTCTAATTAAGCACCGTTTACTTTTCTTTTCTTCATTTAATTGCTCTTGTTCCTTTGTCAAAAATCAGTCTGTACTTGTGTTGATCTATTTCTGGGTCCTTCTGTTCAATTAATCTGTCTATTTTTCCACCAATACCGAACAGTCTTGGTTCTGTGGCTGTATAATGTGGTGAAATGGAATATAGTGATTTCTCCCAGTTTGTTCTTTTTCCATTGATTTAGCTAGAATCAAGCACTGTTTGTGCTTTCCGTATAAAATTTAAAATTATCTTGTCTGTGTTTAAAAATATCTTCCTGGAATTTTAATAGGAACAGCATCCATTAAACCAGTATATTGATTTGGGGAGAATTTAAAAATTTACTATATTGAGTCTTTCTATCTATGAAGCAGGTATGTCTCTTCTGTAGTTAGATATTCTCTGGCTTTTTTACTCATCGTTTTGTGGCTTTCAACATATGAGTCCTTACATGTTTTTGTCAGATTTATAACTATTTGGTTTTTTGGGCAATGACAGTGGTATTGTACTTAGAATTTGAGTCCCACATGCACATTGTTAGCATATAGAAATACAACTTACTTTTGTATGGTGTTTTTGTATCCTGTGACTTTGATGAATGGACTTATTAGTTCCAGGAGTTTATTTGTAGATTCTTTGATATTTTCTGTGTGGGCACTCATGTCATATAAAATAGGGGCAGATTTATTTCTTCCTTTCTGATGTGTAAATTTTTATCTTTTTCCTTAATCGAACTGGATAAAACTTCTAGTTCTGTGTGGAATAAGAGAGATAAAACTGAATATGTTTTGTCTTGTTCCTTATCTCTAGGGGATATGGTTCAGTATAATATTAGCTCTAGGTTTTTTATAGATGTTCTTTATCAATTGAGAAAGTTCCTTTCTATTCCTAGTTTTCTGAGTTTTAAAAATCTTGAATTGATATTCAATTTTGTCAGATGCTGTTTCTGCAATAATTGATATGATCATTTGATTTTTCTTGAGCCTGTTAAAATGTGGATTACATTGCTTGCTTTTAAAATATTGAACCATCCATGTATGTCTGGAATAAGTCCAATTTGGTCATAGTGTATAATGACTTTTCTGTATTGCTATGTTTATTTTGCCCATATTTTTAAAAGGATTTTTTGCATCTACATTTTTGAGAAATACTTGATCCATAATTTTATGTATTTTTTGGTAAAGGTTTTGTTATCAGGGTATTGTTAGTTTTATAAAATGAAATCAAAGTATTTGCTCCTCTTCTGTTTTCTAGAATAGATTGTGTATAATTAGTGTTAGCTCTTTAAACCTTGTGTGGCATTCTCTAGTGAAACACATCTGGACATGGAAATTTCATTTTTGGGAATTTAATTAAAAACTTTTTTTTTAATGTTTATTCATTTTGGGGAGAGAAACAAAGTGTAAGTGGGGGAGGGGCAGAGAGAGAGGGAGACACAGAATCGGAAGCAGGCTCCAGGCTCTAGGCTTTCAGCACAGAGTCTGATCTGGGGCTCAAACCCATGAACTGCGAGATCATGACCTGAGCAGAAGTTGGATGCCTAACTGAATGAGCTGCCTAGGTGCCCCTTATTTTTGGGAATTTTCAAATAAATTTAGTTTTTCAGTAATTATTGGGGTATTTAAATTATCTTTTATATTGTATGAATGCTGATAGATGTTGTTTTTCACAAAATGACCCACTTTCGTCTAAATTGTCAAGCTTAAGTGTGTAGAATTGTTCATAGTATTTCCTTGTTATTCTTCTGATGTCTGTATAGTGATATTCCTTGTTTCGTGCCTAATACTAGTAGTTGATGTCTTTTTCCTTTTGTCATTTTTGCTAAAGGTTTTCAATTTTATTGATCCTTTCGAAGAACTAGTTTTTTGTTTCATTTAATTTTTTTTTGTTTTTCTGTTTTCAACTTCATTTCTTCCTTCTATCTTTATTATTTCCTTCCTTCTACTCATTTGAACTTTTTTGTTTGTTTTTGTTTTGTTCTTGAGGTGATAGTTGTGATTATTGGTTTGAGAGTTTTCCTTTTTTTTTTTTTTTTTTAGTGTGAACATTCAGTACTATGTACTTCCTTCTCAGCACTGCTTTTTGATTCTCATGAATTTTGACATGTTGTATTTTCATTTTATTCAGTTGTATGTATTTTTTAAATTCTCCTCAAGACTTCTGATTTGAAACATGGCTTATTTAACAGTGCATAGTTTGGTTTTTGAGTGTTTAGACTTTATTCTCTTATCTTTTTTCAGTTATCATTTTCTAGTTTGGTTCCATTGTGGTCAGAGAACATAGTGTAGGATTTATATTTTTGTATATTTGCTGAATTTTGCTTCTGGTACATCACATGATCTGTTTTGGTATGGTTTACATGGGTACTTGGAAAGAATGTGTATTCTGCTTTGGATAGACTGTCCTATATATGTCAAGTGGATTCTTTTGGTTGATGATGTTGAGCTCTCCATCTTTGATGATTTTCTGGTTAGTAGTTACATCAATTTTTGACAGAGGGATGTTGAAATTTCCAATTATAATTATGATTTTGATTCTCATTTATGTCAGTTTTTGCTTCATATATTTTTAGCTCTACTGTTTTGTACACATATAGTCATTAAACTAAAGTTCCTTTTTCTCTCTCCTGTCAGCTCCTGGTAACCACCATTCTAATTTCTGTTCCTATGAATTTCACCACTTTTATGAGTAGAACCATGCTTTGTATTTGTCTTTTTGTGACTGGTGTTTTTCACTTAGGATAATGTCCTGAGGCTTCAGCTATAGTGTAGCATGTGGCAGGATTTCTTTCCTTTTTAAGGCTGGATAATCTTCAGTGTATGTATATATCCATTCATCTACTGATGAACATTCGAGTTACTTCTTTCTCTTGACTATTGTGAATAGTACTTCTGTGAATATGGGTAGTATGAGACCCTGCCTTCAGTTCATTTGGGCATATACCCAGAAGTAGTATTGCTGGATTATACTGGTAGTTTTGTTTACTTTTTTGGGGGAACCTCCATAGCATTTGCCCCATTTTATAATCCCACCAACAATGGTCCTAATTTCTCTGCATCCTCTCCAACATGTGTTGTTTTCAGGTCTTTTGATGGTGGTCCTCCTAATGGATGTGAGGTCACTGTAATTACATTATAGTTTTGATTTGCATTTTTCTGATGATTTCTGAGGTTGAGCATCTTTTCATATGTTTTTTGGCCATTTATTTGTATATCATCTTTGGAGAAATAGATGTTCAGCTCCTTTGCCCATTTTGTAGTCAGGTTATTTGTTTTTTTGTTGTTGAGTTGTAAGTGTTCTTTATATATTCTAGGCATTAACGCCTTATTTGCAAACATTTTCTCCCGTTTCATAAGTTGCCTTTTTACTCTGTTGATTATGTTCTTTGCTATATAAAAGTTTACTAATTTGATGTGGTCCCATCAGATTTGTTTTTTCTTCTTCTTTCTTTGCTTTTGGTGTCATATAAGAAATCATTGCCAAATTCCATGTCATGAAGCTTTTCCCTTATATTTTGTTCTAGGGTTTTTATAGTTTTAGGTCTTCATGTTTAGGCCTTTAATTCATTTTGAGTTATTTTTTGTACATGGTATAAGTATTGGTCTAGCTTCATTCTTCCGCATGCGGATGTCCGGTTTCCTTAGCACCATTTGTTGAAGGGACTATCTTTTCCCCACTGGCACCCTTGTCTTGGCACCCTTGTCAAAGACCATTTGTCCTTATATGCAAGCGTTTATTTCTGGGCTCTCTGTTTTGTTCCATTGGTCTACTTGTCTTTATGATAGTACTGTACTGTTTTCAATGACTGTAATATGTTTTGAAATCAGAAAGTGTCAATCTTCCAACTTTGTTCTATTTTTTTCAAAATTGTTTTGTTTCAAAATTTGCAGTCCCTTGAGATTCCATATAAATTTTAGGGTGAATTTGTCTATTTCTGCTATTCTCTGATAAGCAGTTTTTATTTTGCTAGGGATTGCATTGAATCTGTGGATCTTTTTGGGTAGTATGTAAATCTGAACAATATTAAGCGTTCCATTCCGAAAATATGGAGTATCTTTTCATTTATTAGCATCCTCTTCAATTTCCTTCAATCTTTTTAAAAACAGTTCTTGAGTTTTTAGTTTTGTTATCGAATATTGTGTTTTTGAATTCTAAATTTTTTCTTGGTTTTTCTTTATAGCTATTTCTTGGCCGAGACTTATTTCTTTGCTGGGGTTTTTGATTTTTTCTTTGGTTTCAAGCATGCTTGTATTTGCTTGGTGGAACATTTTTACGGTAGGCACTTTAAAATCTTTGTCAGATAATTCTAACATTTCTGTTATCTAAGCATTGATGTCTATTAATTGCCATTAATCTTGAGAGTTTTCTGGTTCTTGATATTAGGTGTGATATCAATTGATACTTGGATATTTGAGTAGACACACACCTTTGGGATACCACAGGTTCTGTTCCAGACCACGACAGGAAAGTAAATATCACAATAAGCAAGTCAAATGAATTTTCTGGTTTCCCAGTGCATATGAAAGTTACATTTACACTGCACTGTCACCTATTAGGCATGCAGAAGCCTTATGTCTAAAAAATTCAACTACATACCTTAATTTAAAAATAGTTTATTACTAAAACATGCTAACCATCATCTGTGCTGTCAGTGAGTAAATAATCACGATGATCACCATAACAAATAAAGTAATAATGATAAGGTTGGAAATACTGCAAGAACTACCAAAATGTGACACAGCAACACGAAGTGAGCAGATGCTTTTGGGAAAGTGGCGTGGATAGGTTTGCTTGACTCAGGGTTGCCACAGACCTTCAGTTTGTTAAAAATGCGATAACGTGGAGCACAATAAAATGACGTATGCCTGCATTCTGTTTTGAGACCATGGATCTTAACTAAACCTTCTGTTTTAGCTGAATTCTTCTGACAGGTCTGTGACAGGAAAAGGGTACTGCCACATTGGGGTGGTAGTCTCGGTTTCCATCCTGACCTCAGTTTTCACCTGAAAGGGAAAGGACCTCCAGGTTAGTGCTTAGGAGGAGTTCCAGTCCCCTCTAAGCCTCATCTGATCCCATCCTGACTGAGGGGTTAATGATGTCTCATTACTGCTGCCCTCATAGCCTCCACTGATACCACAGGGGAAGACAGTGGCCTTGTTACCATGAGGCAGTGACCTTCCACACTGTCTTTTCTTACCACCCCCCTCCCCTGCAGTGGGGAGAAGTAGGAGGTACCTCCTTCCTGCCCCTTGAGGATTTAGTTTCTTTACTTGGTCTCCACTGTCCCAGGGAAGAGGGTGGAGCTCTTTTCTGCCTGGCAGATTGAAGGTCCAGAATCTTTACTCAGGCTTCTCTGACACCCAACTAGCTGAGGAGGTGAAGTACCTCCTGAGAGCCTGGTGAGGGAGGAAGTCTAGGCTCCCTACTCACCCCTGCTGACGGGGAAGTGGCTGTGTCCCAGTTTTTTCTTTGCTGTTTTCCAAAAGTTGTTTGCGTTGCTAGTTTGACTCTTTCCTGGTCTTTTGTCTAAAGAGAGCGGACTTTTCTTAGGGTCTTTTTTGTATCTGCTATTGGTGTTTTGGGGTTTCTTCTGCCTTCTCCAGCTCATAGTCTGGGATTTTTGAGTCAACAAACAAAAAGGAAAATGAAAACCTAGGGAACTCTCCACTGTCTCAGGATCTGGGTTCCCGGTTTTCCAGCTGGTCTGCTTTCCTCTCTTCACCTTTCAGTACACCTTTGTATGGTTTAAATGACATAATGTTCCTAAGTGTTTGTGTTGCACGAGGCCTGGTACTAAGTGCTCCATAGACAGTCATGATTGTTTTTTATTATCTTTATGTTTCTCCCATTTGTACTTGAAATGTCATCATGCTGTGTTAATCTTTGCTAGAAGCAGCTCCGTGGTAAGTTTACCTTGCTTTTTTGAAGCTGTATTATCACGAACACACACATTTGTATCTTCACCCTCACTTCAGTGTTATTCCATCAAGCTGTGGATCCCTAAGAAACATCATCTTTGCACTATTTTTCTTTTCCCAGGAAATTCCAAAAGCGCATTGTTCTAATAAGACTGGAATTCTTAATTCTAGTTTCATTAAAGAATTATTAGTTACTTTATCTAGAAAGAGCATAGTCTAGGAAACAACAGATTTTTTTCTTCTTGAAACATCAGTTCAATGAGGTGTTGACTGAGGTGTGGGGAAATGAGTCCACTTCTTTGTTTGGTGAAGGGTGTTTCTTTGAACTGCTCTGAGATTATTATAAATACTGTTTAACCCCGTCGGCCGTCTTGCTTGAAACCTCATGCCATATCTGCCCTTAAGTTTGAAGTGTGTTCTCGGGGCACCTGGATGGCTCACTTGGTTAAACATCCAATTTTCATCTCAGGTCACGATCTCACAGGCGTGGGTTTGAGCCCCGCATCGGACTCTGCTGTCGGTTGGAGCCTGGACCCTGCTTCAGATTCTGTCTCTCGCTCTCTCTCTGCCCCTCCCCTGCTCATGCTCGCTCGCTCTCTCTCTCTCTCTCTCTCTGTCTCCTTCTTTCTCTCTATTTCTCTCTCTCAAAAGTAAATAAACATAAAAAAATTTAAAAAAATAAAAGTGTGTTCTCTAACTCAGTCTTTAATTTCAAAGTTAATATGGAATTTATTTATTTATGTATATGTGTTTGGAAAACTATGCCTGAACTCTTACTAGCATTTTCTAGAATTTTATTGGCTTCTTCTGTTAGAATGAAGCAGTCAATTTGTGTCAGAAAATGAGTTTCAGAATTCCAAAGGGAAATTTAAGGTATGGAGCAAGCTATGGAGCGTGGGACCCGGTCCCTTTCTTCTCGCTTGATAGGCAGTAGAAATTAGACATGGCAGAATCTTGTTTCCTCTGCTCTTCTTTGTAGTTTGGTGGAGGAAAACTTGTTGTTTGAGACAAGAAGGACTCGATCTTGACATCCGGCTACACTATACATTTTGCTGCACACTTAGAGTGGACTCGTTTCAGTGGAAAGACTATTCGTCCTTTTGACAGCTCAAATAAAAAGGGTAAGGATAAGCAGCCGCGCAGAAGCTCCAAGGGCATCGTCTCCAGTCACAGTCCTCCTCTTGGAGTGAGTATGAGGCACACGGAAGCGTGGTGCACGTGGCGAGTTTGAAGACTGTGTTTTACCAGTGTACTCTGGAAGTGAAAGATGCAGCTAATCTGCGTCAAAAACCCAATTCCAGATTAATTTATTAGAATATGAGGAGGACCTCAGCCGGCAACAGAGCTGGTTGGTGTTGAAGACTACGCAAGACATCACATGTGATTTGTATTAAGTAGTGTCACCCTTGGTGGTGCCAAGGGCCGAAAGCAGCCTTTTCTGCGGGCTGTACTAGCTCCTTGTGAGAAGGCTGTCTGCTAGACACTGGCTGCAGTAGGGGGACCAACAAGGGATATGCACTCAGACGTTGGCTTTGTTTTTCAGATGATATTTTTGCCCTTTTTTGACACTGAGAGCACTCGGAAGAGCTGCACGTACAGTTACTTATTGTATGGTTTTAGCATGTGTGAATGAGAGAACTCATGAATTTGGCTTCCGAAATTGGAGGTTTTTGCTGTGCACACATTGAAATGAAACTCTCCACCCAAGTATCACCAACCTTCCCCTTGTCCTGCCATCAGCCTTTTAAGGCTCACTGTCCCCTGTGCCTTCCTAGAATGTTATTGTGTTCACTTAGTATAGTTGGAGGATCTCACCAATGTTCTAGAAAGAACAGGATAGATAGTTGAGATTTATTCAGAGAGGACCAAAGAACTTGCTTGAAAATAAAGAAGTGATGTTCTGTCCTCACTTTGCTGTAGCTGGTAGATCTTACCTGTAGATGTTTGTGAGAAGAAAGATACTCAAATTCCATTCGTTTTCATTGTTAGGCCAAAGTAGATCTAGTTATACACTTTTTTGGTGGTGGTGTTTGGTAAAGTACTTCTCATCTGACATAACCAGTTCCATAGTGCATTTGTAAGTTAAAAACTATTAAAGCTTGAAATCATTAAAAGAAAAAAGTATATTTGAATGCATTATTTTATAGTAAGACAAGTGATTATGCGTTTCTCACTGATCTTTTGGTGTAGATCAGTGGTTTGCATTGGGTGTGCACTGGGGAGCTTTGAAACTTGGGGAGCTTAAAAAATAGTGATGTTCTTGGGTACCTGGCTGACCCAGTCAGTTGAATATCCAACTCTTGAATTTAGCGTAGGTCATGATCTCCGGGCCATGAGATAGAGCCCCATGCTGGGCTCTGTGCTGGACGTGGATGCTGCTTAAGATTCTCTCTCTCCTTCTTCCTCTGCCCCTCCCTACTCCCATACTCACTTGCTCACTCTCCCTGCCCCCCCCCCCCCAAATAGTGATGTTCAGGTATCAACCTTAGAAATTCTGATTAAATTGGTCTGTAGTGTAGCCATGGCACTTCATGGCACTTCAAAAAGTCATGGCTACTTTTTTTTTTTTTTTTAAAGATCCCCAGGACTTTAAAATAATGGACTGAGGGTTACTTTGAGAATGGTTCCACTGATTTGTGTTCCAATTGTTCTTTCTTGAATAAGCCACATCTGTAATGCATGGACTACAGTTACCTGTGAAGGTGTACTAAAACTGTTGAAACAACATAGACATATGTGAGTAATATGAGTGAAGAATCCTTTTAGATTCCTCTTCCCAGTCTTTTATGGTTGTCTCCTGTTTAAATTATCAACAGTTTATTTTTTAAGGAGCTCCCTTTATAGTATTCAGCTTAATTTTTATGGAAGCAATATCTGCCTTTCATTTTGCACGCATCGTTGGTTTACATGGTATTTAATTAAATAATAAATAAAACTAGCACGAACAGGTCTTAGAACAGTTTACTCTTGGTGATTGTATGATGCATTGGTGTCTTATGGAGGAGCATTCATTGGCTGTGAATTGTTCAGTATGTTTTACAAAGGAAATGAGGACTATAGTTGATCAAGCTGGTCAGTTGAGTGGAAGTCTGTTAAAAGATCACTTATTGTGAAAGATATGTGGTTGGCCTGATTTTAGGTTAGGTAATATTCACCTACAAGAAGGTGGGATATGTTCCATTTTTATTCCACAAGTGAATATTTTAAGCATAGATTTTCTTTCTTATTTCATATTTGAATTCTTATTCAGGACTTTGGGTTAATGAATGTCCCATGTCACTACTTAATACACATAGATACAATCAGTATAATCACTGTTATCTCAAGAGTGAGAAGTGTTTCTTGCCTGTGGTTTTTATACTCCTATCATAACCATCTAAATGATACTTATTACGGGCCTTCATTACACACCATCAACCCTTAAGAGTCTTGAATTGAGTCTGGTCTTTGAGTATCACGTGCCTTGAAATACATTTCATATTAGATTTATGAATAAATCGTGGATAAACTTAAGACTGAAATTCGGGTATTAATAAATGGTATTTCTTCCTAGTAAGACTTAAGAGTAGACATTAAAATCTTTGTAGGCCCTTAATAGAAATTAATCAGACCCATCAAAATATGTGTACTCCTATTCTTAATCATTTGATATGTGCACATCTGGAGTTAATTGTTTTTTCTCAGTTGTTCATGGTAATTGCATTTGCACTTACCATGTTTTAGATAGCTAATCATGAGTTTCTGTATTTTTTGCTCAGCTACCTGCTCTCGTTAATCTGGTTTATATCTACGCGTCTTGTTTTCAATTCAGATTACCCGTTTCTTGAGGACAAGAAATCTAGTCTTCCTCTGGGGTACTGTCTACAACACAGAATACAGTTTTAGGAACATACTGTCTGAATTAATTTACTGATGTAGTCAGAGGATATTAGGTGTCTTCTTTGCTCAGGACAGAATACCTAGCCTTGTGTGAATTGGTCCCAAGAACATTTTTGTTTGCTTTCTTTCCTGGGAAGGAAAGAAACACGTATATAAGCAGCTAAGTGCAAGTACCATGGTCTGTGCTTTTTCTTTTTGACTGCTCTGTTAGATTATCTTTCAGGAAAGCTGAGTAGCTTAGCACAGTGAATACTAAAGGGAATGCATGCCTTCCCTCTCAGGGGACTTAAGTAGTGTTTAACACCACCGTAAAATCCTCAGCTGTGGCTTTCTCTAATGTAGAATTTGTCTAAGAAAGATTACAGGAACAAGGAAGGCTTTGTGTGCTGTGGTATTCCGCCCCCCCCCCCCACCTTTTTCTTTTCCTTTCTTCTCTCCCTCCTGCTCCAGGCTATCTGTAAAACCGTGGATTATTTTCTTTGGGCCTCTAGAGTATGTGTGTTATATATGTGTGAGTCTGAGAGAAAAATAAAAGACAAAAGCGAGGCAGTGCTTACCAATGGGAATCATCACCCACAGGTAAAATGAAGAAAAATTACATGAATGAGTTTGCTTCTGCTCAGCCACTTTTGCCCATTCAGTGAACCAAACAAGTGGTCAGAGACAAAGCATAGGTCTTGGCATGTGATAACCTGGCGGGTCACTTACATAACCAGTGGAGGACTCAGTTATGCTATGTTCTTGACACAGGTGAAAGCCTTTAGAGCGAATTAGCAGGGGTATAATTTGGGAACTATACTCAGATTCTTTCCTGGTATGATTTTGAGAGATTCATTACAGGGACTGTCATTCAGCAAGAAATAGGGGAAGACTTTAATATTCAGCTAGGTTCTATAGTGACAAGGGAAGACTCTGGATTTTGGAGCTGAAAAGCTATTTAGTGCTGCAGCTGAGGGCCGTCAGCCTAGAATCACACTTTAACACAAGTGGCCAGAAGTGTAGACCGTAGCTATAAAGTTCAGTTACTCTGCTGGAAACCCATAGTGTAATGACTTGAACCTTTTCTTTCATTTGGTACTAATTTTTCTTTTCTTTTGTTAGGAAAAAATGATTATAATCCTAACAGTGGCACAGATTTTACTTCCTGCATTTTCCATTCCAGTATTGGCCCTCCGTTACACTTTATAACTATTTCTACATACTTTTATATTTTTATTTTTGCATGTACCCTTACATCATTCTTTCTAATATTTCTGTGTACTATTTGTCAAAATTCCTTTGGGTTTTCATTATAGTTTATTAAATTATTCCTCCATTGTTCAGCATTTACAGAGAGTTCAAATTTCTTGCCATGAAGGAGAAAGCCACAGAAACAATATGGTGGATGTAGCTTTTCCTTCTCTTGAGTTATTTATTTCTCATCATTTTGGTTTGTGGGAGTGACTTCATTGCACACTATCATCTTACCGAATCTGAAGGAACATGTGCCATGTTGTATGTGTGCATAAGTTGTAAGCGTGTGAATGTGCATGACATAAAAAAATAAACAAAACTTTGTAGGTCAAATAACTAACTGATGACTCTTAATGGAGGATTTTTTTGATTTCTGTCAAATTGCTTCTGGGGAAGATAAAAGCATTTTCAGTATATAGTTGATTAGATTTATTAATGTTGGGCAAAATCAATATGTTATTAAAATGAAACATCTATAGTTTTGGGGGACATTATAAAACTAAACATATAGGTGCCATATGTATACGCTTCTATAATAGTATTTTTGAAGAGATCTCTGCAGAAAAGTTTAATGTCTATATGAAGTATATATTCAGAGATATGATTTTTCTTTCTCTGGGTTCTAGGAATATAGCAAAAAGCACACATACTTAACTGTAAAATACTACGATTCATTAAACAGCACAGTTTTTACAGAGTTTATCTGCTCTCTGATTAAACTGTTACCGTTTTTATCATGTGGGAAGTCTAATATGGTAAAAAATGTAAGGATTTTTTTTTCTAATGTTGATTCAGATTGTGTTTGAACATTTTCTTTTTAAAGAGGTGAGATTTGAAAAGGAAACTTGGGATTTACAAATCTGAGTTCTGACGTGTTTATGAAAATTTTGACAGAATCTTTAATAAATGTTTACTGCCAACAAAAGATTTACTGATAGTGGAATTATTTGGAGCAATGAGTATGTGTGTGTGTGGTTTTTTTGCCTTCTTAATTGTATTATATTATTTTCAAGGAAAACATCTTTCACTTTGTTTATTTTTTAATACAAATGAGGACAGCCACTTTTCCCTGTGCTGACTATAGTGTGTGGTCCCTCTTGAGTGAATGGTATGTAGAAACCCTTTCCCCTTCCTGAGGCAATTTGTCTGAAACTGCCCTGGCTGATTACAGACTCCATTGCATTCTTCATCATTCCAAATAACACTCTCTGGAAATCCAGCCACCCCACTGCTTTAACGTTCTTTCCAATTGTCTACGGGCCTTGGCAGATGGGTAATCTGGGAGCTGTGGACAGGAGGGCTGGACAACCTCTGTCACATGCCATTGTTGTGAGATATTCTTCACTACAACAAAATCTGGAGGTGATTAAGAATAATGGCTAGTCAGTGACATAAGGTTTTGGAAAGGATTTTGTTGGCGTTTTTATAAAGAAGAGAAACTGATGACGAACTGAAAATAAAACTAATCTTCATTCTAGCCATGTGTCTGAAGCCATCGACAAGGTCCCCAAGCACATTTTTTTCAACTTTATTGAGCTATAATTGACAAATAAAATTATATATACTTAAAATGTACAATGGGATGATTTGATATATGTGTACCTTATAAAATAACTACCACAATCAAGTTAATTAACACACCTCACATAGTTACCTTGTGTGTGTGTGTGTGTGTGTGTGATGAGAAAGCTTGGTATGTACTCTCGGCAAATTTCTAGTATGTTGTACAGTGTTAATAACTATAATCGCCATCCCGTACTTTAGACCCTCAACACGTAATCATCTGATAACTGAACGTTTGTACCCTTTGACCAATATTTCCTCATTTCCTCCATCCCCCAACCCTGCAATTGCCGTTCTACTCCTTGTATGAGTTCAACTTTTTTCCCATGTAAGTAATGCCATACAGTGTTTGTCTTTGTCAGCCTGGCAATATTTCACTTAACTTAATGCCCTCCAGGTTCATTAGCATTGTTGCAAATGACAGGATGTTCTTTTTTATGGCTGATTAATATTCAAGTGTGTATGTGTTTGTGTGTGTGTATCTCACATCTTTTTTTATCAATTCCTTCATAGATGGACACTTAGGTGTTTCCATGTCTTGGCTTTTGTAAATAATACTGCAATGAACACGGGAGTGTAGATTTTCTCTGTAAGATAATTTATTTTACTTCTAAAATATACCCAGAGGTGGATTTGCAGGCTCATATGGTAGTTTTATTTTGCATTTTTTTAGGAACCTCCATATTGTTTTTCATAATAGCTGTACAAATTTCTATTCCCACCAACAGTGTACAAGGGTTTCCTTTTTTTCA
Organism: Lynx canadensis; assembly: GCF_007474595.2. NCBI lineage: Eukaryota > Metazoa > Chordata > Mammalia > Carnivora > Felidae > Lynx > Lynx canadensis. Next base: position 28,198,105 of record NC_044318.1, on the reverse strand, counting down.
CATTCTTCCTAACAGTGGTTACCTCTAGTTTTTTTTTTTAAGTGTAGTTGACATACAATATTCTATTAGTTTCAGCTGTACAACACAGTGATTCAACATTTATATATATTATGAAGTGATCACCATGATGAAACTAGCTACCCTTTGTCACCATACAAAAGTGTTAAAATATTACTAACTGTATTTATATGCTATACATTGCATCCCTGTGTCTTATTTATTTTGTAACTGAAAGTTTGTACCTTTTAATCCCCTTCCCCTATTTTGCCCATCTTTCCTCTTCCCTGGCAACCAGATTGTTATCCACATCTATGAGTCTGTTTCTGTTTTGTTTGTTCATTTGTTTTGTTTTTTGGATTTCACATATAAGTGAAATCATATGATATTTGTCTTTCTCTGTCTGACATACTTCCTTTAGCCCTTATGAATAGCAAGATTTCAATTATTATTTTTTGACGTGTATTTATTTATTTTGAGAGAGAGTGCAAGCTGGGAAGGGGCCGAGAGAGAGGGGGAGAGAGAGAATCTCAGGCAGGCTCTGCACTGTCAGCGCAGAGCCCAACATGGGGCTTGATCTCATGAACCGTGAGATTATGACCTGAGCTGAAATCAAGAGTCAGATGCTTAGGGGCATCTGGGTGGCTCAGTCAGTTGAGCATCTGACTTTGGCTCAAGTCATAATCTCACAGTTTGTGGGTTTGAGTTGCTGATGGCTCAGAGCCTGGAGCCTGCTTCGGATTCTGTGTTTCCCTCTCTCTCTCTGCCCTTCCCCTGCTCATACTCTGTCTCTCAAAAATAAATAAATGTTAAAAAAAAAAGAGTCGGATGCTTAACCAACTGAGCCACCCAAGCACCCCTCAATAATTTTTTTATTGGCGTGTGTGTGTGTGTGTGTGTGTGTGTAAAATCTTCTTTATCCATTCATCTTTTTTATCCATTTCTATTGATGGACACTTAGGTCGCTTCCATACTGGGGCTGTTGTAAATAATGCTGCAATAAACATAGTGGTGCATATATCTTTTTGAATCAGTGTTTTAGTTTTCTTTAGGTAAAAACCCAAATGTGAAATTACTAGGTCCTATGGTACTTCTGTTTTCAATTTTTTGAGAAACCTCCAGACTTTTTTCATAGTGACTGCACTATTTAACATTTGCATAAGGGTTCCTTTTTCTCTACATCCTCAGCAGTGCTTGTTTATTCTTGTCTTTTTGAGAATGGCCATTCTGTCAGGTGTGAGGTGAGATCTCCTTGTGGTTTTGATTTGCATTTTCCTGATGATGAGTGATATTGAGCATCTTTTCACATGTCTATTGGCTATCTGTATGTCATCTTTGGAGAAATATTTATTCAGGTCTTTTGCTTCTTTTTTAATCAGATGTTTTTATATTGAGTTGTATGAGTTCTTTATTTTGGATATTAATCTGTTATTGATTGTATCATTTGAAAATGTCTTCTCCCATTCAGTAGGTTGCTTTTTCCTTTTGTTGATGGTTTCCTTTGCTTTACAAAGCTTTTTAGTTTGATACAGTCCTATTAGTTGATTTTTACTTTTGTTGCCCTTGCCTTAGGATAACAAAAGTATTACTAAGATCAATGTCCAAAAGCTTACTGCCTATGTTTTTTCTAGGATGTTTATGGTTTCTGGTCTTATATTTAAATTTTTAATCCATTTTTAGTTTATTTTTGTATATGATGTAAGAAAGTGCCAGCTTCATTTTCTTCTAAGATCAGGAATAAGACAAGGATGTCAGCTCTCACTGCTTTTATTCAACATAGTATTCAAAGTCCTAACCACAGCAGTCAGACAAGAAAAAGTAATTAAAGGCATCCAAATTAGAAAATAAGTAAAGCTGTCACTATTTACAGATGAAATGATATTATATATATAAGACCCTAGACTCTACCAAAAAACTGTTAGAACTGATAAATGAATTTAGCGAGGTTGCAGGCTATAAAATTAATATACAGAAATCTGTTGCATTCCTGTGCACTAGTAATGAACTATGAGAGAATTAAGAAAACAATTCCCTTTATAATTGCATTGGAAGGAATAAAATCCTGAGGAATAAATTTAACCAAGGAGGTGAGAGACCTGTACTCTGAAAATTGTAAGACACAGATGAAAGAAATTGAAGATGACACAGATAAATGGAAAGATATACCATGCCCATGGATTGGAAGAATTAATATTGTTTAAGTATTCATACTACCTAAAACAGTCTATAGATATGCAATCTATACAGAAGTACCAATGGCATTTTTTTGCAGAACTAGAACAGAAAAGACAATGATGGCCAAAGCAATCCTGAGAAGGACTGAGAAAGACTGAGAAAGACTGAGGCCTCTTCCTCCTTGATTTCAAACTGTGCTACAAACTTACAGTAATCAAAACAGCATGTTGGCATGAAACAGACACATAGATCAGTGCAACAGAGTTCAGAAATAAACTCCTGCTTATATTGTCAATTATCAACAAAGGAGGCAAGAATATACAATGGAGAAAAGAGAGTCTCAAGTGTTTTTGCTAATAGTCATCCTAACAGGTGTGAAATGATATCTCACTATGGTTTTGATTTGCATTTCTCTTGATGATGTTGAGCACCTTTATTAAAATTTTTGAAATGGTATTTATTTTTGAGAGAGAGACAGACAGCATGAGCATGAGCAGGACAGGGACGGAGAGAGAGGGAGATACAGAATCTGAAGCAGCCTTCAGACTCTGAGCTGTCAGCACAGAGCTGGGTGTGGGGCTCAAACTCAACAAACCATGAGATCATGACCTGAACCAAAGTTGGACGCTTAATCAACTGAGTCACCCAGGCGCCCCTTAAATTTTAAAATGATTTTAAGGTAGAGAGAGAAAGAGAGTGTGCATGTGTGAGCAGGAGAGGGGGACAGATGGAGAGAGAGAAAGAGAGAGAATCTTAAGCCGGCTCTACACTCAGTGTGGAGCCTGACACAGGGCTCGATTGCATGACCCTGGGATCATGACCTGAGCTAAATTCAAGAGTCAGATGCTCAACTGACTGAGCCACCCAGGCACCCCTTGAATACCTTTTAATGTGCCTGTTGACCATTTGTATATCTTCTTTGGCAAATTGCCTGTTCAGGTCCTTTTGAATCAGATTGTTAGTGGATGTGTGTGTTTTGCTGTTGAGTTGTATGTGGTCCTTCTATATTTTAGATATTAACTGCCAATGAGGTATATGATTTGTGGACCGGGTCTGAAATGTGGGTACACGTGGAACAGCCACAACTTTGGAGTCCAAGCCATGTCTGGTGTTGTAGGGCACTGCTGGTCCTGGGGTAGAACATCAGCAGCTCCTTCTGGGGGCTGCATAGCAGTGTGTCCTTCTCTCAGCATTCACAGCTGTCATGAGGGCTGTTGAGGTCTTCGGCAGCAAAGGCTGCCAGTGTGTTCTGCATAGCAGGTCACATCGGGACCATCTGGAAGATCTCCTTTGTAAATGTATTTACTTATTCATTCAAATTTTTTTTTTTTTGTCTGTCATTTCTCACTGAAAGTGAGTTCAGTGATAGCAGATCCTTAATCCTCTGTACCTTGTGGGGTTCCTGGCACACGCTGGGTATGTCCACTAAATCAGTGTTTGTTGAATGAATGTATGAATGGACAAAACAAACCCCTTTTGTAGGGCAGGTGCTGTGTTAGCAATTAAAAAAATTAAGTTCAGATCTGCAAACAGTGTTTGTTATAACCTGGAATTGTTGATTGGAATTTTTTTTACAGAAATCCAGTGTCAGGCTTACTTGGAGAAATACTATTGCGGATCATAATCCCCCCTTCCTTCTACCACTAATGGCTATTCTTGGCAGTAAAGCCAGTTTCCAGGTGAGAACTTTATTGATTTTGGCCAAAGGCCATTGCAAACTTTCCAGTATTAGAAAGGGTCTCTAGGCCTCCCTCCTTGACTAGGATGGTGTTCCTGACTTGAGGAACTAAATTGGCTGAAAGTTGAAGGATGGAATAGAAATTGTACATATTGACATTATTATTTTATATGTGTTCTGAGCAATTATCCAGATTTGCTTTGAGAACTTAGTTATTACCAGATCAAATAATAGTTCCTTCAATTTTTAGTGTAATTTTTTTGTGCATGGTGATATTGTGATTCTTATTTCAAAGTAGGAAACATGTTAATAAGCAGTTACTTGGTGAATTTGGGGTTATCTCTGATTGGCGAATTTGGGGTTATCTCTGAATCAAATACTGTGGGTAGCCCTTCCCCAATCTTTTATAAAAATTCTCTTAGATTTAACCAACCTTGGAGTTGCAGAAGCAGTAGGTTTGAAGTTCAGAGCTGGATTCATAATGTCTGGAAGATAAGCTTTGAAAACCTACACATGGACAGCGTGGCCCTGGATTCACAAACGTAGTATCAAGATGAAAAGACTGAGAATTTTCAGTCTATAAATTTTAAAGTCATTCTTCATCATGCCATAATTTCTCCCAGATGGATTAAAACATTTTACAGCTATTTATAAAAGAGTGATTTGATACCATAATTCAGTTCACATGGCAGTCCTTGAACATCGGGTCCCTAACAGGGGTAAACTGGATTAAATGAGAAGGTGATAGGGACGGCTGTTCTGGGTTAATGGAAACTCGAGAGACTCAGCCGTCAAAAGGGAGAGTGTGAGCTTTGATTGGATCTTTGGTTGAGGGCAGTGCTGAAAAGGTCATTTGGGGACAACTTGGGAAGTTTGAAAATTGGGTTGTAGTAGATGACAATATTGAGCAAAAACATCAAACTGTTTGAGTGTGTTAATGACATTGTTAGTTACAAAGGAGAATGTTCTTGTTTTCAGATTCATGCTCAAGTAGGGTGAAGTATCAAAGTTTTCAATTCTCAAACGATTCAAAAAGTGTATGTGTAGGGGGGGAAGGCATGGAGTGGAGAGATGGGGGAAAGAGGGGAGACAACGGAGCGTGGGCACATATGGCAAAATGTTAGTAAATTTTGTGACAAAATATTATAGTTAGTGAATCTGAGTGAAGAGTGTCTGGGAATTAATTGTCCTCTTAACTTCTCTGTGGATTTAAAGTTTTTATAATAAAATATTGAGAGGAGGTACAATAAAGAGAAGCTAAGTGTGGAAAAGTAGTGATATTTTAGGCTGATTTTTCACCAGTTCCACACTCTGAAAGGCTACTTGCTGTTTGTAAACTGAGTCCAGTTCTCATCTTAAATACCTAGCTTAATGGCGAGTTGACTTAGTTGGTACATTTAGGTTCTACTAATGGAACTTGCTCATAAAATGGTTGTATGGAGACAAATACTATTACTTAGTATATCAGAAATCAAGATTAAGGAGGTAAAGTAGAGGGAGCAGCCTGAAAACCTAGCCATTTGCTGGGTTACTTGCCACTAGAAATACTTTGTTTTAAACTCATTGTGTTTGTCCAGGGAGGGGGAGGTGTTTACCAATTTGTCCATTGTTACCATCAGTATATAGAATTTTGAGTATTTGATAAGTTTGCTGAAATACCTAGTTCATTCCTTATTTCAAACATGGAAGGTAAGGATAGTCACTGTTCTTTAAACTCAAAAAGATTTCTTGGGGTGTGGGGCAAGGATTAAGGAGATAAGGAATATGGATATGAATAATCATCTGGGCGTACCTTTATGAATGCATCTACAGCCTTGACTGAAGCTACCTTTATGTTGTTGCTGGCTTCAGGGATATGGTAAACACTTCTTGAAACATTTGATAGGTCTTGGTCACATAAAGAATGGTATGTGCTCTTTATAGAGACCTTTCCCCTAGATAATTAACAGTCTAACTTGTCTTACCTAACAGTCTTCTCTTTGTGACCCCTATCCTTCCATGAGACAAGTAGAAAATGTAAAATTTCGATGGAGCGCCTGGGTGGCTCAGTTGGTTGAGCGTCTGACTTGGGCTCAGGACATGATCTCACGGTTCGTGAGTTCGAGCCCCACATTGGGCTTGCTGCTGTCAGCACAGAGCCTGCTTTGGATCTGCCAATCCCCCTCTCTCTGTCCCTCCTCTGCTTGTGCTCTCTTTCCCCAAAATAGATAAACATTAAAAAAAAAAGAAAATTTAAAAATTTGAGTTTAGAATTCTTCCAGCTGAGCCTTCTCTCTGCATGAAGGAAACTTTGGCTCTTTCAGAAAGAGTATGAAACTTGGCCAAGATGGCCCAGCTGGCTGGTGCTGGCCCTGGAATTCACCGTTAGTTTTACTGGCCTCTACAGCATGTCATGTCATCATTGAAACAAGATGACAAGCTTCTCACATCGTGTGTGTGTGTGTGTGTGTGTGTGTGTATGTGTGTATACTGATTTATTTATGGAAGAATGATTAATATTCAATGCCAAGTGCCATAATTGCATATCACTTATTGAATTGGTCTTTGTACATGTTGCCCTATAAATTGTAAACTTTTACCGGGCAGAATTTTTGTCTGTTTTGTGCACGGCTGTTTTCCTGGTACCTAAAACAATAGCTGGAATGTGATGGATACCAACTGAATATTTACTGAACGAATGGAGGAACCAGAATCAAATGGTCTAGGAAGAGATTCATGGCTGCCTGTGTAGCAAGGTTTCAGGGAAATAATTGCTCTATCAGAACACCACACCTCCCCTCTCACTAGCTGATGGTCTAAACTAAAAAATTAGACATTGGTTTCTTGTGTATTTTCCACTGCTCCTGGGAGTGCTGATACATTAAGCTTGCTCAGCTTAGTGATTTGCTAACAGAGTATGGACGATTTTAACAAACTCTTGCCTGGGGGGCACTTAAAAAAAGTTTTTTTTAATGTTTTTATTTATTTTTGAAGGAGAGAGAGACAGAGCATGAGGGGGGAGGAGCAGAGAGAGAGGGAGACATAGAATTTGAAGCAGGCTCTAAGCTGTCAGGACAGAGCCCAATGTGGGTCTCAAATTCACAAACTGTGAGATTATGACCTGAGCCGAAGTTGGACGCTTAACTGACTGAGCCACCCAGGTGCCCCAGCCTGGGAGCACTTTTAGAGGAAAGGAGGAGTAAAGTGTGAATAAGTCAAAGAGAGTAAAATTGGAAAAGGGGAAACAAGGAAGAGGAGGAGATTGAAAGACAGACTCTGAGTGTCTCCTGATTTTGAACAGCACAGCTTTACTGGTGTGTGGCTTGGGGAAGACTTTGGAAAAAATGGCATGGGGTGGTTTGTCAAACTCGTGTACGTTCCCGTGGCCCCAGGAATTTGTATCATGTAATCATCTGCCACTCACAGTGGCAAAGACTTGGATGTGGGGAATGTCTGCGGACCCTCAGCCCCGTGTGTGGGCACTCGTGTGGTGTTGCAGGAGAGGGCGCGGCTGCTCTCCGCAGAGCATGTTGGCCTTACGTGCTGTGTATCGTGTGCCACTTATGCCTCGGTAAGCCTGTGTGGAAAGGAAGGCCGACCCTGTATGTGTTTTGAGGCAGTGTTGAAGATCAGATTCATTCATTGCATGCAAAATTCTAGTTGAGGTAGAAAGTTGTTGAAATCATGTATTCAAAATGAAAAATTGAACACCTCAGAACAGACATTAGAGAGCATGCAGCTTTCTAGCGTCCTGTCTGACACATAATAGTTATTTAATAAATATTTGACATATGGGATGAGAGAGAAGAAGGGAGTTTTTGTGACTAATGATTCAAATGGTGAGTGCAACCGGGTTCATGGTTTCATAGATGTTTCTATTTTGAGGGGTTAGATGGTATCCTTAATAGGCACTGCCTTTTTTGAAGTTGTGTGCAACTGGACATTAAGAAGATGAGGGGAAAAAGAGTATATCTGTTTTCACGGTAGAGGAAAAGTAGTTTAAAAACAAAAATAACAGAACAAAGACGTGATCTGAATCTGTGCATCCTCCTTCACCTCCCTGTGCCTCAACGTTTTCATCTGTAAAATAGGGCTAATCATGTGTACTTCATAGCATTGGTTAGCGAGGATTAGAAGAGATCATCTGCGGAAAGGAGTTTCGATAGAGCAGTGCCTGGCGCATCACACGTGTCCCCTGATGTGTTAGCTATAGATGCTGGTGGCCGTGTTTCTGTAGCTTAATGTGAGAGAGTAGAGCTAGTCTGCAGTAGTTTGAAGAGATACTGTGTGCTGGGAAGGGGAGACTTGTCTTTTAGGAAGAATATGGGATCTTGTGAAGAGTAGAAAAAAAAAAAATCTTGTGTTTAATTCATGTGAAAGTCATTAGTGAAAATGAAGGGAACCTAGGATCTGGAGCAGAGATTTGGAAATGCAGCAACCCGTGTGGATGGGTTTGTCTGATCTTCTGCAAGAGATGAGCATGAGACCTCTTCGTTCCTTTATCTCTCTTCTCTGCACAGCAGAGATTAATTTTATTTGTGCTGTTTTAGTGAAGTGATTTGAGGTCCAGGGAGACAGGCCGAGGTGGTGTAGTGTAGGAGAGCATTTCAGAAAGGTAAGGTAGAAGACAGATCTGGGCCGCAGTGGTGTGAATTAAACATTTTCTTTTTCCTGTGGGCCTTCCTATCACAGAAGGAGCTGTGATCCCCAGGATTGCCCCATCCATCCAGATGTTCTGTCAGAATCATGACAGGAGTGGCTCACCGAAAGAAAACCAGTCTGATGCGAACAGATGAGTTAGCTGGTTGTCACTGTATCCCAAATGGGCTCTCCCGGAGATACCCTTCAGATGAAAACTTCCTTAAAGTATTTGCGGAAAGGAGATCATTGTTAACGCATTTGGAGAGCAAGTATATGTTGTTTACTGCAGAACAATACAAGCAATGGAACTTTAGAATTTTTTCTGGGAGCTTAGATTAACTGAAATGTAATAAGGAAATTACCCAGTATATGATATGATCATCTAAATAATTGGGAAGTTATAAGTTATCATAGAACTTAGGGTGATTATGATGTGTCAGTGTAGGTTCATCCTTGGTTAAAACAAAAAGGTATTGTCCTGGTGAGTGATGTTGAATAGTGGGGGAGACTATGCATGTGTGTGGTAAGGATTATAGGGGAAGTCTCTGTACCTTTATTCCAGTTTTATTGTAAACCCACCTATGCTCCAGAAGTGTAAGTGTTTAATAAAAAAAAAGTTATCTTAGGGCCGAGAAGGACCTTGGAACTCGTCCAGTCTCAACACTTTACTTTAAAAACTTGGAAACTGAGGTTGAAATGTAAGAAGCGGTTATTTCCCCAGAGTCACCATGTGAAAGAGCTTGTCTTAATATCTGAGTATTTTCTACCCTAAGACAACTTCTCTTTTTATTTTAAAATAACTAGATGGGTATCTGAGGTGGAATATACCTCCTTTGTATATGTATTATATACCTATAACGTTTTTATTTCTGTATATATACATGTAAGGCCTCCGTTCAAAATGGGAAAGATACAGTTAGGCAAAGTACCAGGTATTGAAGTCCTTCCCCCCTCCCCCCCCGAGCCCTGAAATCTATTTGTCCAGTAGTCCTATCCCCTTCATGGCATTTTTGCTGATGCCTCTGTCCATTGTAGTGGTTGTGTCTATGGGAGATGGGAAAGGAACCCTGGACTCTTAGCGCAGGAACCCAAGTAACAAGAGATAGTTGGTGGTTCCCTGTCCCACTAAGCTCATTCACATACCTGCTGATCTGGGGATGGGAACATATGAAACATCATCATCATCATCTTTGTTATTTGTGCTTTGAAGTTTGCAATATATATTCACAAGTTACCTAACTTTGTTGTCACAACTATCGTTTATAGCAGGTATTATTGCAATCATTTTGCAATATATAAGTGCTTTATACCAACACATTATACACCTTAAACTTACACAGTGTTGTTATATGTCAATTACATCTCAGTTAAGCTGGGAAAATTTTTTAAAAAGCAGATATTATTAACTCGGCATTAAAGGTGTGAGAAGCAGAGTTCAGAGAAGTCTGAAGTGGAAGAGCCAGTGAAAGGGTGAGATTAAACTCAGATCTTTTGAGAATGAAATCTGTGCTCTTTCTAATACTAGGTATATCCTTGTTCTGGAAGCTTTACAGCCTGGCGTGATTATGTCAGAATGAAAAGCAGGTGACCTGTAGTGACTGAATAGATCATCTCTGTAGTATCTGATCTGTTGCATAGGAATAATTGAGCTGGAATGGAGGGGCAACGAGCCCATGTGTCTCTGAATATATTTAGAGCAGTCGTTCAGGAAGGCTTTTTGGAGATATTAGCTGGAGGAGGTTTGAGCTGATTGAAAAGAAGTGTGCTTGCAACAGAGCTGCAGATTCAGATAAAAAGGCGGTAACTGTCGTGAATGTAAGTTGGTGCCAATCTCTGCTTCTTAGCGCCAACTCGGAATTCTGTTGGTTTAAGAATCACAGAGTTTGGGGTAAACGGAGTTGAAATCATCTGAGTTTCAGGAGCGCATTGTATTTGGTAATCTGTCTTCATCCCTCAGCACTGCTTTCTCTGTGTTGGCTTCTTGTGGTGTAGAGGCAGAGACGAGTGAGTATGTTCTGCCAGCTCAGCAATCCCGGGAGCGAGGGAGCCTCACTCTTGTCTTCTCCAACAAGAATCCTGCTGCCACTCCTCTGTGGTCCGAGTTCAGTCCTATGGCCATTTTTATTTTTATTTTTTTGTTTTTTTTTTAATATGAGATTTATTGTCAAAGTGGTTTCTATGCAACACCCAGTGCTCATCCCACCAGGTGCCCTCCTCCATGCCCAGCACCCACTTTCCCCTCCTTCCCACCCCCATCAACCCTCAGTTTATTCTCAGTTTTTAAGAGTCTTTGATGGTTTGCCTCCCTCCCTAACTGTTTTTTTCCCCCTTTCCCTCCCCCATGGTCTTCTGTTAAGTTTCTCAGCATCCACATAAGAGTGAAAACATATGGTATCTGTCTTTCTCTCTGTAACTTATTTCACTTAGCATAACACTCTCCAGTTCCATCCACGTTGCTACAAAAGGCCTATGGCCATTTTAAAATCAGTCTCTTGCAGCTGATTGGCGAATCTGTCACAGACGCACCCTTTGATGGGATGACTCTCCTGTCCCAGTCAGATCTCCCCAAACTGCTGGGACCCTGAGGTAGGTAGAGTTAATCCTTTAAGAGGGACTTGAGCTGCGGTTACCAAAGAATAAAGGAAAGGTGCTGGGGCAGCAAAAACATGATGAGGCTTAAAAATACATACATTTTAGGGGTGCCTGGGTGGGTCAGTTGGTTAAGCGTCCAACTTCGGCTCAGGTTATGATCTCAAGGTTCATGGGTTCAAGCCCCATGCCGGGCTCTGTGCTGACAGCTCAGAGCCTGGAGCCTGCTTCAGATTCTGTGTCTCCCTCTCTCGCTGTCCCTCCCCTGCTCTCTCTCTCTCTCTCTGTCTCTCTCTCTCTCTGTCTCTCTCTCTCTCAAAAATGAATAAACATTAAAAAAATAAAAAAAAACCTAAAAATACATATATTATAACACTCCAGATTATCTTACTTTCACTTTCTAAAGGTGAGGGACGGATGATTATCTTTTTTAAGGCCTGATTCAGAATAACATGGTAATAGATTTTTCCTGGCAGAGTAATAAGTCAAATAAAACTTGGGACACTGACCTTTGAGGAAAGCAAAGTTTTAAAGAGCACAAAAATGGTAGGTAGTGTGCAGATAGGAATCATAGAGCCAACTGCTTCAGGCTGCATGAAAACTTAGCTTGTGATGGTTCTTGCCATGATCTGCATCACACTTCAGAGCTTGGTTGGAGGAAAAGTGAGAGTTTTATTAATAGAACTTTCACCAACACTTCTTTGCTTTACATGGTTACAGTTTAACATTAAGAAGTCGGGAATTGAAGGAATCTGGTGTCAGACTAAAATACTGACTGAATATTTAATTCTGAGTCTCAGCCAAGTGTTAATACATATAACTGTTTCATTGATTTGTTTAAATTACATTACTGCTGTTTCTAGTGATCATTAAAATGATAATGCCTAAACACTCTTGTCTTCAGACTCATACTTTTTATGCAGATAGTTCCTAAATTATTTCCTTTATCTTAAAAAGCATGTTACATATTTCTCACCAGTAATTGAGAGTGTTGGATCTCCCCCAAGCAGAAACATTTTAAGCCTGGTTAAAATATTTAGCCTCTGAGAATTTTAAGGTGTCTGCAAAGGTTGTCTTTTTCATCAGCTCACTGTATTCATTTGGTCGTTTAAGTGCAAAGGTGTAAACCATCAACTTTGGCACTCACAGCTTCATTATCGTTACTTCTCTGAGTTGTGCTTGGTCCTTAAGTCTGTTTGAGGTACTCAACAGTAATTTCTTGTCCACAACTTGTGTGGTCTCAGGTTTTAAGACAAACTGAGGTTGTTACTGCCAAGTCCTAACCGCTCTAGTATTTGTAGTGATTAAATGCTAGTGGTTAGAGGTTTAGGGAAGATTTAAGAACAGCTGGTTCCAAAAATCTGTGTGTGTGTGTGTGTGTGTGTGTGTGTGTACATACACGCGCATATACATTGGGGCAATAAGAGGGTATGTTTTGATGAAGTGTTTTTCTTTGTTCAAGGAGTTCTTTGGAGAACCTAAAACATTTTTAGTGGCATTATAGTATGTACTGTCTGTATTCTGGTTAATCATTGGAGCCTTAGCAATTCGGGTAAAAGATAGTCTGTCATTTAGTGGTGTGTTGACTTGTGCACAGACAGTTCTCTGTGTTTTGAGCTGGCTCCCCAGGCACACTTTCCTGCAGTCTTCCACTAGGCAGACATATGAGAATAAAAAATAAATACCATATGTGAATTAGTTTCAGAGGTAGGGGTGTGTGTGTGTGTGTGTGTGTGTGTGTGTGTCTGTCTTCTGCTTGTGGGAGGTGTTTAAACTCTGCAGAAATTGATGAGAAAAGATGCATTGTCCAGTAGTCCTTATAGCATCGACTGGCCTTTTTTCCCCCTTGGTGCAGTGGGGCATCCATTACTTTGTAGAGGCTGACTGCTAAAACTGTTCCCAGAATTCAGGACTTCTGAACCACAATGGGCTGTACCAGGCTTTGTGGCCTTAAGAAGCCCCGTGTTATTGGCATTTCAAATATTGGTATACCTATCAAGCCTGGCCTTGTGTGTGGTAGGAGGGTGGGGTGGGGGGGGTTCTTCAGAGCCACCACTGATGGATCCCATGCTTTTTCTCAAGAGAGCAAACAAGCACTTTTTGTTTAGGCTCAGTAATGCTTGGCAAAGAAATATAGCTGTAATTATATATCCTCGTTCTTGTTCTTTTCTTCCCATCTAAGTTTTACTCCCTCCACCCCCAACTTTATATAAAAGCAGCTAGCATTGGATCTGAAATAAATGTCATGAATGAATAATAATTTCTTTCATTTACACAGTAATTAAACCTGTTGAATGCTGACTTAATGCTTTACTGCACTCTAATTTGACTGGAAGATTTGGCCTTTGTGAATTCAAAGAAGAGGAAAAAAATAGAAATTAAATACCTACTGAGACTATTAAGGAGGACGTTTTTGAGTAGGGTTCTTCCTCCTCCTGTTTCTCATCTCCTTGTGTTTGCCCTTTGCTTTCTGGGATACTTAATACTTAGGAGTTGTTGTACAGATCAGCCTTTGGCTTGTGTGCCCAGCACTGCCCCATGAGCAAGGTCCCCCAGGGACAAGGCCATTGGCTGCCGCCGCAGGTACAAGGCCAAGGGCCTGTTGTGCTGCTGCCATCAGAATTGCTGCTTCTGGTGTTCTTTCTGATGGTTTTTAATATTCCTTTCCTTCTTAACCCGTAGAATTCCAGTGGATGGGTCAGTCGGTTTGTATGACCCTGATTGACACCCCAAAATACATCTGACACTCGAGAGATGTGTTCCAGCCAGGAGCATTGTAAGAATCTGTATTTCTCTTCTGAAATTTTCTGCCTGCGTGCAGTCTGAGTCACTCAAGCTGTCTTTCCCAAAGTTTCCCTTTCTCTAAGGTGGGTCCTGTAATGCAAGCTGGCAGCCCACTTTGCCTTTCTTGAAATGAAAGTATTCTCCAATACAAGTCAGTTTTTTTCTTCTTTCACCATCAGGACTTACTGACCATGTTAATGAATAATTCATTCCTAGAACACCTTGCACAGGAGTCTCTAAGTCCCCTCAGTGATGGTTGTTGACCCTGCTGGGGCACTGCTGTTCATCCATTGAGTAGAGGTTGTTGGGGCAATTTGTGTCACAGAAGGCAGTGCAGGTAGGGACTCTGGAATCCCCTTCATAAATCTAAAGCAAACACAGTGCGTGAGGCCTACCAGGAGCCTTGGCTGTCTGCACCCTTGCTCTGTCAGAGGAGTTAGCGGTCAGGCCCTTTTGATTCTGTGAGAGAAAAGCCTGATTGTGTTCTGTGCAGATGGGGTGTGTGCAGGTTGTGGGTAGCGAGAGCTCCCTGGCAGGGCTGCCGAGAGTATTGACTGAGATCATGGGTGTGGAAGGCCTGGCACATAGCCAGAGTCAATAAATATTAGTTCTTACCCTCATCTGGAGACCAAGAGAACAGAAGTGTTTAACTAAAGTATTTTTTTTTGTTAAGGAATCTCCCACAAACACTCCCCTCCCCACTGCCCTGTGCCAATATTTACATGATTCATTTTCTTTGTCCTTCCCTCCTTCTTCCGGTCCATTTATCTCCTTTCTCTTTCTCTCTAAAATTATAACAGACTTGTTCAGACAGTTTTCTTTATAGAAAGTTCTACAAACTTTAAAACTTCTAGTGTATATTGTCAATAAAAACTTCCCTAGTGTACTTGTTAAAATACAATCAGAAGTATGAATGCCATAAAGATAAAAGCCTGTTTACTTACTTAACTATATGTTATATAGTTTGTGATTATGGATTCCTTTCAAATACACCCTAGATTCATACATATACTAATGTACCATGATACATATTTTCTATTTTGCCATGGTTTGAGTACTTATGTATTAGGTACTGTGATAAATGCTTTAAATGCTTTGTTTATGTGCATTATGTCAGTGTTTCCCCTAGTACTTGATTTTAAGAATCATGCAGGGGTGATTATGAAAAAAAATACCTATTACCTAACATACCCAGATCTCTTAAATCTGAGTATTAGAATTTAAACCTTGAATTTGCAAATCTGGCTTCCTGATAATATAATCCAGAGCTGGAACACTTAAAACAATACTGAAGTTCAACTCCAGACCATATACATCTGCATATTGGC
The DNA here is from genome assembly GCF_007474595.2 of Lynx canadensis. Lineage (NCBI taxonomy): Eukaryota > Metazoa > Chordata > Mammalia > Carnivora > Felidae > Lynx > Lynx canadensis. The sequence continues at coordinate 28,182,934 of NC_044318.1, read as the reverse complement.
AAGGTGGGCTTGGCATCATTTCTTTAAGCTCCTCTTTTGATTCTAAATGTGCAGCAAGGGTTGAGATGATCTATCAAGGTGCTTCTTATTATCTGAAACTGAAAGTATAAAATGAATTGGCTTAGTTCATTTAATCCTTACAATAACTTTGTGAGACACAGATGGCATTATCCCTATTTTCAGATGAGAAATTAGAGGTTTGGAGAGGAGTGGGATATTAATATCAAGAATGATTAACATCAAGATGCCATATAAGAATTGCATCTAATTAACAGTATACATAGGACTACTGTCTGTCTGGGGATGCACTTACTTTTTGATTCGATGGCCACAATCTATGTATGAAATGTTGGTTTTACCATGAGATTAAATCAACCAACTCAGTATGCCTTGGAACCAAGTATTTGGGTGCTAAGTTTTTTGAATACCGACACCTGCCGATGGTCATTATAAATTCATCTTGTTAAGCACAGTGGAAAAGAGGTGCTGACCTATATACTCGGTTGGATTTTGAGTGGAACGGAGGGCAGAAACAATTTATTATTCTGCCATTTCTGGAGGTTTTGCCATGAAACACTTTGGTATTTAGTTTGTGAACACTGCCTTCTCAATTGTGAATTCTTCTTGAATGTACCCTTGGGTGCTGTTGAGCCCCTTCTTGCCACCTCTTATTCTCAGAGGACTTTATTGCAGGTGCTCTTATTGTAGAGGGGTGGTTTGGATATTCTTTTTTTTTAGAAATGATGATGAAGTATATATAGAGTAAATCTGCCTCAAACTATAAATATTAGCACATTCATATTAAACACACACACACACACACACACGCACACACTCTTCTTTTAATTCTAAGAGCTCCCTAGGGGGGAAGCCAGTGTCTAGCCTTCTAAATTGACCCATCTGTGTGGGAAAGCTGTCCTTTAACCTGAATCCAGAAGTTTGCCTTAGTTTTCATGTATTTGAGCAAGTTTCTTAAAGGTCCCTGGTTTTATGCACTTGAAATTGTTAATTTCATTCTTAGAATGGCTTGGAGAATCATGCTTGTGCATGTGTTCATGTATTTGTTCAACAAGTATTTCCTTTCCTCTGTCAGGTGCTGTTTTAAGTATAGGGATGACAGTGTCCAAACCAAATAGACAAAAATATCTCCTCTCATGAAGCTTAAAATCTAATGGAGAATAGAGGGGAAAAGTAAGCACATAAATCTTAAAGAATTTTGGAGGGTGAAATTTAGCAATAGGAAGTATGTAAAGAGGGAAACCTCTTTACCGTAGTTGAGGAATAGTGCTTTGCGTAGCGGTTGAGGAATGGTGGTTCGCGTAGACCTCCCAGAGATGACTTTTAAACACACAGTTGCTGAAGCCAAGGGGGTAAGCCTTGCAAGATACCAGGGGCGGAGGGCAGGGTCACATTTCAGGCAGAAGGCCCCTTCACTGCCATGCCTCTGGGATATGTGAGAGTCCTGAACTTGGTCGGACATGTCTACTGCCTGCCCATAGGCGTTTTCTTTGTGACATGAGTTTACAGTGGCACATATCAGGAAAAAGGTGTGCCGAATTATAGTCTTTGATGAATTTGATTATATCATTAGCACTTGAAGGAAAGGGGAGGGGACTCTGAAACTTTGTCAAAAAGAATTTATTTCTGAGCCCCAAACAGAGAAAATTTCAGGGCCCTGTCATTTTTCCATCATTATGTTCTCACCCTGGTAGGTAGGTGTGTGGAAATAAAATGGATGATGTCGGAATCAGAAGATGTGGATTATAGGTCCAATTCTGCCACAGTTACTTGTAGGACTTTAGGAAGAATGCTTCATTTGGTCATGCTACTGTTCCTGCTCTCGAAGGTGATTTCTTTTCCTACTCGTTAAATTCCTTGGTAGTAAAGACCAGATGAAAAAATATTAATATATTGAATTCTGAGGTACTGGGTGACTGTGGCTTATTTTTTTGCAATATTTCCCTCTAAAGAATACAGAGTGTTGGCTGGAAAAGAGTATTTAAACAAACCTTCCTCCATTCTTTTCAAATGTTTATTGAGAGCCTACCATATGCAAAGCCCAGTGGTAAACACTCAGTTCCTTTCCTGGAGTAAGTAAGACCTGTTTCTTGTAGGTCTCACTTGTATGCTGCCACTTAAAAACTTCACCAGTGACGGAAGAAAAAAGAACCTAATAAAAATAGTATTACAGTTTTTCACATGTTACATGGTTACCAAAAAAAAGTAAACATGGCACTATGTATTGAAAAGGACCTTGTGTAAGTGAGTGTTGGAAGATTTGCAGCTTGTGAATTACTATGAAGTAGTGGAATAAGGCTTACGTGAAAGGGGTGGAAAGTTGGAACACCTGATGTGGATGGGGGCAGCTTATGATGCTTATGAGGTAGCTGGTGAAGGTTTGAGGTCTGTGCATGTGTGTTGTGTGCACTCCTGCACAGCTCAGTTCAACTGGGTGCATTTTTCTGAATTCACCTAGTATTTCTTGCATGCAAAGTTATGCACAAGCAAATTCCAAATTCACGTTATGCTGAAATTGTGTCTATAGTCAATTGCACTGGAGTGAATTCAGGTTTTCAAAATAAGCTTGATAGCAGAACTGTCTGTACAAAGAAGTGTGATTCAGTCTGGTGCAATCAGGGAACTGCAAGTGAGATACAGTGGTGGAGTGTAACTTGGAAAGGGTAAAATCGAGGAGTTAGGAGAGGTAGACAATGGGGGAGGGGGGGATCAGAAGGAGCTTTGTGTTCTGTGTCACTAGGCCCAGATTGTGCTGTAATCATGTATCTTTTACCTGTCCTCTATTGTAATACTTATATATTCTTGTAAAGAGCCAAGTCAATGCATTCGAGATAAAATATCAGTTGTGTACAGTTGTACAAATTTAGTAACAAAACTGAAGGAGTAGAGTGGGACATCTAATCTTAGGGAGCATCAGAAAATACCTTAATGGTCTCTCATCTCAGAGTGGAATGTTTGCCTTCTTCAGCCAGAGGGATGGTGTGGGGATTGTTTGGAATGAAGACACAAGAGACAGAGCTAATTCGATTTTGTGTTCTCCCTTCATCTTTTCATTTGAACAGAGAGACGTGTCTTTATATTATTCACTTAAATTACTGAACACAAACAGGAGCAAAATAATAGACACAGATGACTAAGCAAGGCCCATCTGCCCCATCTCCAACCTTTCTCTCCCTCCCCAGATTAGCAGGTGGCACCAGTTCTTGGCCAGTGACTCTAGTTATCTTATTACAGGGGGTTGTTCATTTGCCCAACTCCTTTGAAACGACAACAAAAAATTTTGGTAATGACTGACTGTATGTCCATTGGCTAGAGCACCAATTCCTGAGGACCAGACAGAAGCTTGGCAGTTGACCAGACTTCTGTATTTGTGTTAGGATGGTCTGGCTGACAACAGAAAGCCGGGTTGATTTAAGCTTGTGTTTTTAGATACTGGCAAGCTTGTTCACTGCTGGCTGGAAAAAGCTAGTCCTGACAAATCTCAAAAACTTACAAAAATAAATAAAAAAATAAAGCAGGGCTCTTGTAGATTTTGTCTGAGAGTGGTGATTCCTACCAGTGGTGGATAATGTATCGCTGGGTGACACGGAATGCAGGAATCATTACTGTCAATTTTGCATTTGACCTATCTGTGAAGGAAAATGAGTTTCTGACTAGGCTGGGCTGTGAAATATGACAGATGAGATAGAGGTTTAAAGTGGAAGAGTATGTTGGAAGGACACCTGCCTACCGCCAGAGAATGGACCCAAGTCCTCTAGTGCAAATCGTACATTACATTTGTAGTATCTTTGAGGCAATGTGTTTGGCTTAAGAAAAACAATATGGGTAAATTCTGTAACCTTGCACATGGGTCCTGGATGGTATTTCAGAACAAGTGATACAATAAGCAATGAGAAAAGAGTTACAGTGCTTTATAGAGAGCCAACGTGAATTCACTAATTTCTTTTTTCAGCACAATTCTGGGACAGGAACTCAGAGGCATGTCATAGACCCAATTTATTAGACTTCAGCAAGATTTTTGGCCTTGTCTCTCATAATCATTTTGTGAACAAGAAGAAAAATATAGGTTAGGTGGTATTATGATCATCAAGAGTCATAATTAATTTTATAACTATTTCCAAGGTCACTGGCTAAGAAAATAGATTTCATTCTGGTTTGAACTTTCTAGGATCATTGCAGAAATTTCTATCCTGGACTCTGTCTTACTCAAGTTTTGTGCCTGTCTGGGATGAAGATATGGTTTCAAATTATGCACAAATAGGAAGGGTCACAAATAATGGAGCATGGGAGAAACAGTACACAACTAGATTTTAACTAACTGGACAGTGACCAAAGTAAGATTTAGTAGGGCTAAAGGTGAACTTGTGTTCAAAAACCTAATGGAAAAATTGAGAGAGATGAAGCTTAGGATTTTTAGCTGACCCTAGCCAGTAGTATACACTTGGCTGGCAGTAAAACTAATGATATGTTTGAATTCCTTAATAAAAATATAGAATGAGCAGGTGACTACTTTGTGTGTGTTGGGTAAGAGGGGTTAGAAAAATTGAAGGTGACGTTTGCCCAGGGTCACAGGTCTTGTTAATGTTCACATTGTACCATTTTGGCTCATTTCTAAATCCCTCTTAATCTTTAAGTTCGAAAGATCCAAAAAGCTGTGAATCAATGGATTTAAAAGCTACTTTAAGAGAGTACAAGAGTAATGGGGGTGGCTGGGTGGCTCTCTTGGTTAAGAATCCAACTTCGGCTCAGGTCCTGATCTCGTGGTTCGTGGGTTCGAGCCCCGCGTCAGGCTCTGTGCTGACAGCTCGGAACCTGGAGCCTGCTTCAGATTCTGTGTCTCCCTCTCTCTCTGCCCCTCCCCTGCTCACGCTCTGTCTCTTTCTGTCTCTCTCAAAAATAAATAAATGTTGAAAAAAATTTAAAAAGAGAGTAAGAGAGTAAAACTGTACTCAAAGTAGGATCTTCTGATTATGATTTAAAGACATTTAATTTGTCATGTTAAAGTTTTTTTTTTTTTTCTTTCTCTAATCAAGAAAAAGTCGTTAGAGGATGTGTGGAAAAACTTGGTAGTTACATGAAAGTTGGAGGAAATTGACAGAACAACTTTCAAGGAGTAAGCCATGAAGTTTGCATATTTTACCATATTATGAATTTTAAGGTTCGGTTCCATATGTATTTTTTGCTCACTCTGCGTTGAATACACCATAGCCACAGAGACTCAGAACTTATAAATGGCCTGTTTCCTGTTCAGTAAAAGATAAAAAGTAATTTAGGAGGAACTCGAGAAAGTTTCAAGGTTAAGGAGTATCAAATTGATTAGCAAGGCAGGCCAGGAAGGGTTTCTGATGGTCTGTGTTTCACTGGTGGGAAGAGCAAGGACAGACTAGGATGAAAAGCGTGTGTGAGGTTTTGGAGACTTAGATGCATGATCTTTTAAAATTGGTTTTTGGAAACTGCTCATCATTACCCACTTAGAACATCTTACTCAGATTTGAGCGTAAGTTCTTTATAGTTCTAAAATTCATGTGGTACGTGTAGATCATCATTCTAATTATTATTTTCATCATCGAAAACTGGGACCTAATGCTTATATACTTTGTAAAGTGTTTGGATTTATTTTAGTTCACTAAGATTTTTGTACCCGTAACAGCCTTTCCATAGGTATGTAATTCTCTGGGGGTAAGAATCATAGTATACTTTTCATTTCTGCAGGGCCTTGGCACACTGCCTGGCACATAGTAGGCACCTAATAAATATTTATGAATAAGCACAAAGTAGTCTAGGTATTAAGATTGAAGTCCTCATTGTGCATAGTGGAAAATTAAGTCTTTGATTGGTTATGTGACCTGGCATTTTGGAGCAGAGGGGGACCTCAGAAAGGAACACAAACAACTTTTTCATTTTACAAAGAGGAAATTGAGGCCTGCTAGAAAGGTGCTTCCTGAAATTTAATCAGGGAGCTGATGTCTGAGCCTGGAAATTGGCACATTGTCTCTCACTCAGGATCCACCGCTTACTCCCTTGCCTTCAGGATGATTTGGAGCAGGTAGCGTAGTGGGGTTGAAGCAGGGTCTTCAGAGTCTACGTGCATTTTTCTAGTCTGTTCTCAGGATCTAGTGCACATGCCTCTTTAGGGGTCTCATCTCTTATTCACAGGTGAGCACCAGTCCACGTTTTTGCTTGTAGCATTAGGTGAAGATGATGTAAATACTGTTTAAACCATAGGCAGTCCAGTGTCCAGCACAGACACCCTTTCAGGAATAATTTTGCAGCCACTCTGTTTATCCTACGTGCTTTGGGGATGCCAACATTAGTGTGACCCCTGGCCAACTTCTGTTTTGTTTGTTTTCTGTTTCTGACTGCGTCTTTTCACTGAGGTTATTCACATAGTACTATTTTCTGTGAATGTTTGGTATCTTGTTTACCCAACTAACTAAAGTCATATGGCTTTTTGTTTTCTACCGATAAGGTCAGTTTCACATGAAAATAGAGATTTGTTACATGGCTCTGAATTAAAGCATGGTGTTGAAATTGGGTATCAAACGGATTTTTCTCTTAGATACTATATTGAATTCAGGATGCTTTCAACAGTATCAGAAAACCTGCTTAAAACTTGCTTAACCAGGAAAAAAATTGACTGGCTCACATAATGGGGAGGTCCACAGGTGGGGAGGGCCTCAGGGTTGGTTGATAGAGGGACTTAATGGAGTGTCTCTCCACAGGTACCGGGTTTCTTTCTGTCTCATCTGTTTACATTCACCACATCCATGGCATCCATAAGCTGCTCATGAATGGCTACCAGTAGCAGTCAGGGTCACATGCTTGGCTCACGGCTGATTGCACACAGGCGGGAGCACAAGTGGGAAGATGGAGACACTGAGAGTAAGCAGACTTCTCTCCCAGAGAGGAAAAGTCTTCCCATCTGTCTCTCTGGACCAGTTTAGGGCAGAGGTATAAAAACCCTCACCTTGGATTGGCACATCCTGATTGGTGTAGGCCTGTGCCCCTGAGCAGTTGCTGGCAAGGGGGATGGGAGGACTTCACCAGTCCTGGGGCTGGAGTCTGTCCCTTAAGCAAGTGGCATGGTCCCTACATGGTGGGGGAAGGGCAGCATGAATGTTGGGGAGTCAACCTCAGTTTCACTTGGCGTGAAAGGCCGTAGTTAGCTAACGTTTCCCGTCAACAGCAGTACAGGCGCTCTTTGTTACTGTCATTACCTCAGACTGACAATCTGAGAAAGGTACAACAAATGCATTAGTTATATATTCCTCTTTCCTAACCCTTATTTATGTTTGTTTCCACTTCAGTAAGTCAGAGGGCATTTAGGGAGGAAGTAATATGGAGGGATTGATCATTAAATAGTACCTTCAAGGGAACTTGGGATCTGGTGGGAAAGGCAGGAGAGAAACAATTGCCAAATAAGACTCTTTGTCAAGCATGCATTTCAGGGATGTTGACTTGTAGGAGCTCAAAGCTAGGTTTGTGGAGGGGACAGAGCCTCTCTGGTTTCACACTCAGTGCCACTGGACTGGCTACTTTTCTTCCATACCCTGGGGTAAGTGAGTACAACTTAATGCAACATTATTTATTATTCGTGTAAATCATTTCAAGTGAAAAGGTTTCATCAAAGCGCTGAGCTAGTCAAGATTCATTCCTAATCCTTAAAGGAACTTTGGAGAGAGAGAGAGTGAGAGCAAGAGAGAAAGAGAGAGAGAGAGAGAAGGAGAGGTAGAAGTAAAGGGGGAGAGAGAGAGAGAGAGAGAGTGAGTGTGTGTGTGTGTGTGTGTGTGTGTGTGTGTGTGTGTGTGTCTGATAAGGAGAGTCCTGGGTGCTGTGTGTATGTGTGTGTGTGTGTGGGGGGGGTGGGGTGGGATAAGGAGGGTCCTGGGTGCTAAGAAGGGTAATACAAGGCAAGATGATATGAAAACCTAGAGGGACATATCTGAGTTGGATGAATGGGGAGTTATTGAGAAGAGGATGAATGTATTGTTTTAAAGTTGGGCCAATAGAATTTTGAAAGGTTAAATGAGGGTATTCCAAAAGTTGACAGTTTGTGTAAAGACCTTAGTATTGTACAATATGGAGTTTGAACATGGAGGGCCAGTTTGGCTGATGTATACGGCAGAAGGGGATGGTTGCAAGTGTATCTGTCAGTACTGGTTGGGGTCACAACATGCCAAGCCCAGGATAAAATTTATATACATTTTGTTAGGCAATCGGGGAGCCATTTAAAAAAAAAGGAATTTGAGACTTTATTTAAATAATGCATTAAAACTATAGTTTACAGTTATTATACTTTAATGTAACTTGGGCGTGAATAAGTGTTGTTGATGTGCTTGGCCCCCACCCCACTGGTATTTCCTAGTAGCACATCTTATGATTCAGATGCCTGTTTCATAATTGATGTACTTTGCTGCCTTTTGTATTTGAAAAGAGTGCTGTTACGAAGCAACAGAGTGGTATTAGGATATAAAAAGTAACAGAATATAGAGCAACCCTCCACACTTCTTGCCCCTTTGTGTACCTAAATGTAATTCTTAGGTTTATCTGCTTATGTTTTAAGAGGGAGGCAATGGCCATCATGTTCTATGAGGCAGTTAATTATTAAGGTTAGTGACATGAGAGTCTTTACGTACTTGGGAAGCAGACTAGCATGCTGGGAAGAGTGGACCTGGTCCTGTCCATTTTTTTTCATTTTTTTCCTGGTATTTACTGGCTGTTTTGACCATATAAACCATTCACTTCTCTCATCCTGTTTTATTCTTTATAAAATGGTGACGATTATTCCCTGCCCACTAAACACAACATTTATGAGGCTCAAAAAAGGGATTGTGTGTGGTGGCAATGTATAAATAATAAATATAGTGAACAACTGTACACATAGTGTTACATATAAATGTAAAGTGAATTCTCTTGTACCTCCATTTTCATTTGTAATTTCGTATTTCTGTTCATTCACTCATTTATTCATTATTCAAGGATTTATTGACTATATATTGTGATCCATACTCCATTCTAGATGCTGGGGATATAACAGTGAACATAGCAGCCCAGAATTTCTGGCCTTGCAGTTTAGATTCTTGTAGGGGAAGGGAGACAATGGAGAACTAAACAAAATACAGATCATGCAAGGTACAGTCGTGACCAGTGGAGAAAAATTAAGCAGATAAAGGGAATAGTGAGCACTGAGGTGTGTGTGTGTGGGGGGGGGGAGGGCAGATGCAGATGCTGCTATTTAAAATAAGGTGTTCAGAAAAGACTTCACCAATCAAGTAACATTTGAATGTTGATTTTGCGTTAAAGATCTGGAAGGGCAGAAGGGATGAGGTCTGAGAATATCCAAGAGTAGGGAATTGTGGGCAGAGGGAACAGCCCAGTGCAGAGGCTCTGAGGCAGAAATAGCCTTTAAAGGGGAGACCAGCATGGCTAGAGGTCAGTGAATGAGGGGGTAAGTCATCGAAGTTAGAAAGGAAAGAAATGAAGGGCCAGACCATGTAGAGCATTGTAGGCTACCATAAAGACTTTGGGAATCCGTAGGATGCTTTATTTACATTTAAAAGTGATCACCTTGCCTCCTCTGTTGTACCTGGGGACCAAGGTGGTAGCAGAGAAATGGGTTAGGCAGTGACCACACTAGGCATCCAGGTGAGAAATGATGGGAGTTTAGGTGGGATAGTGATAGAGGTGGTAAGAAGTGAGGGGGTCCTGTTTGGCAGGATTTGCTGCTGAGTTAGATGTGGGATGTGAGAGACTTTTAACCTGAAAATGTGCTATCCACCGATAGATTAATAAAGTAATTAATGTCTTACTCTTTTGTCATAGAAATCAAAAGAGCCATTTGCAAATAATATCTCACTTCTGTCGAGTAGGTGTTACATGCTAGATATTACTCTAAATGCTTAGTATATCGTTTCAGTTTATTCTCATACAGACCTTATGATATTATCCTATTTTACAGATGAGGAAACCAAGGCATAGAGAAATGGAGTAGCTTCCCTAAGATTATGCAGCTAAATGGAATTCTCTAGTCAGCACATTCAGCTGTTGAACCTGTTGTAAAGATTGTTTTATTTACAAAACATTTATCGAGTATGGTCCATGGGTGGCCTGGTCTGTAATTCCCTAGTACCTTGTTTATGATGCTGAACATATTGTTATAATTATTACTTTTATATCAAAGTTCACACTGTGCTCCAAGCCCCTGTGGGAAAGGACTTGTGCCCCATTCAAACTTTGAATCTCTGATGTCTGGCACATAGTTATGATAAACAGATTTTGTTAAAAAAAAAAAAAAACAGTTCTGTTTTTTTTTAAAAAAAGGTTAAAAAAAGTTGTCAAGCATTATGCTAGGACTGGTGTGTGAAGATCAGGCGGACATGACCTCTTACCTTGAGGAGCTCACTTTGTGTTGTCCTAGATCTGCCTCTCAACAGAGAAATTACCACCTGGAGGGCTGTTAGAACACACATATATTGTTGGAGTTCAGGGGCAAAGACTTACCCTCTCAAGGAGGCAACTTTGGGAGGCATACTGGAGATGGAACCCAGCCTGGGTCATACAGGCTGAGCTGTCCTGGTGAGGGAGGAGAGGGAAGGGAAGTCGAGGTGCTATTCCAGCTGTGCAAGATCACATAGAACAAGAAAGACATGACGGAGCCTAAAACAGATGCCCCGGTGCGATCCGTGGCATCAAATAATGTTTAACGTTTTACTCAGTGTAATAGTGACATATTTCATGTGCGTATTCCAGAGTTCTTAGGAAATTGTTCTATGTGTTTAGCATATAGGGCAACTCTGAGTGAGAATATTTGATTAACATTGTATGCCAGTCCTTTGAAATTCCGACACTGCACCGTGCATATCTTTCTTTTAACATCACCCTATCTCTGACTCCATAAACCCGCTGTTGAAGGTGGAGAGAAAGGCACTCATGTGGCAGTGTTAGTGCAGTGGGTGGAGGAGCAGGGCACACCATTTGCAAGTAGCCAGCTGTCAGTTAATGCAAAGGGCCCCCCTTCCCCAGAACACCGCTCATCACAGGATCTTGTTCATGAGCTTCTTAGAAGTTCTACTCCATATCTGAGGTTAGTTTAACTACCAAATGACAGAAAGCAGAGCAGAGGGTACATTTTTCTTGGAAAAAGAAAAAAAAAAACCAACCGGAAAAAGTTTCACAGGAGCTCACGTGTTGCTATTCGCATACTTTTTTCTTGACGGCTACACTTAAAATTCATTCCACATGGCCTCCAAGAGAAAGGAGGTGGGGAGAAGCCTGCATTTGATAGCTTTGTATGTTCCCCCAAAGAAAGGGAGTGCTTGAAAAAAGAAAGGCAGGCTTTCAGATGTTGTCTGAACAAAGATATGGAAATGTGAGGCGAGAGCAGCATCTGGAGGTTTTCAAACACTGGAACACAGGCTGCACGCTGCTTTTGCTGTTGGAGGAGTGAAAAGCTGTTTCCTGTCATTTCCCATCTTGTCACTTCCAGGACCAACATCTTGCTACTTCTTGCACCAGCTGTTGTTGTTGTTGTTGTTGTTTTTTCACTCTGCAGACAGATGGCAGGAGAGCTTGGATAATTCCCCGCCCCCCCCCCCCCCGCCAGTTCTAAAGAAGTTTGCTTGTGTGCTACCTTTATAAAATGATCCTGTGCCCCTGTCACTCACTTGATTCTGTTAGCAGAGTCAGGAAGGGAGCAGAGGGGATCCAGAGGAGACTTTTAACAGCTTGAGATTTCATGTCTTGTGAAAACGCTCCCTCCTTCAGAAACCTCACCTCTGTTGGTGCAGCCGTTTTGTTTCCGGGGTTTTTCACCAAAAAGGAGGGAGGGTGGAGGGATTGAACTTTCGTACCATTGCTTCTGTACAAACCCGAGATTTCTGACCATGATTTCTCTGTACTCTGAACCCCGAGTAGCAGTTCTGACATCCTTGTTCGCCTCCCTGCATTTTAGCTGTAAGTGCAACTGGGTACAGGTGACAGCACCATCTTTTCACAGGCCTATGTATTTATCTTTCGTTGTTCTTTTTACACCTGTTACTTTAAGTATTTTCCTTGGATTCCTCAGGGTAAGAACATAGAAGTAAATGGTGCAGAGAAGGCCTTACACATCGAGGAGATACTTGGTGGAAACAACTTAGGTTCTGTTTAAAATTTGTATTTTTTGTCACAAGATAATAACCTCAAGGAGGAAGCTGTTCCTTTCTTTTTCTCACAATAGTAGATAACTTTTAATAACATTAAATTGCAACTCTAAGAAGTAACATATTCTCTGTAGAAAACCTAGAAAAAATGTATTACAGAAAAAATAAATGCATCCACAATTTTATAGTAACTACTCTTACATTTGGTGAAGTTACTTACAGCTTTTTCCTTGGAGTTAGGTGTGCATGTAATTTGTCTTGTATCCTTACAAACTTATGTTAGTACTTGGTCATTTTCCCGCGTGGATTTGGTGGTAGTGGGAATGGTCATGACAGTTATACTTGCTAAGATTATTGAGCACTTACTGTGTGACAGTCACCATAATAAATGCTTGACATGCAGTACACATTTCAATTCCCATGTCAATCCTATACAGTAAAGATTAATTGATCCTTATTTTAGACACTAGTGAAGCGAGGCTAAAAAACATTAAGTAATTTTCCCAAGCTCACACACTGCACAGGAGGTGACGTTAGGATTGAGGCCAGTCTGTCCCTGAAGCTCATGCTGTTTATCATTTGTACATCCTTTTTTTGAAAAGTCTGAATATTTCTAAGACTCTTGATACATATTGTGTAAGACTTGCTATCAATTCTCACTTCCCCCATTTATGAGAATACTTCCTTGCACAGATGTAGATCTTCTTTTCACAGGTGCTCAGAATGAATGATTGCTCACTCGTTACCTTAGCTCTTCTCTGATTGCCGGAGAGATTGGACATTTTTCACGTGTTATTGATCATTTGTATTTCGTCTGTAAATTGTTCATGTCCTGCGATACTGCTTTTATTGACCACTTAAATTTTTTTTGGTACAAACTCGTCATTTGTTAAATATATTAACCCTTTGTCTTTTGTTTAAAGCATATTTCCTTCTTTTGCTTATTTGTGAACAAAATACTTACGTGAACGTTTTAAGTATGTACATATCCATATATTGTTTTCTGTATTCCTTTCCCACAAATCAGTGATTTAGTTTGTTTTCCTTTTTTATGATTTTATTACTTATAGCCAACTTTTTCATTCACATCTGGAATTTATTTTAACATATGATGTGAAGTGAGACCCTGATTTAGTTATTTTATGCATACATAATACTGTTTTTGTTTTGCTAATCCATTTTTTAGTTGTCAGACATTATATATTCTACTCCTGTGGTGTGCGTTATTGTATTTCTTTTCTTTATTGACATCTGCTTAAGCTATCTTTTCTGTGTATGTGACCTGTCAGTTTTAATGCCCGTAGTACGTTTTAGTTATTGTAAGTTTGTAAAATGGTCAAGGAGCTTTTTTTATTGAAAGGAGCCAGATCACCGCATTAGAAGGTCCATTCCCAAAGCCTCAGTGTGGCCTTGTCCTTGTTTTGTTGACTCGGCCGTGTCTCTAATTTAAATCTCATCAGCAAAATGAAAGGCCATAGTATGTGAATTCCAGAATTTTGAAGTTTTGAGATTTTAAAAATTGAGACTTGTAGTTGATACCAGTTACCTCACTAAAATTTTTGCAGTTCTTTGAATTTGTGAAATCTACATATACATGATTTAAAGTACTCAGGATATTGTCCCTGGTTTTTGCGTTTCATGTTTTAACTATTTTAACTCACAACACGTAGGACACCAAATGGGTAGAGTTTTTTTTTCCATAGCAACCAGTTCTCCAGCTCTCCAGACACCAACTGGGTGTTCCACAACGAAATCCTTTTCTGACACTAACTGCCTGAAGTGTGTGTAGGCCCTGCAGGAATAAGGGGTCGGTCCCATGATACTGCCCCCACTTCAGACACCAGTCATAAGTCCCAGGTTGCCACCTGTGCTTCTGACTGATGAGCTGTAAATTTGGTGGTTGGCACGATGCCCTCCCTCCTCAGGTTTAATAATTTGTTGGACTGGAACTCACAGAACTCAGGAAAGCATTTTACTATTACGGGTTTGTTGTAAAGGACACAACTCAAGAACAGTCAACTGTAGTAGGTACATGGGACAGGTGTGGAGGGAGGGGCCCAGAGCTTCCATACCCCCTCTAGGCATGCCACCCTCCAGGCCCTTGGAAGTGTTCACCAACCCAGAGTTGCCTGAATGCTATTGTTTAGGGGCTTTTATGAAAGTGCTCATGAAAGTTTCATTACAGAGGCATGCTTGATTCAACCATTGGCCGCTAGTGATTGAAACTCTCCAGCCTGTGTCCCTTCCCCTACATTGGAGCTCAGGGGTATCGCTGAAAGTTCCAATCCTCTGATCGTGCCTTGGTCTTGGCAGCCAGCTCCCATCCTGAAGCTATGTGGGGGATTCAAGTTTGTCTGAGAACAAAAGACAGTCCTATTATTCAGGAGATTCCACGGGATTTAGGAGCTCTGTGTCAGGACCTGTGGACAGAGATAAATATTTATTTACCACCATTCTATATGAAGTTCTGAGTTTGTGGCAAATAATAACCAGGTAAATATGGCCTGTATAGACATGGTTTTTATTCTCTCCTTCCTTTGAAATACCTGAGGGCTTCACTGGAGAAAAGAAATAAAACAAAATTTTCAAGTATAGGTGAAGTTTGCAAGGGAAGTGTGATATTTATATAAAGTTAGCATCAAAAAGGAACGATTTTGCTTGCATCACTGAGGAGACTAGAGATAGCATTGGTAAAACACAAGTGGGCTATGTTCTTTCAGAATTGCAGCAAGCCTTCATAGTAACTTAGGTGATCCCAAAATGTTACCTTGATTTTATTTAAGGAAAGAATGGAGTCTTGCTTTCCCAGCATGGTTTTATGTGCATATTAAGTACAGCTTCCCATGACCAAGGTCTTCTAGAATAAAAATAATGCCCCTTAATTTTGAGTCCTCTTTTACAATCTGAAAAGTGGAGGCGCATTTCTCTATTTGATCCTCATAATCACACTGTGAGGTAGCTTAGTCCAAGATGTTATTATTACTACCTCTACTTTGCATATGAGTAAAATGAGACTCCTATTTAAAATACTCTCCAAAGCTCTCATGACTCGTAGGTGGTGGGACTGGCCTGTAACGTAGCTCTTATGAGACCTGAACTGGTGTTATTTTGACTTGGTAATTTCCAAGCCCTTCTTTTTTAAAATTAAAAAAAAATATATTTTTAGGGATTTGCAAATCCCTATTTTAGAGGTGCCCACCTCTAAAATATTGAGGAGTGTCTTTTAGGTGCCTGCCCAGAGTGACATACGCCAAAATATTTTTTAAACTGTGAAGTAGTGTTCAGATGTAAAGCTTTCTCTGTGTTACTCCTCAGGGACCAACAGTTAGATACCTGTCTTCTCTGTTCAGTGTTGTATGGTGGTAATTAACAAAGTTGTACTATACGTGAACTTTTTTTTTTTTAATATGCCTCAGCTGTCATGAAGGACATTTTTAACTAAAAGGAGAAATAATATTCATTTTTCCTTGTTCATTTGAAAGTAAATGGTACTTGAGGCAGACTTACCAGATTTCTCTTCCACCCTCTGACTCGTAATCATGATTTTTTTTCATAATCTTAAGGAACAGGGTAAAAAATTCCATCTCAGTTTATAGTTAGTGTTTTGGAAGTTTCATACTTAGGTGTGTTCAAAATAGTACCATGTGTTGTGGTAGTCATGAAAGCTGTCTGCAAATATTCCACCTCTCTCTGTCTTTCTCTACACACATGGCCTTCCCTGACCACTTTAACTTTGGGTAGCCGTAGGACTTGATTTTGCCTAAGAAAGGCGAGTCTGACTTCTTAGTTTGTACTTTACCATATTCTCCTGTCCTCCACATGAGGATTAGTGATATTCAAGATGGTGGCTGCTCCATCAGCCTGGGCTCCTGAATGACCGTAATGAGAACTGCCTTGTCGATTCATAATAGACATAGAATGTGAAGGAGAAATAAACCTTTGTTATTTTCAGCTTTTGCGATTTCATATTACCTAACTTGTCCTAACTGAGGCAGGATCATAAGAATATGCTTATTACGCATCATGCAGATCTTTTGGCTGTTTCAATCTTACGATCTTAAATTACACCCAAACTGAATACTCCTTAATATCACCAAGCAGGATGTCTCCATTCTACAGGGGCTCACAAAACAGAATTTGGAAATTGGGAGGAATAGCTTGTAATAGGCACTCAGTGCTCAGATCAGAGCCATTGTTGCACAGCCAAGAGAGAGATTTGCTTCAGTTACTAGAGTAATTTTTGACACATAGTTGATTTGGTCTTTATTCATAAAGGTCTGCCAGATTATTAGGAATTTATTGGAGGCATACCTTTAAAATAGGAGTAAATGCCACTTAAATATGTTGATTTGAAATTAGGAAAAGGCAAGATTTTTCCCAAGGGGCCTATTAACATCCGCTGAGGATGGAAAAGGTTACTCAGTCGCTCATGTTGACTGACAAAAGCATCAAATAAGAATAGTATTGCACTGAGTTGCTTCATTCCAGGGTTGACATTCGGCTCTGATGTGCTTAGAGAACTGAATCTGAACAAAACACAGCGGTATACCACGTCTTACTTGTCTTCTCATTCGTATACTTTCCCCTTTTTCTTTTCTACTCCCTCATTCCCACCCAGCTTTCCTTGCTTACCTTCTTTCCTGTAATTTAGCTCATCAGGGTCTTTGTTACAAAACTGCTTTGTAAGTCACTTATTTTGGAACTTGGAAACCATTTTCCCAGGAAAGAGATATCGTGTCCCAAATTAGAAAACTTGACTTTGCCAATTGTATCATGAAGTTACATTAAAACTTACTAAGAGAGGGGCACCCGGGTGACTCAGTCAGTTGAGTAACCAACTTCAGCTCAGGTCCCGATCTCATGGTTTGTGAGTTTGACCCCCACATCGGGCTTGCTGCTGCCAACCCAGAACCTGCTTCGGATCATGTGTGCCTGTCTCTCTGCTCCTCCCTCCCTCTCTCCCTGTCTCTCTCTCTTTCAAAACTAAATCAACATTAAAAAAAAAAAAATACCGAGAGAGGCCTGAGCCCTGTGGAAACCTTAGCTGCCTTGAGGCAACACAGGTGGGAGGTGGATGGCATGGATCTTTGGTACTGGCAGCCTGAACAAGCAGTACTTGGCTGTTCTACCATCTTCTCATATTTAAGAGAAGTTCTTTGCATTTTCCAGATTATCTCTGTCATACTTCACGAGCCATCTGTGGACTCTGAGCTTCAGAGTGGCTGTGCAGCCTCAGTCCTTGCTGGAGGATAGTGCCTCTGCCGTGACTGCTGGGGCTGAGGGCATAGAAAGTTCCCCTCTGTCTTGGCCATTCTTCACACTGTCGTCCTCTGTCTCATGAGCCTCTTACACTTCTGGGAGGGGCGTGAGGCTCCAGTCCTCCCACTGTGCCTTCCTGGGGCTGCTGCTCGAGGAGGGCCCCCTCTCGCTAGTTCTGTTTTCCTTAGGCCCCGTCTAGATCTTCGACACCCTTGCTCTCTGCCAACTATTAGTGGTGCAGGGTTCGGACGGGTACTGGTTTGGGCATTCTGTGGGGAGAGGGGTCAGAGAGAGTTAACAAGCAGGCACCATTTGGCAACCTGCCTGGACGCTTTGGGCAGTGGGGTGGACCAGTCCGTTCAAAGGGGCACACAAGCAGGACTAGGGGGAGGGCATGTGGTCTCTACCCTCTACCTCTCGCCCCTGGGCCCTGCATGTAGGGCTTTCTCTTCTGCCTGCATGCTTCATATTTTTAGCTCTCTGCAAAGAGAAAAATCATGGATTATTATTTAACTCGCTCATGATTTTAAAATCCATTTTCTGGAACGCATCAACTAAAAATAGGGATTTCTGTGGTGTTGAGCATTCCAAAATCAGGAATTTTCCATCTCTTTTGTCTTTACTTCCTTTCATTCTCTCACTTGCTTTACTTCCTCCTGCCTTCCCCCACCCCCACCTCTTTCTTTTCCACTTCCCTCTTGATCCTTCCCTTAGCTTATTGCCCACACTCCTTTCCTTGTGTGGACTTCTGTGTTATATGAGGAGGCGGAGAGGCACACTGTCCAAGGACCCAGTGCAGGTAGTAATGTCATTGTCCTGTGCAGGTAATTCTTCAGTGAGTGGCATTAGAAGAAGGACTTTATCTTTGAAATCAGGAAGATCAGATTAAGCCGAGCATTTGAAAGCACACCATGCAGATGCTGAGAAAGCATCTTGCCCATGCACTTGAACTGAAAGAAAAACTGTGTGATATGATCAGTATATGATGATGGCTTTTCAGATCAGGTAGCTGAGTTGTATTTATAATGTAAGATATTTCTTGCTCTGGTGTGGAAGATAAAATGAATGATAGGTTACCAAGAGGATTTTCTAGAGTTTGGGTTGCAGAGAAGTAGGTGCTTGTGAATAGGCCTGTGTGTGTGTGTGTGTGTGTGTGTGTGTGTGTGCATGCATGTGCGTGTGTGCATGTTAGAGGCTTGGAGAAATCAGAAGGAGGAGAAAGAATATTCTGTACAGAAAATTGGCATAGTTACTGTAAAAAAAAAAAGTATTTATTTATTTATTTATTTATTTATTTATTTATTTATTTAGAGAGTGTGTGTGCAAGCAAAGGAGGAACAGAGAGAGAGGGAGAAAGAGAACCCCAAGCAGGCTCTGCATTGTCAGCACAGAGCCTGATGCGGGGCTCGAACTCAGGAACCGTTGAGATCGTGATCTCAGCCGAAATCAAGAGTCTGTCACTGAACTGATGAGCCACCCAGGTGCCCCAATATAGTTGCTTTTGATAGGAGCTAGCGCATTAGTGAAAACACACTTTATTGGCAGAGTTTAGTTCTCTTTCCAGTTTGGTTCAGCAGGGGTGACAATGTGGGATGCAGCTGGAAACAGTAAGATTATCTGTGCAGCAGGCTTGTACCTGTCCCTACCTGTCATGCAGTGAACAGGATTTGATGATTAATCTTTCTATGCTTTTTTCCCTAAAGCTGCTGGCAGTCTACCAACTGTCTAAACCTTGAGGACTGACTTGGGTTGGAAAAATAAACCCCGTCTCCTGAAATTCACATCAGCTTAAACGCAGAGCAGCCAGCAGAGGAGATGAGAAGGACCTCCAGCCTGGCTGCCGGCAGACGGCAGCCACAATTAGGATCCTTCAGCTTTCCCAAATCTCCCTGTGTAGAGGAAAACTGTTGGATTGAATGGGGGCCGGAAAACCGGCGTGACTTCATTTAATTACCTTCATCCCACGCTCCCCTGTCCACACTTGGCTGTCTGTTACTGCGATCCAGTCCTGACCCATAGAGGGTGGAGTGGGGGGAGGGCATGGCCCAGAGGAGTTTTCAGTTTCTCAGCTTGCTTCCTTCGCAGAATCTGCAGTCACCTACCACCCTCCTCAGCTTTTGCCATTTTGGAGTCTCCTCTCTGCAGCTGTTTATTCAGATTTTGTTTTAACTGACTAGGTTGTGTTTCTTCTTTCCCCCCAAACACATTTATCTAGAAGAAAATAGTATGTCATTATAATAAACAGAAGGCAAGTATCACTGCCTAAGAAAGAAACTGTAAAGGCGACTACAGCACGGTGAAAATATCATGAGATTCTAGTTGGATACTTTTTCCTAGGGAAGGCTCTGAACTTGAGCCTTCTCTCCTGTAAGGTTCAAAGGGAGCTTGGAGAGTCAGGCGTTTTGAATTCAGTAAAGCACCGTGCAAGGCACTTTTCTTAACCAATTGGAAGGATTCCTAAGGAAAGGCCTATATCCAGCCGAAACCATTCCTCTTAGGTCTTCTTTTCCTGGGATGATTTTAAAGATGAAAAAAGAGAGAGCACTTAAAAATAAAACCTGCCTACTCAGAAATAATTCAGATCTTTTCATCCTTTGTTGTTGCTCTGGACGCTCCTTGTAGTATCTTGTCCAGCACTCAGTAGGTATTTGTGCCATGAATCAAGATGTCCACATTGATGTTTAGTTTCATTGCCCTTCCTCTAAAGACCGTATACCTCTCTCTTGTTTTCTGTGATTTTTTGGTAGTTCTCTTTTATGTGCTTGCTTGCAACATGAGTCTTTGCTTCTTCTGTGTGCATACACACAGATGTGCACACCTTTTCAAATGATACATGGTTGTATCAACCTATCAAGATGATAGTTTGAGTTGTCTTGTTAACCAGGTGTTCTTTTCCTGGTATTGGCATTAGGTGTTTGAGAGTACCTTTCCCAGCATACTCTACTTGGACTGGCACAGATGAGCATTCCAGGGCTTTACACGCAGGCAACACCAAACATGTTGCTTGTTGTTATGGGGTGTCTTTCTCTTTGGGCACCCACAATATATGCAGCACTAGGCTGTTGCCATTTTCTTGGAACTAGAAAATTAGGAACATAAAGTTGCTTTTTTTTTTTTAATTTTTTTTTTTATCATTTATTTATTTTTGAGACAGAGAGAGACAGAGCATGAATGGGGGAGGGTCAGAGAGAGGGAGACACAGAACCTGAAACAGGCTCCAGGCTCTGAGCTGTCAGCACAGAGCCCGACGCGGGGCTCGAACTCACGGACCGCGAGATCATGAGCCGAGGTCGGCCGCTTAACCGACTGAGCCACCCAGGCGCCCCAGGAACATAAAGTTTCTTTTACATCTCTGGGAAACCTTGATTTCCAGCTGTTGTGGTGGTATGAGTTGTCAACCGCTTTATTGTAGCCAGACAACAGGGTCTAGTGTAAAGAGAAAATTTGGTGACTGCTGTCTCCTGCCTGTTCCCCTCAAAGTCCTGTTACATTCACTCCCCACCCCCACCCCACCCCTTGATTAACAAAGAGCTAATCTGGGCATCTCAGCTGGAGAAAGAAAAGTCTTATGTGCCCTTATAATCCCCTATGCCTGTGACATTGCCTGATAAGGATTAATACCAACAATAAGCAGTAAATATTGTGTTCAGTGCTTACCATGAGCCAAATATTGTGCTTTAAAGGCACGATCTCGCTTAGTCTTAACAAAAACTCAGTGAAATTAAGTACTGTCAATAGCCCCGTTGTTACAGATGCAGATACAGGAAAAATTGAAGTTAAGTAATTGTCAAAATCTCAACAGCTGTTAAGTAGCTAAGGTGGAATTTAAGGGCAGGTGTATCTGAATTTTGAGCTCATTTTCATAACCACTGTATATGACATTGTATAATAACTTCCTCAATAAATGATAGAGTCCTTTACTCAGAAACTTTACAAGGATGATAAAAAAAGAATTAGTTGAGATGACACAACCCATGTTGTGAGAGGATTGTCTTCTTGACTCACAGTTCATGCAAAGAAATAATATATAACAGACTGTGAGTAATACATCAAACTGAACGAAATTTCATTCTTGAGTGAATTATCTGTATCTCCTTTTAAGAAAAATTGGTAAAGCGTTGAACTGGTCATGGCTCAGGGAAATGTATCTATTCTGGTTCTGTCTGAATTTTATTCTGCAAGCGTTAGTATTTTCAACATCCACTGGCCATCTTTTCTTGCCTTGTGCCTGTCCATGCAGGGCTGCATTTTTGCCTGCGGAGAATTCTCAATCTCCCTGTCTGCATTTGCTCCCAACTTCAGGTTTTGAATTCAGACTAATGTCTGTATTTGTAGCAGTTGCAGCTGGGAACTCAAACAAGATTGCTTGGCTTCACAGTGAGGCTGTTGCTTTTCTGATCAGGAGGAAAAGTTCAATAGCATGGAAGGCAGATCTCACTCAGTGTATTAAGATAACTATACAAAGATCGGAAGTAAAAACAGAACTCACCTAAAAAGCAGTTATTAGGTGAAAGGAGAAAAAATAGACAGTAGTCCCAGCAGTCAAGTGAATGTTTTCTAGCTGGTAAGGGTGACCTGAGTTGTTCTGAAGGAGAAGGCAATGAAGTAATTTTAAGAGGGTCAGTTTGACCAATCTAAACATTCAATACTAATGTTACGACATGTAATTGACATTGTTATCAATGTCTGTATTTGTCTCTGTGGTCCCTCAGCCCCCTTTAAGTAATACTGTGTTTTGTTTTGGTTTGGGTGTTTGTTTAACCATTGGGATTGTGTATTGTTTTATAGGGGACTGGGGGGATGGAGAGGTGATTATGAAGATGACCCATGTTGGCTGCTTCTGTGGGCAGAAGTTAATCTGGATAAAGCACCACAGAAACAGGAATTCATGGACGACTGGTCAGAGGGGGTCTCTTGCCTCATTTGCCCCTGCCACAGAGTTCATTCCTTTCTTGTCATACGTGTGCAGCCCACCATGGAGAGAAAAGAAAGTATTTGCACGTTTCCTTGACAAACTCTTTTGTATTCTTGTAGGAATGGATATGACACACAAGTAGATATACTCTGATGTGTGTTGGCTATGGCACAGGTAATAAAGACTGGCCAGGCAGTGCCATGAACCCTCAGTGAGAGGAGGTTTCTAAATCTTGAGCATTCGGCAGCAATCTAGACTAAACTTTAACGCTGTCACATGCCCAGGTCAAAGAAAGGAAATGAGCCGAATGAAAGATCATTTTCACTTTGCCAGAATGAATGCAGTTTTTTCCGGAGATTTCCCCATAACATGCCTTTCTTTTCTGGGTGGAGGGGGAGGTTGAGAATAGGAAGATGGGAGGTTGTCGTGAATTTCATATTACATTGATCAGACCAAGTTTAGCTTGCTCTGATATGTAAATTAGAGATTTGTGGTTGAGTGGAATTGATTTTGCTGAGACTAAATTAATCACAGTGCTTAATCACTGTAACCTTTAAACATTGCAGTCTTGGCCACAGCTGCAGGGCAGAGTGGTGTTCCTCTGAGCTTTATGCTGTCATTTCATGAAAGGCAGAATGCCTGTGACTTGTGCAAACAAGAATTCCCACGTGTAGGCTTCACTGCTGGTTTCTTGCCCTTCAGAGGGTTAGCTGGAGCATCTCCCATGGGGCCAAGAGGCTGCTGTGTCCTCTTCAACCAAAGAAGGCTTTCTTCTTCCATACAAGTGTTGGCAGGTTATTTTTTCCCCAAAGTCGAACTGGCTATCAATGCCTTAAATGCCCACAGGAAGGCAGTCTTTAGAAGTAGAATCAGAAACAGTAATATTATTATAGTTTTTTCTTGTAAATATTTTTTTTAAAAGATAATCACATTTTGAACTATGTGGAAGGACCAGGTAACAATCTGAACAGAAATTTAGGCATGGAAAGGTTAATTGACCCTTCAGAACTCATCCTGAGGGCCTATGAGGAGGGTTGAGAATAGTATCTAGGTTTTTTTTTGGTTTTTTTTTTGGTGTTCATTTCAGTTCCTTGGTCTCTGTCTCCTGCAGCCTCCCCAAATCAAACCGTCATTAAGCTTCCCATAGAAATGCAAATTACTTTCCCTGTTTAGTTGGCATATCTGAAAATAGTTGTGTGTGTGTGTGTGTGTGAACCCCTTTTGAGGTCTGTTCATGCAGTTTATGACTATAGTATTCTTTTTAAAAAATTTCTTTAACTGCCATTCTGTGTATTTTCCCTTTCTATGTGCTGAGTTTTACATTTACAGTTGAAGGAATAAAGTATACTCAGTGTAATAAAGTGCAGCTAGACTAATCATAGTTAAAATCCGTGAACATCTGGCTAAAAAGTATACCAGGGACCTGCTTCAACCCCTTGATTTTTATAAATCAACAAATTGAGAGCTGTAAAAGTAAAATGACTTGTTCTAGATAAGTTATTATAGCCAATCCAAGGCCAAGACTTACCTAATTTGATATCTGCTTGGGACTTTTCTCTATGCCATTGAGTCTTATCTCTGTAAAAGATATCCTGGCTTTACATGTTTTTGTTTGTTTGGTTGGTTTTATTGTTTATTTTTTTCACAATAACATTCCTTATAAATAGCAGGCAGTACTCAATGAATCTGACCTAATTTGTGCTACATTCTCATGTAAAATGAGATCTATCTGTAATCTTCCCAGGTGAGGTACTTGCAACAGGAGAGAAAATACCATAAAATGTACTCTCAAGATAGTTTTTGTGGGTGTCCTTCCCTTTTCTGTTACACATTGGTTTGCTTAGGGTCACTTACATTTATTTTCGTTGGTGGATCAGTAATATTAACAGTGCGGTGACCACTGGCAGTGTGATGCCCTGATTTGAACACAGGCTCTGAAAATGGAGCTTCCGGTTCAGCCTTGGCTCTGCCAACTTACTGTGTCTGTCACTTTGATGAATTTACTTACTGTTTATGACCTAAACTGTTCCACCCACCTTACAGAGTTGTTGAAACAGTGAAGTGAGTTGGTAAAAGTCAAGTTCTTAAAATAGTGCTGGACATATCCAAGCGCTCATTGGATGTTAGCTAATATTGTTGTAGTTGTTTGCAGTTGATGTGTTGATTTTTTAAAATTTTGTGGGTGGGTTGCATGTGTTTTGCAAGTGATGAATCAACATAATTTGTATTTCTTTTCCACTGGTTCTGTTACAGTTCTTCTGATCAGTCTCATCTGGTCACCACAGTATCTCGTTACTTTGAATGCTGGCTTTTCCTCTACTTTGTGGTCACATTTGGACCAGGGCACACAGATCTGGATATGTCCAAGACAGATAGCGGACAGAGGTAAAAGAGAATATTCATGCAGCTGGATTGTGGAACAGTTCTTTCCGCAAATATCTGTTGAATGTCTACTATTTGCTAAACACAGGGACTTGGTGATGTATAGGACATGGTGCCTACTTGAGATTCCGTTCCTCTAGACAGGACCTTTGCCAGCTTCTTGCCACCCACTTACACCTCTCCTCAAATTGACACCAAACACTGTTTTAGGAAGGCATTTAATGGAGTGTAGTATCAACAAATGAAAGTTGTGGAGTTGCCTTTTGAAGAAACCCCACCTCCCTCTCTCCTGCATCCCCACATAGGTCAAGGGCATCTCTTGATACCTGCTCCCTTGAGTTCACTCAAAGTTGGCAGTTTAAAGCTTCTGTTGGAATTGCATGTTGTTATCAGACTCCCCAGGGTGGGACTGTCGGTTCATGAGGGCGGCGACTGTGTTGCTTCGTCATTATATTCCCTGGATGTTGCACAAAGGGATAGATTTGTTATTGTCGGTGAGTGAATCTGGGAGGTTCCAGGAAGGCTGGAATCCAAAGACATATCTGAGCCAGATTTCACATGGATGGTTCCCACTTTCTTCTTCTTGCACCCATTGCCCCCCCGGCACCTCCGCAAGAATTTCTTCCCAGCAGAGACTGCTTCAGGACCTTTTCTCCGCATCTCTTAAGCTCTTCCATTTGAACTTTGTTTTGCTGTCTGGATTTTAGCCTTGTTAAAATTAATCTGCTTTTAATACTTCCTCTTAACTAAGCTTCTCTTCTGAGAACTGTGATGCTGAATGGGAGGGCAGGGGGAGGAGCAGAAGAGAAGTTATTTCCAGCTGGATTGAAGAGATCCCATCCACTGTTTCCGACTGGGCATCCCAAATTCATCACTCCTGGAGCTTTCCTCTAGGAAATACCTGTAGGTATTTTCAAGGCTGCACATCCAGATAGAACAAACACTTCACACACTGACTGATGTAAAATAAGGTGGAAAGGTTAGAATTCTCTGATAGGGCGCAGTAAGAGTGGGTAAGAAAATGATTTCCAAAGGATACAGTGCCCACAGGTTTAGGTCTTACAGCACCTCCTTCCCACTGCTCCTCAATTTGCCTTCCTGGGGTCACCATCTCCTGCTACTATTTAATTCTGTTGAATTTTTCCAAATTGGCTTGTTTGCTTAAAATTACCCAAATTTGCATACAGCCTTCAGCCTTGCTTTGAATCTGCATTCCCTTTCCTAAAGGAGAGAAAATGTAGATTCAAATACACAGGTTTATCTCTCTAACCTTTAGCTAATTATTAGATGGAGATAAATGTGTGTAGGTGACAAATTGCCTTTAATGACATTTAATCTGCATGCTGACGTTAATGTCTGGTTTAGTGTCCCAGCTCCATAGAGGCAAAGAGCATGGACTTTTATCTTAATTTGACCTGTTTAAAAGGTGTTTGTGGTGAGAGTCAATTTCTTATTAACTTAATAGCATGTTTTACATGGAAGGCAATCAAATATTGATGTAAGAAGAGGCTAGTAGACTACATAGTTCCCAGTCTGCCATACTTGGCCAAAACAGTGAGAAAAGGGGTAGTTGCTGGCACCTAAAACTGAGTGAGAGCTTCGCCTCTGTCCAGAACCCAAAACTGATGAACAAATAGGTAGTTTCTGGGAGAAGGCTCCTTTTTCTCTTGTTTGTTGCTACAGAGGAAGTTCACTGAACTTTTTTGGGTGTTCGGCTAATAGATTTTAACGCCTTTTTGATTTGCCAAATCGCATCAAAAGGAGGCAGTTAAATAAGCCAGCCATTCAGTGAAGGGAGTGAAGGCCTGGGAAGCAGCCTTGCTTGTGGGTCTAGTGCTGGGTGTCTTCTCATTTAACTCTTAACTAAGCAAGCATTTGTACAGGCACAACTCCAACTGGTGATTTCCTGATGCCCTTTGACTGAAGTAAGTGTGTGTTTTATTAGACAGTTATCACCGATGATAAATGTGCCTTAATTTCTAATCAGTTGGAGAAACAGGGAAACTTCAGTTAAGTGAGATCATTAACAACTTTCTTTAACACCTTAAGAGCCAAATAATAGCTTTCCCACTTCCTCTCGGCATCACAATCTGTTCTTCCTGGTGAATGTCATTTTCTTAAATCCTTTTCTAGACATCGAGTGGGTCTGTGTCACTCTGTGTTTCTGTGTGCAGAGTGGATGGTGTATTGATGGGAGGCAGGAGGAGGAAATAGGCTTTGGAGTCCGCCTCCCTGTCAGCCATGTGACCCCGGGCAACTTTCTCAGGGTGGCTGTGCCTTGAGTAGCTCACCTGTAACGTGGGGATAATGAGTTAGTAAATGTGAAGCACCTCGAAGACGTCCTGAGCCATAGTAAGGACCTATGAATGGTGTCTTACTTATTTTTTCTGGAGTTTGGTTGCAGGATTGGAAGCAACATTCACTAAACTAAACTAAATCAAACTAAACACTAAGATCACTAAAGTGATTTCCAAGTGAAAGACACATTCCAAAGGAGACTCTCGGCTGGGGAATAACTCTAGATCAAATCTGCCTGGGTGTTCATTCTGCTGCAAATCCAGGCCAACTAAACATCGTTACTGAACAGTTAAAAGGATGTTGACCCATGAAGAAGAAAAATGTATGTCAGAGATCCTCAGAACCTCCCCTCAACCTCTGTAATCTGTGCTGTCTTCATATAATCCCTCAAGAGAGACTGCAGTGACTGGTCTATAAGGGAGGGCTGTAAACTGCATTTGGGGAAGAAAGTACACACAAATCATTCAATCACTAGTTTAGTGGTCGGACAGGCCTCACTGAAACAGATGAAAATACTTTTAGGGGTGCTTTTGCACCACTGCTAGATTTTTTCTTTTTTCATATCCTTACAATTCTGTGTTCTGAAAAGTTTCATTTTAACGATGAACACTTCACCTGGCTTTAAGTAAAAGACCAGGGTCTGGGCAGAAAAAGCCCTTCTGGCCTTTATAGGAACTAAGTTACTTAAAATGCAGCCAGTCCTAATTATGTCTTAATACAAGTCTTGAAGCAGCAACATGCCTTTTTCAAGAAGCTGGTATTGGGCAGCAAAGTGAGGCAAGTGTTTAGTGAATTGAGGTAAACACGTAGAATTGACATTAGAATCAACTGCAAAGCGTGGAATAGAATGTTGCTTTTAAAGCCCTCTGAATGCTGGTGGACTTCATAGGGCAGTGCTGTGAGCATTTCCATTAATCATGGAGTAATTTGATGGAGCCCCAAGCTCTTTAAATATTTGCACCTAATTTATGGTTTTCTCTCCTCTTCTCTTTATTTCTATCTCTGTTGGTCTCTGTATCTCTGTCTCTATCTCTGTATCAGTTGGGGTTCTTCAGAGAAACAGAACCAATAAGGAGGGGTTAAGTGTGGGTACATGTGTGTGTATAAAGAGATTTACTTTAAGAAATTTGTTCAGTTGATTGTGGGGGCTGACAAGTCCAGAATCTGGAGGGTAGGCTGTAGGCTGGAAACTTGGCAGAAGTTGATGCTATAGTTTTGGGGCAGAGTTTTTTTTCTGTCCTGGGAAACCTTTGCTCTTAAGCCCTTCAACTGATGAGATGAAGCCCATCCATATTATTGAGGGCAGTCTCTTTCATTTAAAGTCAGCTGTTGGTGGGGCGTCTGGGTGGCTCAGTCGGTTGAGCGTCCGACTTCGGCTCAGGTCATGATCTCACAGTCTGTGGGTTCGAGCCCCGCGTTGGGCTCTGTGCTGACAGCTCAGAGCCTGGAGCCTGTTTCAGATTCTGTGTCTCCCTCTTTCTCTGACCCTCCCCTGTTCATGCTCTCTCTCTGTCTCAAAAATAAATAAACGTTAAAAAAAAAAATAAAGTCAGCTGTTGGTAGAAACTAACCCTGTCTACAAAGTACCTTCACACCAACACCTAAATTTGTGTTCGATTAAATGATTACTACAGCCTTGCTAAGTTCATACACAAAATTAACCGTCATAGTCTCTCATTCTTTTTCTACTCACTGTGTTTCTCTCTTACACACACAACTGAGGTTACATCGTTAGTGTTAATGAACTTTGGGTACATGAAAATCATAATGATTGCTACCAGTGATTGAGTACCTATTACGCGTCGGGTGTTCTGTTGAGCACTTTATGTTTATGACCTCAGGTAATAAATACTTTTGACACTTCCATGGATTGTATGGGATAATTTTCATTTTTTGGGTGAGGAAACTGAGGCTCAGAGAGCTGTTGGCTGTTCGGGAGTTGGGCTCGAGATTCAAACCCTGTTCTGTCTTCCCTGCTCGTGTCCCTTCTCCTGTATC
Organism: Lynx canadensis; assembly: GCF_007474595.2. Taxonomy (NCBI): domain Eukaryota; kingdom Metazoa; phylum Chordata; class Mammalia; order Carnivora; family Felidae; genus Lynx; species Lynx canadensis. Next base: position 28,153,924 of record NC_044318.1, on the reverse strand, counting down.
CTCTTGTCTCCCTAATAGTTCCTCCCTTACTCTCATCATTGCTCACTTTGCAGAGTTCTACTCAGCTGAAAAAGATGACGTGTTCATAAGTTTTGTCACTAAGGCTTCCTTTTGAAATAGCCAGCTCAGGCTGCTGACTGAGCAACGTGGACTTGCAGATTAGAAGACAGAAGGGGGTGGCCATCACTGTGCTAAGCAGACGAGATAGCTTCTGAACCAGGCATGAGAAGTCATGTGGAGGGTCACCCCTGGTGCCTTGTGGCCTGTTTTACGCACTGATGGATTGCTTCCTCGTCTGCTGCCAGGCCCTCAACGTGCTGGCGCGCCCACAGACGGCTCAGTCACAGCGGATGGGGCAGGACAGCTGCAGGTCTGGCGCGTGAGGCTTCGGGTGGTGCTGCACCCAGACTTTCACCAGAAGGTCGGTGAGGCAGCTCTCTGTGGTCTCACTGGAGGAGCTGGCCTCATCTACAGAAACCAGTGCTAATAATATTCTTTCTCTTCTCAGTGGCTCCCAGGCCATAGTCTTACATTTTCCTTTCCTAGTTTTAGTCACTGCCAGCAACTTTTGCGAGGCTGCTGGCACTTTGAAATGGAGTTGGACAGACAGAGGTGAGAGCAGCCTGTGAGTTCCCTCCGTGGAGGCTGGCACCTCCCAGCACTCACTGGAGGCAGTGCTGACGGACGTTAAAAAATGCACGGGGTGGACGGGCTTGCTTGCTTGTTCCAAGGCCTAATTGGAGATCTAGGTTGGCAATTTCCTACAGCTTGGCAGGGAACGATTTGAATGTTTGTAGATGGCGCTTGCCTCACATCATGCCAACTTGAGTTCTGGCAAATTAGCTTCAGAGGGATTTGTCTTGACAAGTTGGAAAAGTTTCCCGACTTCAAATGACTATATGGATCTTTGAGGAGCTTTGTAGCTAGCAGGTGAGGGCTGCTATTTTAAAGGAAACAGACATGAATGTGTTCTTCTTTATTTGAATGGGTACACGTCTGCCGTCCAATGGGCAGGACAGAGGGAAGGAGGAGAGACAGAAGGAGCCATAGGTGGATTTGGCCAGGAGATAAAGCTCCTGCTTTTGCCGAGGAGCTGGCTTGTTGAGGCTGTTGACTGGTAACTTCTCACTAGGTTCTTTTGTATCGGTCTTTGAATTTTTAAAGGATCCTTGTGGTATTATCTTTCTTGAAATTTCTCTGCTGTCAGTTTTCATGAGTTTAGCCTCGCCTGGTTGTCCTTGTACTGCTCTAACTACTTTGGGTAACTTTTATTGGCCTCTCATTCTTGGCTATCCCTTAAATGTTCATATTTTAAAATATGTTTTCTTTGACTGTGTCGTCACTTGTCATGTCTTCTTGGGCTTGCCTCCACTGCTTGGTCGTCATCCAGCTTCTATAGTAGTAATTCCAATGCACTGATACGTGGTCTCTGGAGTAGCAGATCAGCACTATCTAGGAACTTGTCTGAAATGGCTTGAACCAAACCTAAGACATTAGGTAGAAAGGAATGCATGTTTCACCTTTTGATACACATTGTCAGAGAGATGCTACTAACGTCTGATACATGATACACGCGTAGTACTCTAAGACATAGTTGAAGTAGGTCAAATCTTGTTCCTAATGGATACATTTCTCTTGCCCTTAGGAAATGAAGTATCATATAATAGACACAGTATTATCGTTAGTCAAATAAGTGAGATAGACTCCTCTTGTGTTCTTTACTTAATCCATGCACTGGAAACTGAGGTAAACCTCAGGGAAGTATGGGAAATTGTGTTCTTTCTCTTTTAGCTTGTTTAGAAGCAAGGAACCAAGACTTTCTGTAATTGCCTTAAGATTTTTTTTTTTCAATATAGTAAAAAAAAAAAACCACTTAAGGTGGGAACCTTATTTCAGCAGAGCCTCATGTGAAGTGTAACCGAGACAGTGATACTATCGTTGTCTTGTGGCTCAGCCCTGGTCAGTCGTTAGGTTTCTGTCCACATTCATTCATATTCTCTCTCTCTCTTCCTCCCCTCTCCCGCCCTGTCTCTCTCTCTCTGTGTCTCAGACACACGCCAGCACACACCAGTATTCACTCACCTTCCTTTCTTTTTCATCCAGCTGCCTCTCCCTTGGCCTTCTGTCCTTTTGACTCCCTCCTAGATTTAGCTCATGTTATTAGTCATTCTGTGACCCTCATAAACCTTATATATTCTTCTGTCGTTTATCCCATTGCTGTTACCAGAGTAGTTTCGTAATTCGAATTTCTTCGAGTCCTGATGAAACAGAACCTGTCCACTAGAGGGCAGGTTCAGTGACCTTGCAGATTGCTTTAGAAAATGCTGTGCCTGGGGCGCCTGGGTGGCGCAGTCGGTTGAGCGTCCAACTTCAGCTAGGTCACGATCTCGCGGTCCGTGAGTTCGAGCCCCGCGTCAGGCTCTGGGCTGATGGCTCGGAGCCTGGGGCCTGTTTCCGATTCTGTGTCTCCCTCTCTCTCTGCCCCTCCCCCGTTCATGCTCTGTCTCTCTCTGTCCCAAAAATAAATAAAAAACATTGGAAAAAAAATTTAAAAAAATAAATAAATAAATAAAAAAGAAAATGCTGTGCCTGGAACAGGCCCTACTGTCTGTCTCTGAAGAGAGGACTCTCACGCTTTCTGAAATCATCCCATGTTTGGGTATTAAATGAAACTTCGGCTCTAGCACACCGTCTCTGATGGCTGGTTAACTTCACATTAAATGAACAGTCGTGTTCATCTTTACTCCCTTTTTCTGCCATCATTGCTGTGAATGCACAGATGCCCCTATCCTCTGTTCACCAGAGCTTACTCTCTCTGTGCTCGCTTGTTTCTCCTTATTCCTCAGCCCTCATCACATCTATCTCTCTAGTATTTTTCTTTCTCCTTTCCATTATTTAATGTTCCTGCCACATTGATTCTTGCTTAGATATGTTTAAAAAAAAAATCTTCTAATTACATTTTCCGTGTCAGAATAATTTACTTTTGCTTTAATTCAACATACGTATTCTTAGGTCCCCATCCCCACCATTGCCTGGGGATTGAGTACAGACTCCTCTGCTTGACATTTAAGATCTTTGGTAATATGTCCATCATTCCCTTTCTCGGTTCTGTTATTCCCAACAGCAAATAGCTAAATAGGACTAAGGAGCATTCCCCTTACAAGCCTCTTTTTTTCCCTAGCCATTGGCCTGTTAATCCTTTCAGAATGCCATTTAACTGTAACAGTAGAGGATGGTGATAGGGGTCCAAACTCTGGAGCTAGACTAACCCGGTTGAACTGTTAACTCAGCTGTGTAACCTTGGACATGAGTTGGTCTAGCTTTCTGTGCCTCATTTTCCTCATCTGTAAATCTGCCTACTATAAAGTGATTGTCTCATTAATTGTTTACCTAAGTAAAGGTTAACAAATATAAAACACTTCAACATTTCCTGGCACAGAGTAGGCACTCAGTTTTCTCTATGCATACTTTTTGTCATATTCTCAAGTAGATGTATGCCTGTCTCACTCTCTGCAAAGTGGTATTTTCTCTTTTTCCTTCTAATTTTTTTTTTTTTTACATTTATTTATTTTTGGGAGACAGAGAACGAGCCAGGGAAGGGCAGAGAGAGAAGGAGACACAGAATCTGATGCAGGCTCCAGGCTCTGAGCTGTCAGCACAGGGCCTGATGCAGGGCTTGAACCCACGAACCATGAGATACCTGAGCTGAAGTCGGATGCTCAATCAGCTGAGCCACCCAGGCACCGCTGTCTCTTTTTCTGAAGTATACTTACCATGACCTATTTCCCCTTTTCAGGATATTTGTAGACTTGAGCTGCCTATTATTTTTTGAGCTCCTTATGTGTGGAGATTGTGTTTTATTCAAATTTGTATCATGGCACATTGGTAAGAGCTCAATAAATACTTGTTGAATTGGATTATATCAAAAAGATGCTTCAGCTGAAATACTATAGTAACTTCATCTGCTTTATGAATGCCAATATTCTGAGAAAGTAGTGTAATTCTAAACATGAGGTTTTAAGCCTTAAAAATAAAATGATTTTTTTTTTGTCATTGTCATACCGGTGTTCTCACACTCAAGTATGCTATAGTGATTAACAATTCAGAATTAAAATAATCAGACATGAATCTGAATCAGAGATTGCAAACTGCCTTTGTCTGGAACCAGAAGTCTAGTTAAGTTTCCAGTAAAACTTAATTTACAAAAGCAGGTGGACTGTATGTAACTTGCCAGCCCCTCACCTGTGTCATCACTGTGCACACCGCTCATTGTTTTGGAACGCTTTGGGCTGCATTCGTCTGTTTGTTTCCCCATTGGGTATAAGGACACCTTTTCCAGAAGACCTCAGCAGACTACCCGTGGTTTGTGGCCCCAAGCTAAATTATAGTCTCATACTTAAACCACTCTCTGACAGTGCAGTGGAGCCACTGTGATTGTCCCAGACACATTAGGCCTCGTGTGTTTGGGGATGGGTTCTGCCTGACTGCATTGTGTGGCCATGTTGATGAAGGTGTGTGCTTTTGAAGTAAGAACCATTGAATTGTACATTGCGTGTCACCTCCTCTTACACTGTCACAGTAAAGACTCTTAACAAGTGTGAGGTTACTTTGTTAATATCCACATTTGTTTTAAATTATTATTCTTACAAATGGATGTGTATTAAGGAATATAGTGACTTTGGATGAGCAGACCTGATTTCCATTGTGAAGCTTACAGCTTTCCTTATGCCTTTGAGGCTGCTCATTTTGGTACCCACAGATAGGCAAAATAGAGACAGTTGCTGTCTTCCCACATGACATAGTTTTCCATGTACCCTTCTCCTACTTTAGAAGAGGAGACCAATCACTGAGAAGTAAATAAGGCCTAGCCCCTCTCATGCTTGACAAGGGCAAGGGGATGGGCCTCCTAGTATTTGTCAAAAACTGTGCATTTGACCACTTTGCTGCCCAGCTTGTTATGCCAAGAACTCTAGTATATAATGTTGAAATGTTTTGAGTTTCTAAATTAGACTTGGATCCTTTTGGTCTCCCTTTAGAATGTTTCGACAGTCCTTTGGTTATGATAGCGGGACCTCTCAGGGGTCTTGGACTGAGCCGATTGTCCTAGGCCTGTCTGGTAGAAAGGGATCCCGGTACTGCCTGTCTGAGACTACATTGTTGTCCTGGGTTGTCTGGGACTGTGATACAAATGGCCTTATTGTTTTTCTGCCTGGCTTTGCTGCAGTGTAAAACTATCCTGTAACGACTACAAAATGCCTTTCTTTTACTTGCTGAAAGATTTTAAGACAGAAAGAAAGAAAGGGAGAGAGGACTGTGAGGGAAAAGAAACCATTAACATGACATGCTTCCTGTCCTTGTCCAGCCACAGTCTCACCTGGGATGACTGTATTCCCGTTGGCGGATTGCAAGGGCATTTGAGAAGGCCTTCCCCCTGGCCATATCTCAGTTTACACTCTATAAAATTGGATTAGACAATGTTAATTCAATTAATGACTGTACTGAAAGCTTGTCTTAGTGTGCAGTGAAAACAGTAGGGCAGCCTCTAATAATCTATGGATTTAATGACTGCAACTTTGAAGAGGGTTAAGCTAAAGTGAAGTTCAGAATGGCTTGTTAACTGGGTCTATTAGCTGTTGACCTTCCCTTTCAGCATAATAGTAGCAGTCAGACTGAAGAGAGCGCTGGCGTCCTGATTAACATTTATCTAAAGATAGGCTGCTGCCTGTTCCACAGTAAATTAGTTCAATCAGCCATAAAGAGCTTGAGCAACATTTTCTGCTTTATAAGAAGAATTAGATGTTAGAACAGTTCATCTGGCGTAGTGCATTGAAGATGGAGTGAGCCCCTGAACGTGCTCATTTGAGGAAGGCGCTTTGAGGATATTGAGTAATTGAACAGATTTTCCCACAAGATTGATCAGGGGCCCTGGATTCCCTGTACAGGAGGAATGCCCTAATTTTTGCCTTCTAACAAGAGCACCACATCTGCTCCCATTTCTGTGTATTCATTTGGTGAAACTGAAAACCCATTTCTTCGACACGTACTATGCACTGTGTATCCCTTCAGAAATGAAGGGAGCAGAGTCTGCTGCTCACAGAGAATCTGTGATTTGAGGGAGAAGAAGAAAGCTAAGACTTCAAAAGCATCACCCCCATTCCTACCAAAGTAGGATAACTGGAGAGGAGGAATTGGGTAATGATAGCTGCCACTTTCTGTATAGAGATCCTCTTACAAAGAAAAGCATATTTTCCCAAAGAAACAGTAAGGTGGTTGGTGTGGGCCGTGGGGGGGGGGGGGGTAGCACTTCTGCCAAAGGCCTTGGCATCAACTAAGCTCTTCTCATAGTGGGTCATAAAAGCAAAGAGGCAAAAATTATAAACCTTTCTAATCATTTATAATCTTAAATTATGATCCAGGTTCTTAAAAAAAGGCATAAATGTACTGTACAATTGATTTTTATGAGGTGCCCCAATGTACTATAAAGTATACGTAGAGCATATAAAATTCTAACTCTGCTGTATCATAAATTTGACCTCACTGAAATGAATGGGCTCACTATATGGCAAACACTAATGAAACATTTAATTAACAGTCCCTCCACTTGTCTTTTAAGAATTTGGAAGGGCTTTCTGGGGACTGTTTTGGTGACTGAGGTTTTCACAAAACAAAACAGTAAGACCTTTGCATGAAAACTAGTATTTTTTCTTTTCAGTAAGTGTTTCAATAGAGACATTTACTTTAATTATCCTGGTGAACCTGAATCTGCATTTTGTAGCCAAACCTGTGATTATCCTTTTAACAAAAAGCTATTGGTAGAGTTAAATATGTGATGGCCTTGTTAAGGCTTCCTGTTGACCCTTCTGGGCACTGTGCACACACTCATCACACGTGTCCTTGCAGTTCCCGTGCACCAAAGCCATGGGGTACTTTGTGAGGGACAGAGGGACAGTGTTGGAATCTTGCTTGTGAGCAGGTGCTGAGGCTCTGGGCTTCAGGTCCTTTGAAGGACCACGTAACAGACTCTCCTGTCTAGCCATCCGTGTCGTGACTCTTGGGTTACTTTACTGTCCACTCTAGGAAAAGTCGTCAGGTGGACACAGCTGAATGAGCAGATGAAGGCAGCTTAAAAAGCAAAACACAAAAAAGCTGAAAACAGTATGCTGGGGGAAAGAAGTCAGTCACAAAAGACCACATATTGTAGGATTCCATTTGTATGAAACGTCCAGAAGAGGCAAATCCATAGAGGTGGAAGGTAGACTAGTGGTCACCAGGGCTTCAGGAGATGGTAGGGGGCTTGGAGGGAGTAACTGTTAGTGGGGACAGGGTTTTGTTTATTTGTTTGTTTGTTTCTTTATTTCTTTTGGTGTGATGAAAATGTTCTGAAATCAGGTTGTAATAATGGTTGCACAAGTATCTGAATATGCTAAAAAGCACTGAGTTGTGCCCCTTAAGTGAATGAATTGCATGTAGATTATGTCTCAGTAAAGGTATTATTTAAAAAATAGACACTAAATTTCATTTAGTTAAATAGTTCGGACCAAAAGAGAAAAGGTTTTAAGCGGTGAACATCCCTAGTCATGTGTGCATGTGTATGTTTGTGTAACTATATAACGTGTGTGACTCACATACGGGCCCAGTTGTGCTATAGTTACAGTGTGTGCGCTAACTGTAGAGAAAGAGGAAGGAAGGACCTTGTAAATGAGAGAATGCCATGCATGGGGGACCACTGGGAGCAAGGTCTGTGTGGCTGTAGGGTGCCAAATGTGGTTGGAGCTGTGAGTACCTGGAGAGATTGGCAAATATCCAGTATTGGTAGAGAGAAGGATAGCCCAAGGTGAGAGAGTTTGAGGAAGCAGGGAATATTATAGAGGGAATATGAATTCTTTTCGCTGTGGTTAAAAATCGGATGTGTGCAAAGTGCAAAATGGAAAAAAATGAAAGCAAAACAAAAACAATCCTTTAGATTACATGTGGGAGAGGTTATCGGTGTCTTAGGGCCATCATGATGGAGAACAGAGGCACATTACAAAAGACAGATGTAGAGTATCTTTCAACTGTTTGATGCTTTCTTAGTGCCTTTCTGAACATCCACTGCTGTATGAGATGTAACATTCCTGGAGAGGCACTAGGTGAGGGATTGGGAAAGCTGGTTTATGATGCTAACTCTGTCTCTTAGTGTGTTACACTATGCAACTAATTATTTTTGTGAACCTTTATTTCTCCCTTCCTTTGTCTTCTTACCGGGAGAGGATTGCACAAGGATCAAATGAGATAACGTATACCTATTGCATTGGACTTAATAGGAATGTAACAAACAAGTGTGGAATGGAGGAAGGAATCAAGAAAAGAAAATGCTTAGTAAATTGTAGAATGATAAGAGAATGGACTTGACTGCCTTATTCTTCTGGCCAAGTTTGTGAAGGTTCTGAGAGCAGTAAGAATTATTACACAGTACCATTGATGTTCATGGATATTATTGGCATATCTGGAACCCGGTACCTGGTGACAGTTTTGGCAGTGTTAACAACTGGCAGGATTGCCAATAGAAATCAAGCTCATGGATGGATGGATTTGCCTCCTTGTTATGACCAAACTCTCTGCTCACATTGCCAGCATGAACAAATACTGGTTGTCACTCCTGTCCTGAGTATAAGAGCCATACTCGGAACAGTTCTGCTTTTGATGAAGCGTTGGATACATTGGCATTAGGTTTGAAGCGTTGTCTCGGTAGAACGAACTGCTGTTATCTGTGGCACTGACCAGTCCTCTCCTCGGTGGAAAACAGGAAAACGGAACATGAGAATCTCAATACCTATTTTGTGCCACCCACTAAAAAATTGGAAACCCATGTAGAACACTTTTGAGGATGGGAGCTGGAGGCCTTCTGTGAGGCTTTCCGCTGCGTGTGTGGGCTGTGTGTCATCCAGGTCCCTCAAGGGTTGGGTCCGATGAGGCAAGTGACTTACCTAAGCTTCCGTTTCCTCATCTGTGGGTGGAGGAAGTGGTGGCCTTGGCCCTGTGGTTGTGGGGGGTTTGGGAACACATAACAATGATTGCACAGAATGCACTGCTTTTTGGGGGGCTCTTGGGTCAGTGGGGCCTGAAAGGGAGAAATGGAGACTCTGAAGCATTGATGTTTGTGTTTGTCTGTCTTGGTTTTATCTAGACTCGCTTTATTGTATCTTCTTGAGGAGTTTTAAGACCATTATGACTTCTATTCCCAAAAGTTATATGGACTCTTGTATAAACAGCACGAAATTAGGCGTAAGAAACTTGGATTTTGGTATTAGCACTGGGACCTGAATTCACTGAGGCCCCCTCTCGTCATGAACAGAGGAACTTGTCCTTGATTCCTTCCATTTCCAAGATTATATGACCAGACAGTATTCATTACAGTTTCTTCTTGTTCTTCCTAATTTCCTCTTAACACATTCCTGTCTTTCATCTCTGACCTTCCTTCACCCATCTCCTGTAATTCTTCTTCTGCCTATCTCTTCATGCATCCGAAAAGCTGTCCTGGTGTGCGTAGTATGAGGCGGGCCGTTTGTTAGCAGATGGCTATACGCTGCCGGAAAATATCGACGTGGTTCCTGTACTACTGTAGTGGGCACTTTAGTGGGGGAAGCACAGATAACACAAATGAGTTACAAAATATGAGTGCTATTACAGAAAAGGAGAGACTTCTGTGGGTGCAGGGGTACCTGACCCAGTTTAAGTGATTTTTTCAAAACAAATTTCCAAGTGCTAGAGGCCCCAGCTCGGGGTGGTTTGAGAAAAACAGCGGTGTGACGGATGGAGAAAGGCCCAAGGCAGGAAAAGAATAAGCCACTTACCAGGACCTGGAAGGGCAGAGTGAGTAGGGGTGCAGGGAGTTGGAGTAAAGGTGAAACTAATAAAAGTGAGACTGATAGGAAGGCATGCCAAATTTGGGGCCAGTTTCAAGATTCTGCATTTCCATTTTAGTGCAGTGGAAAGCCTGTGATGAATTTTCAGTAATAACAAGATGGGACTCTTACTTTAACTTGGCTGGAACAATTAAAAGCTTCTTTAAAAAAAAAAAAAAATGTTGATTTTACATTAATCCGAACTCAAGACAAAATAGTATGCTGTGCCTAAAGTGAATACGATTTTAGGCTGGCAGAGGCTATCCTGTGGTCCAAGTTGGCACATTAATACTGTGCTTCCAACAGAGAAGTCTTGGTTTTTGAGAGTTTTCTGCTATATTTTCCTCCTCTTTTTGCCGCACTCTGACCCCCGCCATCTCTTCTCTCTGCTTTGGCTCACCTCTTCTCAGCGATATATTGGTTCCTAAAATGCGCAAGAACAACAGTAATAGCTGTAGGTAGACTTTCAGAGAGGGGATGTGCCTTTGGCCTGTGGGTCTGTGAATCCAGAGGGCTGGGGATTGCAGATGGCTTGCAGAGAGGGAGCCGGCCGTGGTATTCGGGAGGAATGCCTCTTCCAGCAAAACTTCCACATCCAGTCAGCAAAACTGATGTCACTGGTGCCAGTAGGTATAGACTCTGACTGAGCTGACATAAATCAGAACATTGCTGATAATTCTTGTTTAGATCATTTAATCACACTTACCAAGTGTGTTCTTTCTAGGTGACACTTAGGTTGACAGTTGGTGGGGTTGCAGGGGGACAAAGGATATAAAAGGCAGACAGGCTATTTCCCTGTAAGACCTTAACCTAACTGGGCAAAATGACCTTTGGAAGGTTGTCCTGGTAAATATTTAACAGGATTTTTAAAAATCACGTTCAAAATCATTGTGAAGACCTCATAGAATCTGCCTTAGAACATTGCTTTTCAGGGCACCTTGGTGGCTCAGTCAGTTAAGCGTCCGACTCTTGATTTCAACTTAGGTCATGATTTCACAGTTCTTGAGTTTGAGCCCTGCGTCTGGCTCTGTACTGACAGTGCAGAGCCTGCTTGGGATTCTCTGTCTCCTCCTCTCTCTGCCCCTCTCCCCGCCTCTCTCAAAATAAATAAACTTAAAAAAAAAAAGAACATTGTTTTTCAGAGTGTGGTTCATGAACTTTTGTTAATGGTTCCTGGTTGTTACCTGTTTTTGTTTGTTTGTTTGTTTGTTTGTTTGGGTTTTTTTTTTTTTTTTTTTGCAAGATTGACTTGGTGATGGAAGCATTGTGCTGTTTTAGGGCCTGGGATCAAGAAGGGAGGTTGTGTGTAGACTCTTTGACTCTGACCAGAGGTAGTGAAAAGAAGATGGACCAGAAGTCCAGGTCATCCTAGGACCTGAGGTTGCTGCGGCAGAATGGCACACATGGTTAAAACCCAGGAGCTATCCAGTTATGGAATAAGTAAATTAGAGATGTCATGTGCAGCATGATCACTGTGGAGAATGCTTCTCCATGATATACAGGAAAGCTGTTAAGAGAGAAAATCCTCCACATTCACATCACAAGGAGACATCTTTTTTCCTTCTTTCTTCATACTGTATTGATAGGAGATGATGGATGTTAGCCGAACTTAGTGGGACAATCACTTCACGATATACGCAAATCAAAACATCACGCTGTATACCTCACACTTACTTGTACAGTGATGTATGTCAATTATTTCTCAGTAAAACTTGGGGGAAGAAAACAAACAACAACAACAAAAAGAAACAAAAACTCAAGAACTAGCATAAGCACCACGCAGTCTTTTGGAGCACCGTCTGTGGCCTCCCGAGTAGGTCCTCCTGCCACAGCTCTTGCCCCAAGTGGTAAGATGGTTGGCAGAGAGGACTCACAGATGCCCTTTCCCTTCCCCTCATCTTGAGTAGCGGCCGGACCAAAGGGGTAGAAAAGAAAGTGACTGTTGGAGATGAAGCCAGGGCAGCCTGTGTGAAGGTAGGGCAGGAAGATGATGCCCTCAGCTCTACCTGATATGTCAGAACATACTGGTTTTCCCTTCAGAGCTGGCAAGGACCACCAGGCTCGCCACAGCCTCAGCCCTTGAGCTGCCAGCATCCCACCATTGTTACCTTCCTTCTCTGGCCAACCGTTCCTTTACAGATTGTCAACTGGAGGCTCGAGACTTTTCTTTTACCCAAATTGGGAACATCTGGAGGCAGAGGCATTTCGATGTAATGGCTGAAAGCAGGCATCGAGTTAGACAGCGTGGGTCTGAACCCTGCTTTACCACTTCCTGGCCGTGTCTCCACTTTCTCATCTGTTAAATGAAGATAACAGTGTTCACTTCTTGGTGTTATTATAGAATTAAATAATATATTGCCTATAAAACCTTGAGAACAAAGCCTGGCAGATATTAAGCACCTAATAAATGTTAGCTCTTAAAAATATATAGAGTAAGACTTTTGCTTTCAAGAACTTCATCTATAAACATCCTTTAATACTTTCCCCCACTTTTACACCTTGATTTCATTTGAACTAGAGCCAAGTTGAAGAGCAGTGAGAGATGGAACTGAGAAAGCAGAGCTGAGACAGTTGATAGAGAGCTTCTTTAGGAAGGTTGTATCCTGAACAACCTTCCTCCCTGAAGGAACTGGTTCTGACAGGTGGGTGTGGAATGGCTGCTGATGCAGAGAGTGGAGATGTCATTGATAAACCAGGGGGCTCTCGTAGTAATCAGGGGACTTACCTGAGGCATAGCGTCCCTTCATCCGGAAACCAGGTGCTACCATGTAGCTGCCCTCTTGAACCCATCCTTTCAGCATTTCACTGTTTACAAATGATGGAGTAATGAGAATGTATCTTATTTCCCCATAACTTTTTGGTTTCCAAAGAGAGAACTTTGAAACTCTGATACACACATCCACAAGAGTTGCTGCCCACATATTTCCAAAAATGGATCTCCTGAGTCAGGCGTAAGTGGTCATATACAGAGAAAATAGAACCCATGATTTATGCCTATGCCCTCTCTTACCAGACGCTGTTACCTAATTGTGCACATCCAGTCAAGCTTTTATTTTTAGTTGGTTCTTTTCATTATATTGATTAAATGGTGAAGAACGAAACATCTCACTTCTGGGAGACAGTTGCATGGGTGCATGTTGACAATAAAAAGTTTGCCACTGCTTGGATGTAAATGGCTTTGCTTTAGAAGTCACGGGGTATAGAGCTGAAGCCATAGGCTTTGCTGTCAGATGGACCCAGTCCATTCAAGCTTTGCTTCTTAATAGCTGCATGACCCTGGGAAGGTTATATTACTTCTCTGAGCCTTGGGTTTCTTATTTATTTCTTACTTCTTACATGCCTTGTAAGATTATTATAAAAATTGGTAATAATATATGGGAAGTCCCCCAGCACAGCGCCTGGCACCTTGTAAGCACTTTACCACTCTTACTTTAGTGCCATCATTATTTACATCACCTTTATTTAACTTGGTTCTAGTAGAACTTAATTACAGAGAGAATCCATATTCCAAAAGTAAGTACTGAAATGATTTTTAAAAATTCACGACAGTGAAAATGCTTTAGATTAAGAGCTTCTGATTGTGGCTTCATTTTAATGATTAATTTTTAATAGTAAAATTATTTAGAGAGATTTTTCCCTGTCCCTACGTATTTCATATAAACATCTTCAGATTAATTTATTGTGCATTGTCCATGTGCATGATGTGAGAGAAGAGTCGATTATTTGAGGTATTGATTTGACTAATTCAATATAATAATTTACTAATTTCCATTTAGTGCATGGTAAGTGCCAAGTGAAGTCTTGTTGGACACAGAGAAACATCCAGACGTCATTCCTTCTCCTGAGGAACTCACAGAACTTACTTGAATTTGGGGGTGGGGGTAGCATGTGATAGGGGTTTGCAGAGGAACAGACATCCAAACAGCATCTCTCCTCCTAAAGAATTCATAATAGAATTCATTTAAAATATTTTTTGATGGAGGGAAGGTAGTTTGCCTTGTGTTTTCCCATTTCTTTCCTTAATGCCTTTATGAAGACCTTTTGAAATCTAACCTTACGTTTAAAAATATACAAGAGGGAAAAATATATTTAAAGCAGGAATTGGGGAGGGGTTTTCTTTTTAGGTTTTCAGCATTTAAAATTTCTTATACATGTTAAATATATTGGTGCTCCAAGCATGACCTTTTAAGAAATTCCTCACAAAAGCAAGAGGCTTTAGGAGGAAATAACATATATGGTCAAAGCAGCTTTGAACGTTGTATCTTTTGGAGCAGTTGGGAACTTTGTGTATTAAAAGTGGTCTTACTTGATCCATGTGAATTGGAAACTCACAGCCACACAAAAACCCGCATACTTGTATTTATTGTGTCTTTATTCTTAATTATCAAAACTTCGAAGCAACCAAGGTGTTCTTCAGTAGATGAATGGATAAGTAAACTGTGGTATATCCAGACAATGGAATATTATTCAGTCTTTAAAAAGAGAGAGAGAAAGAGAGAGAGAAGAAAAAGAAAGAAAGAAAAAAAAAAGAGCTATCAAGCCATGAAAACACTTGGAGGAACCTGGCATGCATATTACTAAGTGAAAGAAGCCAATCTGAGAGAAACTGTACACATCACCTGATTCCAACCATGTGACATTCTGGAAAGCCTGATCTTTTGGAGATCAATACAAAGAGACAATGAAAAAGAGTAGTGGTTGCCAGAGGTTGGACAGTGAGAAGGATGAATAGAGGATTTTTTTAGGGCAGTGAAATGATTTTTTACAATACTACAATGGTAGCTACATGTCACTGTACATGTGTCAAAACCTAAAGAATGTGTAACGCTAAATACGAACCCTGATGTCAGTTAAGGATTTAAGGTGATAATGACGTGTCAGTGCAGGTTCATCTATTCTAATGTTCCACCCTGGTGCGGGGTGTCCAGTGGGGGGAAGTTGTGTGTCGGGGGAAATGGGAGATGGGTAGTTTGAACTCAGTCTGCTGCAGAAGTTAAAACCATTCTAAAAATAAGTTTATTAATTAAAAAAAAAAAAAGTCTTGCTGCTTTGGAGCTCAAGTAAACCATGTAAAGACGGTGCTTGGTTAATTAATATAATTTCACTGTAGGTGTTGTTTGCTTTCCTCAAGTATGGTATATGATGTTTAAAACATGGATATTTAAGTAACATCCCTGTTACAAAGGAAGCACGTGTTTTAAAAGGAGGTTTGCCTGGACTCTTAGGGCGCCCTGGCTTGGGAGTAGAGCTAGATTCTGATTCTTTATGCCGCCTGGAGTTTTGTGACCTTCGGACCATCCTAGAACTTCTGTGGCTAAATTCTCTAGAGGAATGCTCAGGAGAGGGATGTAGCATGCTTTTTTCCATAATCAGCCTTGTTGGGCTGGATGGACCTGGTGGAGCGGGCATTTTTTGATGGAGGTGGAAAGACTCCAGGCAGCTTCCCGTCACCCTGGGTACCACTTCTGGGCACTGGACCAGTTGCTTTCACAGCTGCTAAGTGTGTGTGTCTGGAGGTAGAAGTGCACAAGATGAGATGATCTCAGCGGCTTTTTCCACCTCTACAATGATTTCATTCAGTAGGTATCTATAATAAGTTGATTTTAAACACTGTGCATGTAGCATTTTTGATTAGCTTTTCTGTTTTCTAAAGTGAGTAACCTGTGTGTTAGTATAAAGTGATCACTGAGAAGGTAGGATAATTTCTCACTGGCCCCCACCCCCCAGCTTTATAAGGAATGGAATAATATAAATTAGTCTCCTCTAATGATAAAACTGCAACAATTTTCGGGCAAAAGAAAAACAGGTTAGTAGCACCATCTACAGGCTACTGAAGAGGAAAACTTTCTGTGTGTCTCTTAAATGCAAAGGATTTGTGGAAAGGGGGATTTAAAAAGTCTTATACTCCCTCTTTTAATTGTGTTATTTGTAAAATTTACTAATTTAAGTACTTTTTTTTCTTCTTCCCCACTCATACAATCATTTCTCAGTATGTCCCCGTGTAGGCCGAAGCAGGAGAATATTGGCATGTCTAGCTGTGTGTTTTCATTACGATCCCTGTTTTGTCCCCATGCTTACATATACTTCTCTCCCTCCCTCCCTCCCTCCCTTTCTCTCCCTTTCTCTCCCTCTCCCTCCCTCCCTCCCTCCCTTTCTCTCTCTCTCTCTCTCCCTCCCTCCCTCCCTTTCTCTCCCTTTCTCTCTCTCTCTCTCCCTCCCTTCCTCCCTCCCTCCCTCCCTCCCTCCAGTAATGATAAAATGATAATGGTAATGCTCTATGAATGTCATAGGGATTCCAGCAGGTTCATTCATAATAGTTCATATTATAAGACCTGAGGCATACAGCCTGCCAGCCAGGGACGTTTGACTTTAGCTCGTCGGTACACTCAAGGGATTTATGACATCAGTTACTTCCATTCAGGAGGAAGAATAAATGAAGTGTTTGGGGGTTGTTTGTATTTTCACATATGTGTCAGTGTTTGACCCCTGCCCCTTAAAAATTTTTTAAAAATGAAGTTGAGGTAATACCTCTTTGGTTCAAAATGGCTTGAGTGTTTTCCCAAGATTCTGTGATTCTGTGATTCTGTGATCAGAAAAAGTTTTGGTGACATGTGTTACTATTTTATTATACTGGCATCTGTGAAACTTGGTCTTTGAACCCGGCCATAGGTAGAAGTAGTATTTTCTTTCTCAAATCGTCCAGTTTGTCTTAGTTTTTCGTTGTTATTTGTTTTGTTTTCCCATTGGTAAACTAGTTATCATCATTTTTGGCAACCTAGGAAATTTTATTGGCTTCTTTGAATGACTGTGTTATAAAGTATTTATGGTATTAGCAGACTTGCAATTTTCTGTTAGAAATAGCCTATTAAAATTAATAATTGGCCTCCTTGTAAATTGTTGGTGGAATTACTGTTTCATTATACTGTGTTTGTTATTGGCAACTGGTTAGGCATTTCTGGAATGCACAGAGAATAGGCATTCAATGAAGCATTAAAAACTGCAAGAAGCCACCCTCTCCAAGACAAAAAAAAAAAAAAAAAAAAGAGAGAGAAGGAAAGGAAGAAAGAAACCAAAAGATTGGGCATAAATTATAAAGATGACAAAAATATTGCTTGAATGATGTTCTTTCTTGTAGGAAAAGAGGAATAGAGGAGATGCAGATTGAATAGTGAGTATGCTAAACTGAGGAGAAATTCAAAGGGTAAAAATATCAATGAGATTCTTAAGGTATCTGTTGAAATAGATGAAGCAGATCCCATCAAAACTGGTGCCAGGAGTGATAATGGTTTTCAAGTATATATGTCTCAATTACTGGTGGTTTAGGTTGATGGAAAACTTAGTCATGTTTCCATTTTTTAAAAAACCTCATTATTTCCAATGTGTAAAAAAATAATTGTGCATGAAACACTGGGGCCTTTCTCTGCAAAAAGTAAAGCATTAATTCCAGTACAAGTAGAGATTTAAAATGAGATGCCGCCTTTTAGTTCTAGTTCATATTTTTCCCTGTTTTTCTCGCACCAGATGGCACTGTTTAGTTCTGTTTCACAGTCTTGTTCTGGAAGTTTCTTTGGGAGAATCTGTTTTAGCCCAGGCTTACCAGTGACACCTCTGTGTTATGCTTGAAGGCTTTAGGGATACTTGTAAAAGGCCATTGACTCAGAAATGAAGCTGTTTATTTGGGGTCTTGTGGTTCCTTTCCAGCTGCACGTTCACTGTGAGGTGAGCCTAATAAACCAGCAGATAGAAAACCTAGATGTTCAGCTGACATCTTGCTTGGACACCCGTTCCAGCAATGTGACGTTCAGCATTTTCACAGGCCAGTCTAATCATCTGATGCATTTGGAATGATTTTTTATGTAAAAGCGGAGCTACAATTATAAGGACACACTTATTTTACAAAAATCTCATGGAGTTTAAAATGCTTCATGATAGTCCATTGAATCTTAGGTTCATCAAATTAAATTAAGAAAACAAAATTTGAAGAACTTTCCCTTACTTGTCTTTTTGTTTCCAAGACCAGCTCAGAAATAAATGATCAGAGACCTCGAATGTCATTACATATGAATGAGGCAGGTTCATGGCCCGGCCCACATCCTCGCTGCTGATAAAAATAAAACATCTTTTTTGAAAGGTGGAATTAGCTTTATCTAATACAAATGCCAGGATCATACATTGTAAGGCTTATCTCCCTGTGAAGCTTGCTTTCTTCCTTTCTTTCCTTCCCCTTCCCCTTCCCCTTCCCCTTCCTTCAGAAACACTGAACATAATTAGAGTACACCTTTCATCAAGGCTGGCTTTCCATTTACCGTTGTCTTGTGTGAAGAACGGGGTGGAGGGAAGCAGTAATAAACGGATAGGGCACTTCACTGAAGTAGCTGTCAGGAAAGGCGCAGGGACTCCAGCAGTAAGAGGCTAAGGCAGTTCCCTACACATAGTCAGGGACTGAAGTCAGGTCTTCGAGGGGGTGGGAAGTGGGGGAGTGGAAGAGAGCTTGGGACAAGAATCCTCTTTTTGTTCACTACCTCCACGAATTAATCTAGTCAAGCCAGTTTCCTCAATGGAGCTTTGCCTAGTATCATTGGGGGCCTCCAGATACTTAAGCCTGCATTTACCAGTCTGCTTTTATTTTAATAGTTTCTTCTCTGTGTGTGAGGGGCAGTCGTGTTATTCTCAGCCAGCATGTTGTGCTGGAATTTGGATAAGTTCTGTCTCATTGTTTTATCTGCAAATTTCGAAGCTCCTTTAAACCTGCCGTCTTCTGAACACTTCTGGTTTGGTAGCAACCGCTCTGGCCCTTCCATTTTACTGCTCCTGGTGGTGACTCAGATGGGAACTTGGGGGTGGAGGTGGAGAGCCCTCTGGAGACTGGGGCAGTGAAGGCACAAATGAAATGTCATTATTTCCTGTCTTTAAAACGAGAAGGATTACTCTGGTGTCGTTCGCTGCCCCCACACCACTGACAGGAAAGCCCAGCGGCTACCAGCAAAAACCCTCTTCTGCTGCTGGAGAGGGCAGTGGGCGGGTTTGCCGGTTCCCAGGCACAGGTCCTCTGTGGAAGCCAGCACAAGACGGGCCGCTCCTATAAATCAAGCCCTGGATTTTATTAGAGTGTTTATGTAACCTCAGTTTATGTGCTATAATTCTTTGCTGTGTAGCCTAGAGTAATTCCCAAAGAGGATGTTTGTTCTTTTTCCTTGTAAATTTTCTAGCACAGGCTTTTGTTTTGACATTCTCCCTCCCTCCACCCTCCACCTTCTTGGGGGGGGGGTAGGGGAGGGTAGGAGGGGTGTCGCTAACAGTTGATTGCTTCTTACTGAGTAAATTGAATAATACAGCAAAGGTTACATTCTATTTTTACTAGATATTATCCCTACTCTTAAGTGGGGGGAAGAAAAACAACCTTGGCTCAAATTAATTTTTCACATTTTCAAGATTATGGGGTGGTAGGGTTAACATGTACTTAATTGTCGAGGAAATGAAACATAACTGGTAAAAAATAGCCTTTGCTGTGCTATCCATGGGAGCTCCAGAGGCTCCCCCCCCCAACTTTATGTGCTCCCCCTTTCCCCGCTGATCTAATGTTGGTAGAGTCACATTGACTGCTAAGAGAGAAAATACAGACAGGGAATTTAGGGTAAAATTGACTTTTAACTGAAGAAAATGTCAGAGTAAGCAGACCAGATTCGACTATAATCCATGGAGATAACTACATGGAGAAATGTTGTCCTTTGGAAATAAAGATAATTGGACTTAGCCACAGCATGTTTTTCAAGAAGTAGCTACAGAAATTTACTATTCCGTTCTTTGTTCAAACCTCCTGTTCGGTTCCTTGGAACAATAAGGTGATGCGACTGGTGCTAAGGCAATTGTTAGTGAACCCACTGTCCACCTGTTAGAGTTACATATGGTCTACGAGCACATTTCACTTGACAATTTGTGTTTGATCATCAGTGTAGCTTGAAGGTGTCCCTTCACAGATACATTCTTCTTCCTAGTTTAAAGATGGTAGTGCTGGGGAACAGTTTATGAAGGAAGTAAATGAACAGAGGCATCTTTTTATGCTTACTTTACAGAACTGGATATGTGCTCTGGCACTGCGCTGTTCAGTACTGTAGCCGCGTGTGGTGATTGAGCACATGAAGTACAACTAGTCTTAATGAGAGGTGCTGTGAGTGCACAATACACACAGGATTCTGGACCTTTAGTGTGAAAACAAGAATGTAAATGATCTCTTTACTAATTCATCTAGAGTACGTGTTGAAATGATAATCTTAATAATTTGGGTTAAAGTACATCATTAAAATTAATTTTACCTATTTTTTTTTTGCACTTTTAAATATAGCAGCTAAAAAAAGTTTTAAATTGCAGGGGTGCCTGGGTGGCTCATTCGATTAAGCATCTAACTCTTGATCTCAGCTCAGGTCTTGATCTCGTGAGTTTAAGCTCTGTGTTGGGCTCTGCCCTGGGCATGGAGCCTACTTAAAGAAAAGGTTTTTTTTTTTTTTTAATTACAAATATGACCCGCACTTGTGACTCACATTATTATTGGTCTGTGCTGTTTCAAGGTTGTGTTGTCCAATGGGGGAAAGAACAAACCAGTATAATCAGTAAAGCTTTCAAAATTATAGGTGTAGAAGAATATGTTGTGCTTTCTGATAACATATTAATACTCGAAATTGGTGATAAGATATGAATGAAGTTGGACATATTATGTATATGTAGCTTGAAGATTTATGAGGAAATACTGACCAGAAGGCCCTAGACTGAAATAGTCCTCTGTTAGACTTCCTGTCAGTATCTTAAGGGAGAGATCCCATCTGATGGGGTGCGGTGATTAAGAGAGTGGACTCTAGGGTGTGATCCCAGGTTGGTCACTTACAGTCTGTGTGATCTGAAGCAAGATACTTAGCTTCCTTGTGCCTCAGTTTCTCTACCTGTAAAATAATATAGGCCCTCCCTTAAAGGGTTCTATATATTAAATAAGACAAAATATCAACTGTACACTGGAATGAGCATAAGTGTTGACTGTTACAAGGACAGATATTAGTATCGTGTTGTCATTAAAGGATGTACAATGTTGATAGATATTCAAGAGTAAACTCTGTTCTTAAGCAAATGGATGCTGTTGGCTTTTAGAAATCAGTCTGATTTATTTTATTTTAAGCCCCAAAGCAGAAATAATTAAAAATGGGAAAGTAAATGAACAAAAGGGGGAGCTCATTTATTGGGACGTATAATTAGAGAACAGTCTATAAAATGAAACTTGTCATAATTGCAGATTAAGCCAATTCCCTTTTTTTTAAACATTTTTTAAATGTTTATTTATTTTTGAGAAAGAGAGATTGGGGGAGGGGAAGAGAGAGGGAGACAGAGGGTCCGAAGCAGGCTCTGCTCTGAGAGTGGAGAGCCTGATGTGGGGCTTGAACTCATGAACTGTGAGATGACCTGAGCCACCCAGGTACCCCCCAGTTCCCTTCTTAATATATATTCAGTAGTACTGTGTATCTTTTTATCATAGTTCCCTGTCACAAAGTATATATTGGTCAGCAGTTTTGAGGCTTTTGATAATTGTGTTTATATTCTGATAAAGAGATGATAATCTCATGAGCCTATATTAGAGAATAACTGTTCCATATTAACCTAGAACTCTCTGTATTTTAAGGCAGCGTGTGTATATATACTTATAAAAACAAGTTTAAGGGGCACCTGGGTGGCTCAGTTGGTTGAGCGTCCAACTCCTGATTTTGGCTCAGGTCATGATCTCACCATTCTTGGAGTCAAGCCCCAAGTTGGGCTCTGAGCTGGGATTCTCCCCGCCCCCCCTTCTCTGCCCCACCCTGCTCGTGCTTGCTCTCTCTCTCTCTCTCTCTCTCTCTCTCTCAAAATAAATAAACTTTTTTTTGAAGGTGGATGTCTCCTTAAAAATAAATAAATAGGTAAATAAATAAATAAAAACAAATTGAATAATTCATTCCAGCGTGTTCTTTACCAGGGCTAAGTAACCTGAGAATCAGTTGGTTTTTATTTTGACAAATAAAACCTGTGGTCTGGTAAGACCCCAGACAGCACTGTAGGGCAAGTCTCTTATGGTCATAGGCAGCTTGTGGGTGATCTGTATGCAGGGACATTTATCGTGGTGAAATTGATACCTGTGTTAGAATGTATAGATGAGATTTGCCCATGGGAGAATTTTTTTAGGGTAGAAGATGGTCCTTAGGAAGAAATTTACCATCAAAAGTTTTGCAGAGGCCAGTATTGCCCCTATGTCACATAACAAAACAGTTTATATTTTTAATTGTAGATGTCATGTGATGAGGGACTTCTTTTTACTTGGCTTTTTAAAAGTCAGACATTTAGTCAAACAAATTTGTTGAACTCCCGCAATATTCCAGGTGGAATGCTAATCCTCAGAGAGCTCGCAGGGGACACAGACCATGATCTGCATATTTGTACAGCATGGTGCTACTGTAGAGACCCTCTCTTACTTGTGTCTCTTTCGTTGTTTGTATCCTGCTGCTTTGCCCTCATAATATGCAACGGCCTTAACAGAGATCTGAACCAAGGATTAGAATAGTAAGTAACTCCCTTATATAAATGGATAGTATATTGAGTAGCGAGAGAAAACCTCATCAGGAGGCAGTTTGGCTTTACGTCTTATGTGGTGGTCAATAGGGAGTTCTTGGAGGCTTCACAACCAGGGAGTGGGTGTTGGTTCAGTCACGTGGAGAGACCGCTCTGAGCAGCAACAGTATGGTGTGGATGGCGGAACACCTGAGAGATCTGCTGAGAGAGGGTTTACGGTGTGCGATGAAGATCTGGGGACATGCCAAAGCTCGAGTAGGTGCTCAAGTGAAAGAGTAAGTGGTGGGGGAGGGGAGAGGCGAGGGGTGTGAAAACTTTTAAGACAAATTCTCCAACTTTTGAAGTGTGGAGGCGGGGGAGGAAAGAAGGGAGCATGATGATGGTGATCCCTGCTTGGTTTTCCAGAGTAGAGTAGGTATAAGATGTGATGCAAGGCTTCATGGGGACCATCTTAAATTTGAGGAAGTTATTAGACCCCATAAAGGATGTGATAAGTATAGTATTAAATATGCAGTTGGGAATGTGGGTCTGGTGTCCAGGAGAGAATGTCTGGGCTAGAGGCATGCTTTAGGGAGTCCTGCTCAAAAGGTGATTGCTGAAGCCATAGGAGGTGGATAAGATCATTCTTATCTCCCTGGTGATATAAAATCACACAGTTCTCCACTGTGCTTCTGGAAGATTTTCAAACACTTACATATGCCCTTCAAGGCCCTTTAAGATTTCTCTCTTTACTTTTGTAGTCTCCTTTACAGGAGTTCCCGCTGTTCTCTCCCCTGCTACCTGCATTCACTGCCCAGCGGTTCACTGGCCCCCTCACTTCCCTTGTTGTTCTGTATCTTCATTACATCGCACATGCTGTTCCCTGTGTCTGCAGCCTTTGTCCGTTTTGTCCTTGTAACAGACTCTATCTTTCATTGCTGCCCAGCCCCTGAACACCTATAGCCCAGCTAGTAGTGCCATCCTGAACCCATAAGATTTTGCACATACCTCTTTTCATTAGAATTTATCTGTCACTGTATAGTAATTATAGCTTGCCTTTCTGTCACTCTTTAGAGACTGTGAACTCCTCAGACAGAGAAATAACTTTACATAACCAGCTAGAGGAAAACAGTTAGCACATAGGTGCTCATTTTTTTTTTCTTAGAAAACTGACTTTTTTTTTTTGGCATTTATTTATTTTTGAGAGACAGAGAGAGACAGGTCAGGAGCAGGGGAGCAGCAGAGAGAGAGGGAGACACAGAATCTGAAGCAGGCTCCAGGCTCTGAGCTGTTAGCACAGTGCCCGACGCGGGGCTCGAACCCATGAACCGTGGGATCATGACCTGAGCTGAAGTCAGATGCTTAACCTACTGAGCCACCCAGGTGCTCCATCTTTGATTAAATTAATTCACTTGTATGTGAGCCACAGGTGTTACATTACTGATTTGGATGTGTTTACAAGTTATTATACGTTAAAAACGTAATGATCTGCAGAATTTCAATCTGTTAAATGTGAGCAGGAATAATATAAAACATAAGGTCTTATCAAAACCATTTTTTAATTGCAAAATCAATATCTCTTCCTTGTAGGAAACTTGGCTAATATGGATAAACTAAAAGAAGAAAACTTAAAATACCAGAAATCCTATCACCTACTGATCTCTTGGTTTAAATCTATCAAGTTATTTTAAGAGTCTGTATAGAAAATAACAAAAAATAGGATCAATGTGTGCATATTGTTCTTGACGGTTTGTGTAACTTACTACCTTGTGCATCTTTAAATATCAGAAAGTAGTCATTTGTTAAATGGCTAGATAATAAATACACCAGAATTCCATCATAGAGGTTATTTAGCCGTTTTCCTGCTGTTGGATTTTAGGTTGTTCCAGAGTTTTCATGGAAATAATTATATTTTGATGGAAAATCTAGTAGTCTTGTCATTGTCATCTTTATTTTTTTTTTAAGAACATTTCTGGTGAACAAGAATGTAATTATTTTTTTAAATGCCATATTATCAAATCAGCCCTTAGAAAAGTCATAGGAATTGCATTACCACTGGCTGAATTCTTTTTATCATGTATTTAGGTTTCAAATTGCCTGAAACTTAAAAAAATATATGTCCATAATTTAGCTTGCTACTTTAGAAATGACAAACTTGGGGTAAAGAAATTACCAACTAAAGATTTTTTGTAAATGTAAATATTTTGGTAGGATTCTAAAATAGGCTTTTATGCATAACTGTCAGGGTTTCTAAGTATGAGAAATGAATTTCATAGTCTAAGCAAGAGGTTTTAGATTATAGGATTGGAGTTAGGTCCTTCTTGGGTATAGAGTGGGTGGTGATGTACCAGTAAGCCCCCCCTTTTCCAGCTCTGTCATTAACTGGTCTTCTCAAGTCCCTTGTATGGCTGCCACCAGCTCCAAGCCAAGGTTTTATTAGGATGCAGTCTTGGACCTAGGCCAGTGGATGTTAAATGTCATTGGCTGAATTTGGGATTTGGGATAACTTCTATATACTTCTGAATTCTCTGTGCTAGTCCACACCCCTTTTACCCGCACCATCTACACTGAACAACTCATGTAAATAATTATTCATAATATAGTAACACATGCTCTTGTCAGAGCTCATCATGAAGAGCTGGGCAGGACTTTGAATGAAATACCTGCATAGAATCTTTAACTCTTGCTAGATAATTTGCTCATTTTTCAAACTGATTTTCACAGTCTTAATCAATCACTTAAGGAAACAAGAGAGGGCCAAAGGCGCCACCATTTGATATTACTGTCCTGAGGCCTAAACTGACCTCATAGTAATGAAATGGTGATCTTTTATAGCATTCTTGTCTCCTGAATAAATCTATTACAGGTTTCTGGACAGATTCCCCCCTCTCTCTAAACATCAGAAACACACAAAAGGGAACATCAAACCACAGAAAGCAAAATCATGGTCAGAATAAGTATACTATTTTGCTGCCAAACTTAAAAATTCACTTGTGGAATCTAATAGCTGTAGGCAAGAGATATTTATTGCAACCAAGATTTAAGTGTGGTTTATTATGTTTATGGAGTAGTTTAATACTTCTTTTCTTTAAAACGAGTTTTTAATTTAGGAAAAAAAAAAAAAAAAGAATTCAGATTTGTTCCCAGAGTAGAAATGATTGAACATCATGAGAGTAGTTAGGGTTTGGGGTTTATGTGGGTAAGATTTCTGTTTACCCGCTATAGTCATTGGATGGATTTAAAAGCTTTCCCAGATGGAATTTATGGAGTGAAATTTAAAACTGGTGTCCTGTGTACTGCAATATATGATTACAACAAGCAATCAATTTAGAAAGAAATGGAATGGAGAAGATACAGGTTAAATGATTAGTATTGTGTGGTGCGGTGGGACATGCAGAGAGCGTGCTTTAACGCTCAAGTCACTATGTCAACTTCCAACATCTGGTCTGAAGCTCCTAGGCAATGCATAATCCTAGAATGCATTAACTGCTTTCAGTGGCAGAGTATAATCCATTCTTAATAGGAACTTCCAGGGATATTGCCCATCTAGATGACTGGCCAGGGGGAAGCAGAAAGGTGACAACTAATATTTCCTGGGTAGTTGGTCCTGATTCTCCAGGCTCCATGCTGAGTGCTTTATCTCTTTTACCCTGTTCAATCCTGCCTCCAACCTGATGAGGTGCAGATGGTAGAGATGAGATGATGGAGTTCAGAGAGATTTTTCTAAAGTCCTACTTATATATACAGGGTAACTACATATAGTTGTACAAATTGTTCACTGCTTGAGGGCAGTCAGCTGAAGAAACAGGTAAGGGTTATGATTGCCCAGAGAAGGCACTTTTTTCCAATTTATGCTAAGTCCTGTGAAGGCCAGCTGTAGCCCTTATCACAAAGTTGTTTGGTGGCAGAGTTGGGATTTTAACTGAATCCTGTGTAGCTCTAAAAGTCATACCATTTTTATTATATGATGCTGCCTCTTATAAGAGATATAATTTAGTACACTCTCTTTTATTCCCTTTTTACTCCTCTTTTATAAAAAAGTGAATTTATTCTGTTAAAATGCTTTCGTGACATTGAAACGAAATCATGTGGAATCAAATGTTGATGTTACTTCCTTGGAAAAAGACTAATTCCTTAACTCGGGACTGGGGAGAGGGTGTACTAAGACCTTTAGCTTATTTCCATTTTTCCTGTGTATGCATGAATAAATATTGCAGGATAGGTAAGAAACTTAAAAATTGAAACAGGATGTGTAAAAGGCCTCAGATTATTAGAAACTATACATATAGGACTTCAAGTTTTCTTTTATTGAAGTGTAGTTGACGTGCAATGTCATGTTAGTTTCAGTCATACGACGTAGTGCTTCAACAATTCTGCACGTTATGCAGTGCTTACCATGCTAAGTGTAATTGCCACCTGTCACCATACAGTTATTACAGTATTATTGAGTATGTTCTGTACCCTGTGCTTTTCATCCCAAGGTGTTATTTTATAACTGAAAGTTTGTTATCTCTTAATCCCCTTCACCTCTGTTGCTCATTTCCTTATGCCCCTCTCCTTTGGCAACAGCCATTTTGTTCTCTGTATTTATGAGTCTGTGGCTGGGTTGGTTTTTGTTTGTTTGTTTGTTTTGGTTGTTTTATCATTCATTTTTTTTGTGTTTTAGATTCCACATATAGATGAGATTATATTTGGTCTTTCGGTATCTTATTTCACATAGCATAATACCCTTTAGGTCCACCAGTATTGTCACCAATGACAAGATTTCATTGTTTTCATGGCTGGGTAATATTCCATTGTGTATATCTCAGATCTTCTTTATCCATTCATCTATCAATGGACGTGTGGGTTGCTTCCATATTTGGGCTACTGTAGATTAATGCTGCAATAAATATAGGAGCAGGTGCATGTTTCCTTTTGAATTAGTGTTTTCGTTTTCTTTGGGTAAATACCCACTAGTGGAATTACCGGAACATGTGCTGTTTCTATATTTAATTGTTTGAGCAACCTCCATACGGCTTTCCGCAGTGGCTGCACCAGTTTACATTCCCACCAACGGCTCATGAGGGCTCCTTTTTGTCTACATCCTCACCAACACTCATTATTTCTTGTAGGACTTCAAATGTTGATGCCATCACATGGCCATTACCTGACTAGATATAGGAGTTGAGTTACTCAAGGTAACTCAAATAAAAGAATTACCTATCCATAAAGCCAAAAGAAAAACAACAAACAAACAAACAAACAAACCTTTTTAAAAGTGGGCCTGGTTTCCCTCCTTCCAGTGATGTCTTGGGCATCTTAGTTACCTGGGTCTGAGGCTCAGCTGGCAGAGTCACACGGGAGGAGAGGAGAAAGCCTTGGCTCGAAAGTGTGGAGGTGTGGGGGTGGATTCTGAGAGGCTTGTACTGAAGTCCGATCTTAAAGGCTTCCTGCATTCTGGTTTCTTTCATCATCATCCCACTTAAATTGTTTCCTCGAAGAATCCCCGGTGGCTTCCATACTGGGAACCCAATGTTCTTAGACGTACATATGAGCGTTCTGAGAGACACAGCCAGGATGGGAGTCTGTGACACTTGTTCCAAGTCCTGTCTGCTTTCTGTATGGAATGGTACTCAAAATATAGTCAAGATAAGTGAATTTGAGATAAACAGCCAAGAATTACTAGACTGAGATTTTTCTGGTATAATTTATATTAATTGTTCACTTGCTCTGTGCTCAGCAATATGCTGTTTGCTTGAAGGGATGTAGAAATCTCTGCTTTCTAGAAGATTACAATTCAATGAGGGAAACAAAAATCAATACATATTTCCTAATATAAAATGAGAAATTACAGATAACAATAAATAACACCAAAGATACCTTTCTTAACTAGGCCTGTCCCCATTTCACTGCCTTCTTTTAGTGCTCTGAGAGGTCACATTCCAGCCCCCTGGGTTGAGGTGGGAGAGCCGTTTCTTTCTAAAAGGACCTCTGCTCCAAAGGAGGTAACTCCTGGCCTGAGGCTCATACTAGACCCTCTGTTAGCAGTAATTAAAAGAATTTTCTATCTAAATTAAAAGCTGTACTCTGTAATGATCATCCCCCACCCCCAGGCTGGCTACCAATGTGCATAATAATGAGCTGTAAAATCTAAAACCAAACAGTGTGTCTTCTTTGGCATTTGCAATTTCTGTGTGTGTGTGTGTGTGTGTGTGTGTGTGTGTGTGTTGCATACACATGCATGCTTTTTAATGTAGCCACAACTTAACTCTGTTTTGGTATTCAAGAAAGTGTGGCATTCATGAAAACCAGAGGAAAAGTCTTCTTTGTCCACTTAGTACTTTCCAGTAGAACTTTCTATGGTGATGCAAGTGTTGCGTATCTCTGCTATTCAGTTAGGTAACCACCAGCCACATATGCATTGATATGTGGCAAGTGTGACTGAAGAACTGAATTTTGAAATTTTTCTCTTATTTTCACTAATTTATATTTAGCCACATGGGACTATTTTTCTACCATACTGGGTAGTACAGGTTCATCACATGTTTTTGGTTTTGTTTTTTTTTTTTAAGTTGGCAGGTTAAATTTTTGTTTAAAAATTTCCTTCTTCTTTGACTTAACGCCTTCCATGTTCTCCTTCCCACTGTGTCTTCCTCTGTTTCCCCTGCTTCTCCTTTGCCCTCATTTGTCCTCTCCCCTGGTCCTTTCTCGCCATTCTGTGCTGCCTTAGACTGGCAGTAACCCCATTAATGTGCATAATTTATTGAGATCTTTCACCTAGTTAGACTTGCCTGTCTGTGTTCTCCGTCCTTCCACAAACATGTGACCCAAGGTGGGTCATTTGCCAGTTATGTAGTGTTTACCGAAAACTCCTAATGCACTAGCTACTCTTTAAAAACAAAAAAAACGAGTACGCTTTTTCTGACAACGTTTTTTTGGTGAACTCATGCTGGCTCCTGCATTCATTGCTTCTTTTTCTAAATACATAAAAAAGACTCCTGTGGTAATCCATTCTAGAATCTTGCAAAATCAGTGGTATTAAAAAATCATAAACCTAGGCTTGACTAATAGTAATCGATTCACTGGAAGTCTGCAGATTTCTCGGTCCTTACCTCTGTGAAGGGGGATTAAATAACCTCTGCAGGATTTCTGCTACTTTGACCCTCTGGCTGCAGTCTCACTGGTTTGGTCCTTAAGCCCCACCCATCTCATCTCCCTTCCTCTCCTCCTTTTTCTCCTCCAACCTTGCCTCCTCTCCCTCCTCCTCCTCCTCAAAATGGTAATGCCACTTGCACTCTTCTCTGCCCCTTTACTTGTACTCTAATTCATATGAACCTACCACCAAGATTATGCAGACACACCCTCTTTTAAGTTCAGTGTTCTCCCTGTTCAGAATCATGATTTTTATTTTTTTTCAATTATTGATTTTATTTTAAGCCTCAAGTAACTTCAGTGATAGTGGGAATCCCATTGCAAGAGGGCCTGTTTTGCTGTGCTGTTACCCTCTGATATCTGATCATGCTCTAAGTCGTAGGTCACCAGTATGCTGAAGGTCTTTGACTTTTCCAGTTCCCCACAGAAGCTGTGGTCAGTCATCTAACTGCAGTAGACACAAAAGCAATTTTTTGCCTCTAAAGATTTATTTATTTTTTAATGTTAATTTATTTTTGAGAGAGAGAGAGTGTGAGCAGGAGAGGAGCAAAGAGAGAGGGAGACACAGAATCTGAAACAGCCTCCAGGTTCCGAGCTGTCAGCACAGAGCCCCATGTGGGGCTCAAACCCACAAACCATGAGATCATAACCTGAGCCGAACTCGGATGCTCAACCAGCTGAGCCACCCAGGCGCCCCTTGCCTCTAAAGGTTTAAATGGGTTTTTACATCACTGGTCATGACGTTTTTAAGGTAGATATTGACAGGCTCTGTGAGTTCAATGCCAGGTCCCTTCCCATCTTAGAGTCCTCACAGTTGTTACTCTGACAGCCTGAAATGGTTCTTTGCATGCTAGAGGCATCTCACCCTTTGTACCTTAGTTTACTACCATTCTGAGGGTGTGTCCCTGTCTGCCTCCTACATCACTTTCACCCTGTTTACTCCCTTCATAGCACTTACTTCCCAGTGCTGGTTTCTGTCTGTCTTTGTTTCTCTGCTCCACTGGAACAGAAGAATTTTCTCTCACTCGGCTTGTGCTGCGCCCTCAGTGCCCAGGGCCATCTCAGGAGGGTGGTAGGTGCTCTGTGGATAACATTGTTGAATTTATGTGTTTAGGGAACTATTGGTGTGGGTACAGATTTGGCACGCAGGGGACTGGCCTAATTAACTATTGTTGGAGTTCATTGGAGGACACCTGCAGTCTGTATTAAGACCCTGAACCTGAGGAGCGGAGTGTTAAGGAAGCATTTTAAAGGCAGATTGGTGACTCTGGGGTGTCCACAAGTTTTAAATTCTGTTCTTTAAAGTGTCTTAAAAATACCAGAGGATGGGTCCACTGTGGGACCGTCATGATTACAAAGACTCCCATCTCCATTATCCCATGTATTTCCTTAAGAAATGTTTCATGAGGGCTAAGTATATTCATCCCCACTTTAAAGATAGGAAGCTAAAGCACAAAATCCGCCCTCCAAATGGTAAGAACTGTTTTCTGCTTCTCTTAAAAGCTCTCTCCAGGGGCGCCTGGGTGGCTCAGTCGGTTGAGTGTCCGACTTCGGCTCAGGTCATGATCTCATGGTTTGTGGGTTCTAGCCCCATGTTGGGCTCTGTGCTGACAGCTCGGAGCCTGGAGCCTGTTTTGGATTCTGTGTCTCCCTCTCTCTCTGACCCTCCCCTGCTCGTGCTCTGTCTCTCTCTCTCTCTCAAAAGTAAATAAAACGTTAAAAAAAAAACCACACACACACACACAAAAACCTCTCTCCAAACTTTTTGTTCGCTCATGCCCTGCTATGAAATGCATCTGCCAATATAAGACAGAAAGTGTCCTTGGGAGACAGTGAATATAAAGAGCATGTGAACGGCTTGGTGTATATACCAAGTGCTCAAAATATTACCATCGTGTTATTGTTGGCCTTTCCCCTGAGTCTCTCCACCATCCAACAAGCTGACAAAAGTTTAAGGGTTCTGATATGAAGGGAATGATATGGTTGTGTCTATCATAATAAATAAAAGGACACTGAAAAGACATTTAGTCATGGGAATAAAGCTAAGGAAACACATGTTCCACTGGAATGGCTTCTATTAGTGACAGAACCTCCTATGTTTTGGAATAATTCCCAGATGAAAGATTTTGCTGAATTTCAGACATTAATGAAACTAACGTAAGCCACTCAGTGTAGTGTGATTTTTTTTTTTTTAACCCTGTGATTTGAGAGGCATATTCTTAAAACCCAGTAATGCAGCCAAGCTGGATATTCTGCTGGAACCAGTTGTGTGGAGGGCCGATCTGACTTCTTCCTGTAAACTCTGCCATGTCTGGAGTTTCAGAAAACCATCCATGACCTCATTAAATCAGTAGAGTAGCATTGAGATCTCATAAGAAAATAGTAACTTGATTATGAGGTAAACGTCCTGGAAAGTATTAAAAGAAAAGTAGGTTTCCATTCCCCCCTCCCCCTGAAATAGCATTATTCCAACTCCAGGAGGCATTTATAGTCAATTCCTGTGATGATTGGAGAGAAGCTTTAAAAATTTGTACAATCCTGTAAAGACTTTTGAAACAGAAGAGAAAGAAATAGTTATCATTTTTCCTTGAGGGAGAAACTTGTTGCATGCTGGTTTTCTCTTTTTGTTCATTTATTTTTTAAAGTTTATGTGTATTTTTTGAGAGAGCGAGCGAGCACAAGCAGGGGAAGAACAGAGAGCGATAGAGACAGAATCCCAAGCAAGCTCCACATTGTCAATGCAGAGCCTGACGTGGGGCTCAAACTCACAAACTGCGAGATCATGACATGAGCTGAAATCAGGAGTGGGACACTTAACCAACTGAGCCACCTGGGTGCCCCTGATTTTCTCTTTTTAAACTAATTGGGATCCAGTGTTTTATTTTTGTACTCCATATCTTACTAACTGGATCCTCTATAAATAGTCATCCTTATGACAGTGATTGTGTCGGAAACTGGTCTAGGTGAAATTAGAAGTGATGTAGGTAGGTTGGTAGGTAGGTAATCACTTTATGTAAAACATTGTGACTTTGTTTCTTAGAGTGGTTTTAGGTTCACAGCAAAAATGAGCTAATCTCGCAGAATTCCCCATGTGCCTCTGCCACCCCACCCCATCCCCAGCTTCTGGGATTGTCCACATCCCCTACCAGAGAGGCACGTGTGTGTTACTGTCATTGAACCTACGTGGATGCTTTCCCGTCACCCAAAGTCCACAGTTTATGTTAGGGTTCACCTTTTGTATTGTGCGTGCTGTGGGTTTCCATGTATTTTCTTTCATTTAAAAATTTTTTTTAAAAATTTTTTAATGTTTGTTTTTGAGAGAGGAGCAGGGGGAGAGAGAGAGAGAGAGAGAGAGAGAGAGAGAGAGAGAGAGACAGACAGAGACAGAATCAGAAGCAGGATCCAGGCTCTGAGCTGTCAGCACAGAGCCCGACACGGGACTCAAACACATACACCATGAGACCATGACCTGAGCCGAAGTCAGATGCTTATCCAACTGAGCCACCCAGGCGCGCCCCCCCCCCAATTTTTTTAATGTTTATTTATTTTTGAGAGAGAGACAGAGTGCGAGCAGGGGAGGGGCAGAGAGACAGGGAGACACAGAATCCGAAGCAGGTTCTAGGCTCTGAACTGTCAGCACAGAGCCCGATGGGGGGCTCACACCCATGAACTGTGAGATCGTGACCTGAGCAGAAGTCAGACGCTTAACTGACTGAGCCACTCAGGTGCCCCTCCATGTATTTTCATTGCTTGAGAGCTCATTTGATCTTAGTACTGAATAATTTTCCGTAGTCTGAATGCACCAGTTCTACTTACTCATTCACCTGAAGGACGTTTTGGTCAATTCTAGTTATTCTAATTAGTAATAAAGTGCTGTAAACGTCTGTGTATGGGTTTCTATGTAGAGGTTCACATGCATCACTTTAATATTCACGTGTCACTTTTTTAAAAAATTCAGGTTTCTCAATATAATAGAGTTATTAGAAGAGTAATACAGGTCACCTCACACTTGTCAGAATGGCTAAAATTAAAAAGACAAGAAACAACAAGTGTTGGTGAGGATGTGGTGAAAAAGGAGCCCTCAGGCCCTGTTGGTGGGAATGCAAACTAGTGCAGCCACTGTGGAAGACAGTATGGATGTTCCTCAAAAAATGAAAAATAGACTTGGCATATGATCCAGAAGTTCCACTACTGGGTATTTACCCAAAGAAAATGAAGATACTAATTTAAAAAGATAAATGCACCCTTATGATTATTGCAACATTATTTATAGTAGCTAAATTATAGAAGCACCCCAAGTGTCCACTGATAGTTGAATGGGTAAAGGGAAAAATATATATATATGTATATACATATATACATATGTATACACTGTATATACACATATGTAGTGGAATATTACTCAGCCGTAAAAAAGAACGAAACCTTGCCATTTGTAACAACATGGATGGAGCTAGAAAGTATAACGCTAAGTGGAATAAGTCAGAGAAAGACAAATACCATATGATTTCACTCATATGTGGAATTTAAGAAACAAAACAAATGAACAAAGAAAAAAGAGATCAACCCAAAAGTGAACTCTTAGCTCTAGAGAACAAGCTGATGGTTACCAGAGGAGAGGTGTGGAGGAGGGGGGAATGGGGAAATAGGTAAAGGGTATTAACAGTACACTTCTTATGGTGTGCACTGAGTAATGTGGAGAATTGTTGAAGCGTTGTATTGTACACCGGAAACTAACGTAATACTGTTAACTATACTGGAATTTGAAGAAAGAGTGATTCAGGGATCTGGAAATGGTGTATGAAAGAGGTGGCATCTGAGTAAGGCCTTCATGAATGGATGGACTGGTTTGGACACAGGCTGGAGCAGGTAGATTCTGCTATAATGGGAAGAGGA
Source organism: Lynx canadensis (assembly GCF_007474595.2). Classification (NCBI taxonomy): domain Eukaryota; kingdom Metazoa; phylum Chordata; class Mammalia; order Carnivora; family Felidae; genus Lynx; species Lynx canadensis. The sequence goes on along the minus strand of NC_044318.1, from coordinate 28,119,449 downwards.
TGTGATTCTCTCTTTGCCTGGAGTGCGCAGTCAGTGTAGTTTCATTGTGGGTGATAGGCTTTGGCACCTTTAACACTGGGCTGAAGAAGAGGGACTTACGTAGTGACATCACAGCAGATTATTGAGGTGGGAAGTAATGAGAGTGTCACTCACATGTCAGCAGCTTTACTTGCCCTTGCTTCGATTGAGGTATTTGACTTGAGTAGTAATATGACATTTATTAAACAGTTGTTTATCATTATAATTGTTCACCAGTTTAGACTAACCTTCCCTATGGTTGGTCCAAATTGGATTTTATTAAAATGGGAAAGAGAAGTATTCCACTACAGTGTCTTTTGTTCTGATACTCAAAATTATTTTCCACCTAAAAGTACAATTTCTCAGGACATAAAACCATGCTTTTTTTTTTTTTTTAACATTTATTTATTTTTGAGACAGAGAGAGAGACCGAGCATGAACGGGGGAGGAGCAGAGAGAGAGGGAGACACAGAATCGGAAGCAGGCTCCAGGCTCTGAGCCATCAGCCCAGAGCCGGATGCAGGGCTCGAACTCACGGACCGCGAGATCGCGAGATCGTGACCTGAGCTGAAGTCGGACGCTCAACCGACTGAGCCATCCAGGAGCCCCAAAACCATGCTTTTTGACATGTGGGGCCCACAGATTATAATCACATTGCACAAGGGATTATATTTTAAAGAAAAGCTTTTGTATAATCTCCTTTTGCTGTGCTTCCTCACTTCTCTTAGGACAAACAGCCTTAAATTTCACCTAGTCAAGGAAATGCCAGCTAGAGTGAACATCGTATAAGGTCAATTAACTAAACAGGAAGCTGTGCTCCTCAAAGTGGAGAGATTTTGAAAATAGAGGAGAACACTATCCAAGCAAAAGTATGGTGGCATCAGCTTCAGTTGGGACCTTGTTAGAAATGCAAATTCTCAGACTCTACCCCAGAAACTCTTGAGTGGGACCCAGCAATCTGTTGTAAATATGAGAACCTCTAATGTACAGGCATTGGGGATCGAGGGAGGAGGAAGTTCAGGCTGTTGCTGCAAAAGAGAGGAGACCCGTTGTACTAATAGTTACTGTTTATTGACCACTTCATAATGGGAATTTTGCAAACATAGCTCGTGTAATCTCAACCCTAGATGGTATAATATTATAATGTCATATCATATAGATGAGAAAAAAAGAATAACTTAAGAAGTAGCATAGTAAAGCCTCATAATGAAGCTTCAGACCTCTCTGACTCAGGCCTGACCTCTGTGAACTTTGCCAAGCCGTCAGGGTTGTGTAGATGGTCTCCCAGAATGCAGCAGTGGGGCCCAAGCAGCATCCTTGTCCTTACCCGCTCTCCTTTCCGTGCTCTGACTGCTGCTTTTCCCGCCTCCCTGACCAAGGCAGGTAGGTGTTCATTCTTGCCTGCCTCCAGGGGAGGCCATGTTGTGTAGTGAAGAGAGCAGAGCAAGAATGATAGGAACCTGGTTATTTCCATTTCTCTGACTTCTACGAATAAGTCTTAGGACTCTAGGCCTGGCCTTTGGCATCTTGGTGCCTCAGTTTTATCATCTGTGAAATGAGGAGTTAGAGAGATCTCTAGGTTCCTTCTGAATCTCATCTGTATCTAACACTTAACTGGAGGTAGGTGGTCAAACTAGGTGATCAGCATACATGGAAGGTACTTATTAGATGATAGTTCCTCAACCCAAGTGCAAAACAACCTTATTCCTGATTCTGGCATTTTTCCCTCTCTGAATTTAAACAGGTTAGTATTTTAATCTTCTTGAGAGGGGAGTAAGAGTTACTATACTTATATGTAAGTATTGAGTTAATTAAGCCTCCTGTTAAGATTTTAAGATAGAGATAAAGAATGGGGCTATATGACCCAATAATAAAACAGTAAAACAATAAATAAATAAAATAAATAAATAAATAAAACAGGTAATTATATTTGTAAAAAAGTGTTATCTCCTATTAGTTTTTGTAATAGTAGTTTGAAAATATATTATGATAGCATAAATAATAAAAAGATTCTTAAGGTAATATTCTGCTAAGAACTATATAGACAGGGAATATTTAGTACCTTTAATAACATGGTTTGGCAAAAGTAGCTTCCTAATGGTTTAGCTCTTTATTTTATGAATTTGGGTCTAGCTTGTAAGTAGAATTCAAGTTACTTCTTTCCTAATTTCTCTTACAACCTTTCCTTTTATATAGAGCAAATGCCTTTACTTTTCATTTGAAATAGTCTTACTGTTCTGTTTTTCTGAGACCTTTAAAGCAAACTCAGTTACTCTATGTAGCTTCTGTAGAAATAAAACCTATTTATCCAAATAATGTATTTTTTTTTACAAGTTCCAATTTCATTTCCTAAGCTGGTTTGATCATTCCATATTGACATTGATCCCCATTATGACATTTATAAATTATAACCTATTTCTCTTATATTAAGCAGTTCCCAAGCTCTTGGAACCTATAAAATAGTTGACTGTTGTAACATTCAATAAAGCGCAGGCTTGCGCCTCAGTGTTGTGGTTGTGACAAGTTGCTGTGTTACTTTGGAATAAGAGGTTAATTTGTTGAAGTACGCTTGGGTAGACTTTGGAGAAGTACTGAATTATGTATTCGGAGGCAGAAGACCGGGACCTAGACCCTTCCTGTCAGTACTTTTCCAGAGCAACCTTTACAGTCTTCCTTATTAGGTCATTTGTCATGTAGGTATAATAGCTCCTTCCCCTGAGGGTTAGAGCCTCTTCGTTCCCCTGCTAAGGAGATCTGTGAGTCCTTGCTTCTAGAGCGAAGGCAAGTTATGAGTTACCTTTGCCTGAGTTGTCACCTAGGTGAGCACTGTGAGCCTTGTTTGTGTGGGGGAATGCACACAGTTGGAAACTTCTCTTCAGAGGGTGATGCAGCCTCCGGGTACCTCCTTCCCACCATCGCTCATGCCACATTTGGCATTTTGGAGCCTGGACTTGTTTTCATCAGCTATGATTACCAAAAATCTGAATTTACAAGTTAAGCAAATCAAGGGATGGTCATCCTCAGTGCTGCTGCTGAATATTTTTGCGTTGGGAATGGTTCACCTTAGGGGTCCTTCAAATAGCAAGTTACTCTGCTGGATTTAAATGGGATTTACTATATAAAAATTCCATTTACACACGTAACAGGATGTTATGTTTGTATGGCAGAATGATTAAAAAGCAGGATTCTAGAGTTTTCACCCAGAGCAAAGTTGGGATCCCAGCTTTCTCACTTATGGGCTGTGTGATCTTGGGCAAATTACTTAGTGTCTCAGCCTCAGTTTTCTCACTGGTCAACCAGAGATCATGGAGTCTCTAAGATAACACTTGGGAGTGTTTAGGACAACTCAAACAGAAAGTGCTGTGAAAAGATAACACGTGCATCCTGTGAGAAGAGAATCTTAGGCATATAAGAGCACGCCAATGGCAGCGTTCCTGTTAAGGGTCATTTTGTCTCGTATTGTGTCTGTCTCTCCCCTCCTTCCTGTCTTCGGATGTGTTTGTAAACTTGAAAAGAACACGGTGGAAAAGAGCTCACGTTCCTGCTCAGTCACATTTCTTCTGCTCTGTGGCTTGGCAGGATCGATCTTCAGGAGGACCCGAAAAAAATCAAACCATGAATTACCCTGCACTGGGTAACGACAGTGGTTTGGATGGCATCTTCCTAATTTTTGCTTTGGCTTTTCTCTTCTCCAGGCAACAGTAAATAGAGGGGGAGGTTAAGAGTATGCCTTTTAATTACTGAGTTCTAAGTTCTTGGAGTGGGTGCCGTCTGTTTTCTCAGGATCAGACTAGAAGGCGTCATTTTACTACACAACAGCCAAGACTTGTCCTGAATGGATGTGGGTTCGGCAAAGTATCTTTAGCTTGAGGAATGAGGGCTTTGGATCGTATTCAGAGTCTGTGCTTCACCAGGCCACTCTTTATTTATCCTTTTAGTGAGTCCCATTTGTCTGTCCTCTGTCAAGGGCTCGTGTACACCACGCTGATTTAGTGCTAACTGGGGAGATTAGAAATGCCTTGCCTGGTGCTGTCAGCCAAATCTGAATCACTGTCTGTGTACTCTGACCCGTCTACTCAGAGAGGTTTACCCTTTGCTCTGCTGCTCACTCTAATAGGCAGAAAAGCTCAGCTCACCCCAGCTTTTATACAGGGGTCAGCGCCAGAAATAGCTCTTTTAACACAGCCACAGAAGCAACACAAATCCAGCAAGCAGATAGTATACAACGGCTGCTTTTAGGCCTTGGAACAAAAGAAAGTGGTTTATCATTTCTACACGCCAGTACCAACACTATTCTCTGTCATTTGCTGGAGAGTTTATCGTTCCTGGGGGCCAGGGCCTAGGTTTTCTTTACTCAGATGCCTTCCAGCTGGGGGGTAGCTTGGCGCATTGGTCATTATTTTCACCCAAAATTGTAATTTGAGGTCATTAGGTCATGTAGATTTAAGGATAAATACGGTATTTGGTGGGCCCTGGAAAGAAGAGATACCTCCAAAATGGATGGTGAAAATCTTTTTTTTTTTAATTTTCTTTAATGTTTATTTATTTTTGAGAGAGGGAGACTGAGCGCGAGTGGGAGAGGGGCAGAGAGAGAGGGAGGCATAGAATCCAAAGCAGGCTCCAGGCTCTGAGCTGTCAGCCCAGAGCCCGATGTGGGGCTCAAACCCACGAGCCGTGAGATTGTGACCTAAGCTGAAGTCGGGCGCTTAACCGACTGAGCAACCAGGTGCCCCATCTTTTTAAAGGTCATAGCATAGAGGAAGTTCCTTGTGAAATTTTGCCGTAGGGCTTGGAATTCTAATGTACGGCTCAATTCGACCTCCAAAACCACATGAACTTCAGTTGGTGGTATCGTGAGTTGCTTCATCCTCTGTTTCTCTCTCTCTAGATAGTAGATATTACTTTTTCAGTGGGTTATGTCTTTATCCTCTAATATTTAACATGAAAATTATTCTATTCATATTTACAACCCCAGAATCAACAGTAGGTGCTTATTAATCGTTGAATGAATGAATGAATGAATGACCAACCAAATGAGCAAATGAACGTGTGACTGAGTAAACGGAGATGTGAAGTGTGTGTGTATGTTTGTGTGTAAAGAGCACCCTAACATATCTGAACAAATTTACTTTTGGACACTTACTGCGTCCTCCCACCTTCATCAACATTTCTATCAAGCCCTCTTCCAGGCACTTTCTAGTGACATTTCACATTTCATTGTTCTTTTCCCCCCCCCCCCCCCCACCATGGTAAAAAGGAAATTAAATGTGCCCTAAATGAGCACGAAAGGAAGGTCTAATTTATCTTTTGTCTTTCAAAACCCAAGGAAAAAAATGTTGCTGGGGCTGAAAACTTTGTCAGCCAGATCCTTTTCTGAATTGTATTTTGACTAAGAATTAAACTCCTAAGCTCAGCTGAGTGTCAGTGATGCTGCTGACAGATCTTTGCATTCTGCAGGAATAGTTGGTGCTATAATAAGAAAAAAATAAATCAGTATAGTTAAATTTGCCATCATTTTAAAGCATTTTTGTAAAATCATGGTTCAAAATCACATGTGCATTGTCTTGCAAATTTTTACTTCAAGAAGCGCATACCTATAAGGCAATTGAAATTTTGACTAGTTTCTCAGCAGTGATTGATCGTAAATTATGAAAGTTTCACTTACTAAGTTCCATTTTAAAAGATAATTTAAATGCATTTTCTGTTTTATTTTGGATATGAATGGTTCTTTTTTCTTACCTGGTTAAAAAAAGGGTCTTGATTTTCATTTTTCTCAAGGGAAGACACATATTCGTGGTTATCTTTGATGGAGGAAATAAGTGAAAAGTAGATGTCTCTTATCTGTGTGTAACCGTCATCTTTGCAAATTATTTCTGAACTCTCATTTAAAAATCGTACTTTTCAGATCCTAACCCAAGGAATAATTTTAAGAATCTTAAATTAGGTCTCTTTTTTTTTTCTTAAACCTTATGGGACTTAAACACTTTGAATCTCCCTCAGGAGCTGTTTACAAGTTTGTGCTGCCCTCTGGAGTCATGCCAGCACTCACGTCAATGCAGAGTCAATCAGAGGCTTGTTAGCTTATGTGATGGTGTCATGCTTGATGCCCATCTTTCCCGTTTAGGCATTTAATGGTAATCATTTCTCATTTCTTCAAGGAAAACTTTTTCCTGGGGAAAAAGAGATGAATAGTTTGATTAACTTATGATACATTTCAATTTCTTCCTTTTAACCAAAAGAGAATCATCATCAAAACAATTCCTCAAAAGGCTTGTGGCATTTAACTTCTCTTAATCGAATTAGCTCAGTGTACTGCCAGTCAGTAAAGTATGGTCTGGAATGAGGATGGGAATTAAATTTCTAAGAATGCTGTAGACATAATAACTAAAGAAACTCAATGAAAAATAACAAGGAGGTACCATTTTTCCACTCAAGAAATGAGCAAGATTTATAGAAATGAGACCAGTCACTGCTGGGAAAAATACAGTGAAACAGTTAGTTTTACACAAGCCTTTTTGTAATATCTCAGGATTCTTCAAACCTTTTGATCCATTAATTCTTTGTCTAGGACATTATCCTGAGATAGTAACTGGATGTGAAGAAAAACTTTATACAATCCAAGTACCCTACATCATGCCAATGCATAGTTCATTTATGTTATTTTTGTATTTTACAGTGTTATGCAGAGGTTAAATGATACTCTCAAAAATATTTACTACAAAGGAAAATTCTTATGTTAATTTACAAAGGAAAATTCTTATGTTAATTTTATTAAAAAGTATATATAAATATATATACAAACACACTACTATTTGAATTATGTATAAAAAGACAGTAAGAACAAGAATAAATAAAAAAAAAGAAATGTACCAAAAGAAAGAAATGTACCAAGATAGTTATAGTGATTAGATTGGCAAAACATAAGTAGGTTTATTTTCTTCAAACAATATGTATTACTCTTTATAATCATGAATGATTTTGTTTCCAAGGTTGTTGCAAAACTGCTGTGTGTTGCTTCTGATATATATTACAGTCATAGACGGACACCTTTTTGTATCTTCAGAATAAATTGACAATATTTGCTTAATAATGAATGCGGCTTAACAGAAGAAAGGCAATCATATCAACTAGGTGATTAATAGAACCTCTTTAGCTTCCTATCGGTTCTTTGGCTGACATGCTCTCCTACCAAAGCAGAGGTTCTTAACTAACCACAGAGAAATGCTCAAACATGTCAGAGTGACATCCGAGTGATCGCTTGTTTTGCCTTGGGCATCTGCACTTTTTGTAGAGGCATTCTTTCTCTGTCTGAGGCCTTTCGATAAGTACTGGTAATCCAGAAGGATTGATGTAGTCATCCTGGACTAGAGATTTCTTTTTACCACTAAGACATTTCACTGTCACTGCATTTTAATGCTTCCATATATTTTTCTAAAGCATTGGAGAACTAGGTAAAGTCACTTTGACCTTTTAACTATGTGGCCAACTGATCCCAAGGCCTACAACTGGTTAGGCACAGATTGGCAAGAATCCTGACCTCTGTGGAGGTCAGAAAGGATAGAGGTATTCCTCATTAAGGGGGTTCAGGGAGTCCTGCACACAGCAAAACTCTACTCTCTCTGACTCCGCTTGGACAGAGCTAGACCTCTGCCCTCTGTGGTGGGTGTGAGCCAGAGAACCCTTACTGTAGAGTCACTGTCCATGAAGATTACTGAGGCCCGTGATGTGCCGTGCAAGGTTCTAGACCCTCTCACAGATGCATCCACACATTCATTTATTGATCATTTCATCTTGTAGGACCATGACTTGACCATTAATTTCTATCTATCTAATGTAAGATCAATTAGGTCAGACTCTTCCTTTGTAATTAATCGTAATTGTCCATGCTTTAAATGCTACCAATAAATGTCTGTCCTAATAATCCTGTCCTGTATTAGGCTTCTTCATTCCAGGCTATTTTGTGAGCTCTATCATGTGACATTACCTATTGTATATTACCTACTTCCTGTGTAATAAATCCATTATTCCTATCAGTGGGAGACAATAATCTTGAATCAAAATCACAACTTTTTTTTCTTCTTTGAGAGAGAGTCTTCTGTCAACTGCTATCAGAGGCCATGCTTAATCTGTTTAGTTTTTTGTTTTAGCTGAGAAGCCTTATTATTGACTTATTTTCCCTTTTTTCCAAATTATGTGAATGTCAGGGTATAAAATATTAAACATGCTGGTTCAGTACTAGCTTTTCAAGCATCATTGGGGACCATCCTGGTATAATGGGAAAGCACTTGGTATGGCTTTTGGAATATAGATAATTTTTATAATTATTATAGGGAGTAAAAAATACAGAATAAAGAATAACTTAAATACGTTTAGAAATTAAATGAGAGCAGGTCAGTATAACCAAGAATATGAGTCATAATCTTCTCCATTTTCTATTGCTTTACTCCATACAGGGTAAATGCCCAACCTCTTACTTTTAATCCTGGAAGCTTTGGTTTTTGGCAGTAATTTTAATAAGATTTTGTGTCATCTGATGTTCTGTGTCTCTCTATAGCCATGTGTGCCTAAAGGAGAGAGGATGAGCGTGAGGACGTGTAGGGTCCCTGGACAGTCCGCCGGGTGGCACACTTGGATTCTGGGTGACTACCAAGGATGTATGTGTTTGTTTAAATCTGAACAGAAACTATTTGAATGGAACAGGAATTCACTAGGTACAGCAAAAAGCCTTAACACGTGAGAATATGAATTTAAAAACAGTTTTTATAAATGTGGATTGTTTAAAAGTTTTTTTTAACATTTATTTATTATTGAGAGACAGAGAGAGACAGAGCATGGGCAGGGGAGAGGCAGAGAGAGGAGGAGACACAGAATCCGAAGCAGGCTCCTGGCTTCAAGCTGTCAGCACAGAGCCCGACGTGGGGCTTGAACTCACAAACCGTGAGATCATGACCTGAGCTGAAGTCGGACGCCCAACCGACTGAGCCACCCACGCACCCCAAAAACGTGGATTTCCTCCTTTCTTCTGGATGTAATAGTCTATGATGAATTGACTGTTTTGGTTAAATGGTCAGTCGACTCGAGCTTTCTGTCATCTGCTCAGAAACCATTAGCTGAGGAATCTAAATCCATTTGGGAATCTTGACCAGAAGCTCTACCGGGGTCTTCATACAAATTTGTGCATCGCTTCATGGCTCTCTGTTTTGTGGCTGCTTCTCTGTAGGGCTGGAGAGAGGGAACCAGCCTTCTATATGCTTTGGCCAACCAGGAGGAAGGAAATACTGGTTTCTGGTCTGCGGTCTCAGAAGACCGCGTGCCCTCATGTCTTCCCTCAAACACACCTTTGTTGTGGGCCCTTCCTCATTTCAGAACAAAGATAGTTATTGATTGCATACAATGCTGAATGCTCCCTACAATATGAGGAACTCCGGCCTTCTCTCCTTCCTACCCCTCACTGCCAGAGGTGTCCCAGAGAAAGTGCCTATCATCAACACCGTAGTGGGGGAAAAATGGGTTCTCATTTCAGCAGGTGACTCAGTGGTGGTTGGCTGTCAGCATGCTTTTTTTCATATTGGCTTGTTGCTACAGGGTCTGATGCTGGCAGATTACAACTCTGTAGCTAGTCATTTTCGATTTATTTGAACCTATTTCTCCAGTCTACTGAGCTTTCACTGGCTAGCATCAATTCAGACACATTGCAATTCCTCAGAATCTCTATCCCCATCAGATGGTTCGATCTATGAGAAATTTAGCTAGAGGCGTTTAGACAAAAAAGAAATATTGTGGCTGGGGAAGCATTTAAGTTAGAGGAGGCAGCCAGGGCTGTTTTATTACTTAGGCCTGTGTCACCTGTGATGACCCATGAGAGTGGAGAATATTGATCGCTTGTCACTCAAGGCATTCAGCAGATTGCATTGACAAAGCTTGGCAGGTCTCTAATAGCAGGGTTACTGGCCTTGGCTGCGACCCAAGGGAAAACTCTGCAGGCCCTATTACTTGGCGGCCTTTAACTCTTATAGAATTGGGAGAGAGCACTGACAAAAGCGAGGACATGATTTTACGGTTACAAATGGGTTTTTTTGCTCGCTTTCTTCTCCCCCTTTTTAATTTCACTTCTCTTCTATTCTTTTCTCTCTTACCTTTTCTCCCTGATCCCTGCCAGCCCCTCCTTTCTTATTATAGATGATCATGGCAGTATTGTTTCTCTGGAATAAAAATCAGACTAAAGAATGCTTAGCAGGCCTAGTGTGAGGCCTGAGTTGTTCTTTCCTTTTAGTAAAGTTTGTGCCCTGACCACATTGTTTCAGGTGGTAGAAGATAGAAGGTACCTGTATGTCTGTGTGAACTTGATGATGTTGAGGCCATGCACAGCTGTTGTCTTAAGAACTGCCACTTCATGACAGGGGTGATCTTCCCCTTCTCCATTCACTGATAGCCAGGCTTGGCTCACACCTTCATAGTCCAGAGGTCCAGCTGCAAGTCATGTTCTGACATCAGAGAGGCTATGGCAGTAATTTCAAATTGGGAATGATTTTATTAATCATTTTATTAATCATCCCCCCCCCCCGATTGGAAGGATTTTTTTAAAAGAACCTTAGAAAGAATTCTATCTTTTATAGATAAACCTACCTATTTCATCCAAGAATTCAAATCATGTGACGTTTTTACTCCCATCACAGTCTGACCTCCAGTAGGATGCTGTTCTGTAATGAGTGTTTCTGTGTTGCCACCGTTTGCTTTAGGAAGCATGGTGTGGATTTTTTGTGTACCTTTCTCTAAAACAATCTTGTTTGTCATCTCTCTTATCCCCCCGAAAGAGGGAAAGACAAATATCATCATCCCCATTTCAAAGAAGAATAGGTTGATATATCACTGTTCCCCTAATCACAATCGATTTTAGTGCTATAGTTTTAATTCAGTATTGTCATTTAAATTTTTTGCCCCCTAGTGAATCTGATGTAAGCAGACAAAGATCATGTATCTATTCTATACGAACCTCTGGGTTTTGTGGGATTTGTTGTTGTTGTTCCCACATTTCTGTTTCATAATCTCTTCCAGGTTATCCCCTCACTTCGTCTACCTTTGCAATGCTTTGGGTTGGCCAGGATTCTTCCTCTTTTGGATTGGTGGCAAAGAAGTTTCTGCTCTTTGCTTAGGTCCCTTCTTCTAAGGATTGCTAGTTCATGTCTAGAATTAACTGTGTGACTCTTGTTTTGTAGGTTCTCAGAAAGGACAGGCAAGCCTTGAATATTGAAGATTCTATTGGCTTTGCATTTATGTTCAGCATTGGGCCACAGATGAGTTGTACATTACTGGGAAAGTTAATCTCTGATCCTCAGTTTCTTCATCTGTCTAATGGAGGATAAGGATACTTGTCAAAAATATATGAAGCAGTATGGTGTGTGAATTATATCTTCATCTAAAAAGGAATTAACTTAGTAGTTCTAGCATAGAAACTGCCTCCTTTTCTTTTTTCTCCCTTATGCACCTATAGGCCGAAGAAGGCAGAATGAGAGCTAATGTGGAGGCCAGTAGTTGGAGAATAGGGAGCATTCCTGGAGACAGAAGTGTGAAAGTATTGCAAGCGACTGTGGGCCTATTAATATTCTATAGCACTTTGAGCCACTTTGAATTAAAATACTTATCTGTGAAAGGTTTTATAATTCATATGACCTGAAATAATTTACACCTAATTAGATTTTGTCAACTGAATAATTCCGTCTCATGTTGCTTCCACAGAATAATTTAAGCAACTGCATTTTATTCTCAAAATAGCTGTAAATGTCAAATTAATTTTGTTGACATGAACAACATGTAGAAGAGCTACTTGGCAGAATTGTTTGTCAACTGAATATATTATGCATCCCTACAAAATATGTAGAATGGCTATGGTTTGCTGACTTGTGCAGTTTCTTGCTTTCCTGGAAAGAGGTCACTGGCAGTGGTTACAAAAACTGTTATGGCATTTCTGCCCATCTGGTTAGAAACTCTTTGATAATCTGGAATTTTCCCCTTCTCTTTCATTATACATTCAGCATCTGCCCCTTTGGGAGTTACCATTTTATCTGGGTGAGACTGGATCTCATGCAATGGCCTCGGTGTTTGTAATATTTGTCATTAATGCCACAGGCCCTTCGTTGACACTGCTGTGTATACATTACTGTTCAGTCTCACCTCACCTCTATTTATTTTGGACCGTTCCTTTCACTTGGATAGCCTCTCTGTCTGCTTTGAAAACCTTGCCCAAGATCAGTGTCCTTGTGGTTTCTTTCTAGCCTACTCTAGTTATTCCATCTACTCCCAAATCCTTTCTCTACTCCATCATCCCCCAGCTCTGGTCCAGCCTTCCAGCTGCTAATACCGAAGTCCTGTCATTCTAAGGCTTAGCTTAATCCAGTGCTTTCCAACTCTTGTTTTATCATGGCACAAGTAGAAAGTGATGCCATTTGTGTAGTCCCCTGAGGTCACTAGACAAGACTCCTTGCTCTTTGTAGGCAGCTGGCCTAGAGGCCGTGATCAGTGCTACATCACAGGGGATAAGTATCTCGACATGCACACTGTATTGGAAATTCTGGCTTAACCAGTCTCAAAGTTAGAACCATCCTGGCAGGTATTAGAAATTCACGCACTTGGGGAAAAAAAAAGAAGAAGAAAAGGAAAGAAATACATTCATTTGGTGGAATCTGGGATTTATCTCATCTTTTGAATTCAGCATCCTGTGTACTTAAAGACATCTTTCAGCCTTCCTCCAGATCATTCCTGTTTGTATCTGGTCATCAGGAAGTTCAGATTTCTTCCTTGCATACCTTGGCATGCTGGAACCTTACCTTTGCCAGTGTGTCTCCCAAGGGAATTGACCTGTATTTTACCTTCAGTTTCTGCTTAAGAGCTGGCTTCATCTAGAACAAATCCCCCTTTCTTGGTCATCAAAGAATTGCTTTCCTATTAGCAATAAGTATGAACACAGTTCAGAGATTACTGTTGCTTGTAATTATGCCCCCTACAATATTATTGGAACCTTAAGAGAGTGAATCAGTGTCTTCTTGAGTTTGGCTCATTCGAAATTTAGATTTTGCATTTTGGCTTTCTTGGGAGGGATGTCGCACTGTGGATCTGGCCTTTCTAGCCCTAGTTATGTTTCCTTTCTGCTTTTTCCAATTTTTCTGTTGTCCTACTATTGATGCCCCAGCACGCCTTGTTAGGCCAAAAGGTTCTCGTTATTGGGGAATCTCTATTTTCTGTGAAAACATGAAGTACAGATATAAATGACACAGTATTTTACATAGAATTCATTACCAGTAGACAGTATGTATTTAGTCTTCTCAGTGTACAAATAAAGAATAGACCTGAATAGTTCTGGCTTTTGTAAGGGAGAAGAAAGTGAATTTAGAAACCTTAGGCCATTAAGCTTGAAATCAACCCAGAACCTACAAGGTATTACTAATGAATATTTCCTGAGGGCTTAGTAAAAGGAGTAGTCATCACTGGGAACCAGTGTGGGTGCACTTAAAACACTATGCCAGACTGTGTTGTCCTTCAGAACAGGAATTGGCAAACTTTTTTCTATAAAGAGCTATAAAGTAAAATATTTTAGACCTTGTGGGCCATACAGTCTCTATAGCTACTATTCAGTTATGCCACTGTAGCATGAAAGCAGCTGCAGACAGTAGATACATGGATGGACATGGCTGTATTCCAATAAAACAAAAAATAAGCAGCGGACTGACTTGGCCTGTGGACCATAGTTTGGTGATGCCTGCTTTAGAATAATGTCTTAGATAATGTGTACCTGGCTGTCTTTGAGTAATTTTACAAAGTCTTTCACAGAGTCTTTGTAGAGAACATGGAATCTAAAGTTAATAATAGTGCATTTAGGCAAAATTATAGCAGGGTGAATAATTATGCAAACATGAAACATGGTCTGTGGTTACTTGCCACAAGGCTGTGCGTGTGATTCATTTTGGTCAACATTTTTATTCATGATAAGACTGAGGTCAGGGTTGGCTTGATGATCGAATAGGTGGGCAGCCTGATGCAGAGACAGATCACTTATACTGGGTGATAGGAGCAGGATCCCAAAAGGTCTTAGGGTCTTAGGTTGGAACAGTAGTTCAGATCTAGCAGATGAAATATTGAAAATAGATAGATGTAAAATCCTGTGTCTAGAGCTGAAAATACATCTCAACAGTACAAATACAGATTGTGAAAACATTATCTAATAGCAGCCTGTTTGAACAAAGCTAGGAGAGTATTCAAATTAGAGAGCACAGAGGAAAGTTTGTCCAGGTGGTTGAAGGGACTCAGAATCATGTCCTATTAGAAATGGTTGAAAGAACCAGAGCTGTTTAGCTTGGAGGGATATATAACAACTGTCTTCAATTATTTAAAGGACTGTCATGTAGAAGAGGGATTGGACTTATTCTAGGGGGTCCCAGTGGACCCAAGTAAGAGCAGTGGGTAGAAGAATGCAGGTAGATCCATTATAGATGGAAGAATAAGAGGGATGTGCTTTATTGGAGGGCTTAGGTCACTGGGGATATTGTGGACACCTGTTGGTGACCATGTAGGGATGTTGTGAGGGAATATTAATTTTGACTTTGGATCGGATGGGATGTTTTTTATGGACACTTCAGATTCTGATAGTTCATAAAACAGACCTAGGGAGAATGTTTTTGCTCTATGTCCCAATAGTTGGCAAAGCCCATACCTAGATGTTTTGAGTCCCCTGCCTTTTTGTGTGAGATTGAAATGCTGAATGAACACATTTCATATGTGTATGTGTACCTGCCATTTCATGTGATTGGTCAAAGACCCTGTCACGGTCACCTATATCATCTCACAAAGCCTAACACATAGCAAGTAGTAGGAGCAAAGTAACTACTTTTTGCACTAAGGTGAATCGGTGCCATCTGAGACCTAGATCTCCAAATGTCTTTTATTTTTAACTGATCCTGGTTTCATAATGAATGCCCCTGAAAGATTATCAGAAATCATACCTGTGGATTAGTAATAGGTTGGTGATATAGACTGAACAGCCATGTGCCTTTGTTCCCCCTCACCCCCCACCCCGTGCACGCGCGCACATGTGCGCGCGCACACACACACACACACACACACACACACACAAACCCAGTACTTTACCAGGAATGGAAGCAATCAGGCCGCACTATCTGATCAGGATTGTTTTACCTCCTGTGTATGGCTGTGCTTTGCCCTCTTCCTGCTTTACTGCTTCCTGGGTAGGCCTCCCTGCTAAATTATACTCCAGACCCATGGATGTCTGGAATATATTTTCCAGTCTTTTGAATACTATATTCCTAAAGTAGTCATTTGCTGTCATTATAATTCTGGAAGATTTAATGCTGAGATTGATAATGGATCTGCCAAGGTCTCAGTCTTTGATGTTTTGTACTTGGGCAAGTGGTCAGGGATCACGGCCCATTTATCACTGCATTCCCCATGGCCTGTACTCAGGGCCAAGCATATGGTAGCTGGTCGGTGAATGTTCAGTTGTTTGCCTTAGTAGAACTCAGATTAGTCTTACTGTTATTTCAGTCTGATGAAGTAAAGTTTGTTCCTCCAGGCAGTGTTTTCTTCCTCTTTGTGCCTACCATGCTCTGCCTACCATATACCTTCTTTTTCAGTTCCCCTTTCTGGCTGTGTGAACAATACCTTTTAATAGGGTGGAAGAAGGGCGGAGATAACAGTGGTTGAGTCTCTCTCACTATCAGCTTACCTCAACTTGTCCAGGAAGGGAGGGAGGTAGGAAGCGAAGACAGGGGAGAGGAGAGCAGGGGAGAAAGAAAGGAAATGACAGAGTGGAGTAGACAAGGAGAGACACGTCCTGTTTCTTACTGAGAAGACTTCAGTATTGAAGGATTTTGACATTGTTACTGCTATACAACTTACATGCTCCTTTGTATAGCTCTGGTCTTTTCCCATGTTTTCATTGCATTTTGTGCAGTGGGTGGGTAGGGGCTAACAGAGCCTTGAGACATATCTTTATTAGATAATAAAATAACTGTTAACATCAGGACTGTTTGTTTTCATTCTCCTGAACTGGTTGCTCATTTGGTAGAAAACATGGAATAGTAGTGCCAGGGGTAGCTTTACCAGTGCTTCTACAGATTCATAACCAGCCATCAAGGAAGACGGCCTGGTTGTAAATGAACTTGTGGCATTCATACCCTTACCGCACTCCTTTACTACTAATGGGGAGAACCCAAATACCATTCCTCATAGGGAATAGGGAAGCAGGAGGCTCTCTTTTGTAACAAAAGGATTATTATACTTTGGTGTGCTGGGAGTGGCTTGTTAGCAACTCAAAAGAACCAACTGTTAAATTTTCAGGAATTTTGTGATCTAGTTGTCAAACACAGCTTTAAAAAAATTAAGCTATATAAACCTATTTTTGCTTTTAATATAATTATCGGTCAAGTTTAATATCAGAATTATACTCATTCTTCAAATGCAAACTTGGATTGGCTACAGATGTAAGAGTTACACATATTTCAACAGAAGCATTCTGTACAAATCAGTTGGCTGGTTGGTTGGAATTTATAATAAAGAGGATTATATACTTTGTTATTATTTGTAAATTATTTGCTTTATATCCTTTATATCAGTAATATTTACAATAAACGTGTGTATGTATTCACGCATACATCTTTCCCAAGGACCCAGCAATTAAGTATTATCATTTTACACATGCCATTGTTTGAAATCCAAATCAGGAGTGTCTGACTACTTCAGTTGGTAGAGCGTCAGACTCTTAAAAGCCAAATGGGAAAACAAAATCTTTAATGATCTTATGTGAATGGTGAGGTTTTTGTTTACAGTATAGCAAGAGGATCAAATGCAGTATAGGAAATCTTCCTGATTACAGGATATGAAGTTGAGATTCTGAATGCCAGCTACTAAGAACAGTTGAAAGACAGAGTGTTTATTGGGTCTTTAAGCATGTCTGCCATATTCAAAATAACATTAGAGGGTGTTGAAGAGAGGTGTTAAATATCATTAGAACCACAGAAAGGCTTTGGAATCCAACAAATTGAAAGATAATTGAGTGAGGAAGAGCTTTGGACACAAAGCAGGCAGTTTTTTAATCTTAAGCATTTATGTCGAGTAGAAAATGCTTGAGGATTTATCTACTTGAGGTTTTCTCTAGGAGCCCTAATCCATGAGGAGTAGGGAGTGGGGGCTAGGGCGGTGGAGGCTAGTCTTTATTTTGCATTGCTCTGAGAAGTAATGTAGTAATAGAAGAAATTTGGTGTCCTGGAAACATTACTAACATGAAAAATCTTGAAAAATAAAGTTTAAAAAACAGGATTAGAAGGTAAGAGGAAAATGGTCTTCTGTGTCTGCTTAACCAGCTAAGACAGCTCAAGTAAAAATATATTTTTGTGAGTCATTTTCCACTCATCTATTAGACTCAATGTTGAAGAATGTTTTGTTTAATCTACTTTAACTAGGAATAAAATGTGCTTGCTAAAGTTTATAGACAGAATTGCAAGGTGACCTAATAGCTTTGAAAGTCACTTTTAGTAAATGGAAATCATTTGTTAATGGATTCGTAAATGTGAAGAAATGAAAAGCCAGTTGATGCCAGTTAGTGTTAGCATTTAGTAAAGGAAAAATTTGGTGCGTTTTTCTTTGGGGGTTTTGCGTTGCCTGGTGTTGTGTTGTTCCTTTGCTTTGTGTATGCATGTGAAGGGGGGTATTATTAACATTATGGCTCTCTACCTCCACGATTCATTCCAAAAATAATTTTGTTAATGCTAAGAATGTAACTGTGGAAATAAAATGGCTTTTCAATCCTGTGTTGACTACGTGCCTACAATGTTGATTTGCTAATACCTGGAACTTCCAAATTAAATTTTATGGTATATGGATGATTTATTGTAATCTCTCCTACAAGGAAATTCGTCTTAAAAACTTTAAAAAAAAATCATCCTATGTTGGGGAGTGGGGAGCATTTCTAATTCAAAGCAGAAGCCAGGCTAAGATCACATGTCCCTGTAGAGGAAAGAGGGGAGGTTTTACTTGTTGCATATGTTTAAAAAATATTTATAGATACAGCTGGACTTTTAGTACTTTATTTCTGGTTTTAATGATGGAATTCCCAAAGGACTAAAATTGTTCCAAACCGGTCTGAACTGTGTCTGAAGTTCAAGAACAGTATATAGTGGGTCTAAAAACTTTAATCCTCCTTGGAAACTCTGAGTGGGAAAGCTGCCCTTTTAGTCCTGTGTTTCTTGAATTTCCTGTTAGCAAAACACTTCTTTGCTCCTATTCAGTCCTTAACCAACTGCAGACTGACTTGACTTTTCTCTGCTAAAACATTTTCTAATAAGGTTCTCAGTAAATTCCTAAGTCATAAACTCTGGTGATTTTGTTTATTTCCCACCCATCCAGTCACCAGTCATTTTATTTCATGCCTGTTTTGCAACTTGATGCCCGAGTACCTTAGTAAGTGAGGCAGACATACTCCTTTACATTGTGGGGCTTTCAGTCTCTCAACACTGTTGACCTTCCTCCCACAAACTTCACAAAATCACTCACTTCTGGTTTGTGAAATCATTCATTAAGGGTTCTTGTTTTAATGCTGATTCTCACTCCCACCCCTACCCGTGCACATGATTCTGCACCTGGCTTTCTCTTTGTTTGATAATTTATTTTGTTGATACTTTTCTAGGTGATTTTATAAGGCCAAAGCTTTTAGGTTAACATCTGCCTTTATACATATTATATATGTATGGTTAAGTTAATCTATTCATATACAATGATACAGTATAGTTGTAGACTGTTGTATTTTGCTTTGGTTTTAAACTAAACTGTTGTATTTTGGTTTTAGTTTTAAACACCTTTATTGAAGTATAATTCGCATATATAATGAACTGTTCCTTTTTAAAAGTATTCAACTTGGTAAGTTTTGACATATGTATAAACCCATGAGACCCGTTACCGCTATGAAGAATAATGAACATATCCCACACCCCAAAAGTCCTGTCCCTTTGTAATTTCTCTTTCTGTTACCTTCCTACCCCGCTACCCTCCCTTGTTTTCAGGTAATCACTGAAATGTTTTCCAACACTGTAGAGTAGTAGTATTATTTATGTATCTTTCCTTAGTCTAGCTTCTTTCACGCAGCATAATTACTTTGGGATTTATTCACTTCGTGGTGTATATTCATAGTTCATTTCCTTTTATTGCTCATATTATTCCATTCTGTGGCTCTACCACAAATTATTTATACATTCACCCATCGACTGCCATTTGGGTTGTTTCTAGGTTTTTGTTACTATGAATATTTGTGTACTGGACAATATGCAATCTTTTCTCTTAGGTAAATACCTCCCTAGGATAATGTGGTAGGTGTTTGTTAAGTGTTTCAAGAACATGCCCAGTGGTAATCTAAGTGTTATACATGGCTTCCAGCATTATGTGAAAGTTCCATTGCTTCCATATCCTCTCTCTCATATTTAGTGTGGTCAGTGTTTCTCATTTTAGGCATTCTGATAATTGTGTAGTAGTATCTCATTGTGGTTTTGAATTAGGTTTCCCTAGTGACTAATGATGTTAAACATCTTTCCATGTGTTTATTTGTCATTTCTGTATCTTCTTTGGTGAACTGTCTGTTCAAATTCCTTGCCCATTTAAAAAAACGGGTTGTTTGTTTTTGCATTATTGAGTATTGAGAGTTCTTTATTCTGGATACAAGACCTTTATCAGATTTATGATTTACAAATATTTTCTCTTAGTTTGTGGCCTGTCTTTTTATTCTCTTAACAGTGTCTTATGAGGGCAGTGTTTTAAATTTTGACGAATTTTAATTTATCAGCTTTTTAATGGATTATTCTTTAGGTGTCATTTCTAAAAAGTCGTTTGTAATTCAAAGCTTCGGTTTTTCTTATGTTTTCTTCAGGAAAAATGATAGTTTTAGTTCCATCGATCAATTTGTTTGTCTTGGGGTTGCCAAACTAAGGATCATGTGAAAAATACTACTCACAGCCTTTTTTTTTATACAGCCTATGAGTTAAGCAGGAGTTAAGAAGAAGAAAACAAGAAAATGTGACAGAGGCCATATATAGTCTGCAAAGTATAAAATGTTTACTATCTAGTCCTTTTCAGAAAGGAAAATTTCCTAAGCCTGGTTTACATTGTTTTAAATGCTGTCTTGATTACTATAGCTTTGTAATACCGTGAAATAAGGTATTTTTAATCTTCAAACTTTGTTCTCTTAAAATGTTGTTTTAGCTATCCTTGGCCCTTTGCATTTACCTATGCATTTTAGAATCACTTTGTCAATTTCTTTAAAACACATCAGCATTTTGATTTAGATTGTATTGAGTGTATAGATCAATTTTGGAAAAGTTGACATCTTAGCAAAATTGAGTCTTTTGACTCATGAATGAAAGAATATACTATTCTTTATTTCTTTAGGTTTTCTTTAATATCTTGTGGAGATGTTTTGTAGTTTTCAGTGTACATATCTTTCACATTTTTTTGTTCATATTTATGTATTTTTGATGCTGTTGTAAATGTTATTGTCTTACTAATTTTAATTTTCAATGGTTCTCTGTTAGTATATATATATACACAGTTGATCTTTATATGTTTACCATGTATCCTGTCACCTTGATAAACTCACTTATTGGTGCTATTGCCTGTTTTGTTTATTTATCTGTATTATGTGTATAGTTGACAGTGTCATCTGTGCATATAGTTTTACTTCACTTTTTTCCATCTGGATGTCTGTCCTTTCTTTTTCTTGTCTTATTACACCAGCGACAATCTCCAGTATGACTAGAAATAGTAAGAGTGTACATCCTTCTCATTTTACTGATCTTAGGTGAAAAGCATTCAGTTATCTGCCATTATTTAGGATGTTAGCTATAAGTTGTTCCTAGATGCTCTTTCACATTTGAGAAAGCTCCTGTCTATTTCTCGTTTGCTGAGAAATTTTTGTAAGAATGGATACCAAGCTTTGTTAAATGCTATTTGTGAATCTATTGAAATGGTAGCATGGTTGTTCTTTTCTTTTTTAGTTTGTTAATATGATAAATTTCATGAATTGATTTTCAAACATGAAGCCAACGTTTTTATTCCATGGATAATCAACACTCCATCATGATGTATAATCCTCTTTATATATTGTTGAATGTGATTACTCAGGAGTTTTCTTCCAGTGTCTTTGTCTTTCCTGTCATGGCAATTCTGGCATGAATGAATGCCAGCGTTCAGAAGGAGTCTGTATAACATTTGATATTATTTCTTTCTTAAATATTTGGTAATACCTATCAAGGAAGCCATCTGGGTCTATATTTTATTTGGCAAGATTTTTACTACAGATTCAGTTCATTTAATAAATATGGGATTATTCAGGTTTTCTAATTCTTTTTGAGCGAGCTTTGGTAGTTTGTATTTTATAACGTAGTTGTGCATTTCCTTTAAGTTGTCAAATTTATTGGTGTAAAATTGCTCATAATTTTCCCTTTATGTATTTTTTACATGTTTCTTTTATATATTTACTTAGTATTACTAGAATCTGCTCTGATGTGTCTTTTTTTCATTGTAAGTATTAGTAATTCTTATTTTCTTCCTTTTTCTTCCTGGTTAGTCATAAGTTTAGAGGTATCACTTTCATTGATCTTTTCAAAAGAACCAGATTTTGGTTTTATTGATATTTTTTTATTATCATTAATTTTTCTCCTTAATGGATTTCTGTGCTTATTTCTTTATTCTACTTGCTTTTATTTATTTAAATCTTTATTTATTTATTTATTTATTTATTTATTTATTTATTTTTTCAACATTTATTTATTTTTGGGACAGAGAGAGACAGAGCATGAACGGGGGAGGGGCAGAGAGAGAGGGAGACACAGAATCGGAAACAGGCTCCAGGCTCCGAGCCATCAGCCCAGAGCCTGACGCGGGGCTCGAACTCCCGGACCGCGAGATCGTGACCTGGCTGAAGTCGGACGCTTAACCGACTGCGCCACCCAGGCGCCCCTAAATCTTTATTTATTTTTGAGAGAGAGAGAGACACAGACAGAGCGTGGGCAGGGGAGGAAGAGAGAGAGAAGGAGACACAGAATCCAAAACAGGCTCCAGTCTCTGAGTTGTCAGCACAGAGCCCATTGCGGAGCTCAAACCCATGAACTGCGAGATCATGACCTGAGCCGAAGTCAGATGCTTAGCTGACTGAGCCACCCAGGTGCCCGTACTTGCTTTTATTTTTATTTGCTCTTCTTTTTGTAATTTCTTACAGTAGAAGCTGAGGGTATTGATCTCAAAGTTTCTTCTTTTCAAATACAAGTAGTTTAGTAAATTTCACCCTTAAAATACTATTTTAGGTTTATCCCAGAATTTTTGATATGCTGTGTTTTATTATCTTTCAAATCAAAATACTTTCTAATTTCCCCTTTAATACCGTTTTGATCAGAGATGTACTTTCTATCCCTTGAATACTTTTAAATTTATCAAGACCTGTTTCATGGCCTGGAATATGGTCAATTTTGGTAAATATTCCATGTATACTTGGAAAGACTATGTATTCTGCTGTTAATTGAATGGAGGGTTCTGTAAATGTCAATTATTGTTGATAATGTTCTTCAAGTCTTCTATAGCTTTCCTGTCTAGGTACTTGTCTTATCAGTTACTAAGAAAGGATATTGAAATCTTTGACTATATTTGTCTTTTTCTCCTTTAAGTGATTTTTGTTATGGTTAGGTTTAAATATTTCATCCTCTTTCTATTAAAAAAATTTCCATCTGGTTTTTGTTCTCGTCTTTCCATTTATTTCTGCCTTTTTAAAATGAGTTGAATATTTTTCATGATTCCAATTTATCTCCTTTTCTTGGGTTAATATCCATAATTCTTTGTTTTATTATTTTAGTTGTTGCTTTAGGTGTTATGGTATGTCTTTAATTTACCAGTCTACCTTCACATGATATTACATTAACATATGTATAGTATAAGAACCATAGAATAACATGCTTCTGTTTCTCCCTTTTCTTTGTGTTCTTGTTGTTATACATTTTTTTACTTCTATGTATGTTACAAACTGCACAGCATTGTCACTGATTTTTAATTATACTTTCAAGATATTTAAATAAGAGAAAAGAAGTTTCTTATACCAGCTGTGTCAACACTTTATGATGCTTTTCATTCTTCTGTGCCTATTTGTACTTAATGTCTCTCATCACTTGCAGTAGACCTGAAGGACAATATTCAGCATTTCTTACAATGCAGGTCTGCTGGTAATTTGTTCTTTTAGCTTTTGTAGTTTTGAGAACGTCTCCATTTTCCTTTTGCTTTTGAAAGATGTTTTAACTGTGTATGGAATTTTTAATTGTGTATGGCATTCTGGGTTGATAGGGTTTTTTTTTGTTTTGTTTTGTTTTCTTTTGTTTTTTTTCTTCACAGTACTTTAAGAATGTTCTTAACTATTGTTTTAATTGCTTTGCTTTCTAGGAGAAAATCAGCTATCTTCCTTCTCTTTCTCCTGCACATCATGTGTCTTTATCTTTGGATGCTTTTAAGAACTTCTCTATTACTACTTACGAATAATTTTGACTATGATCTCCTTTGACGTTGTTTCCCTTATGTTTTTTTTTATTTTTTTAAATCTTTATTTATTTTTGAGAGAGAGAGAGACAGAGTGCGAGTGAGGGAGGAACAGAGAGACAAGGAGATGCAGAATCCGAAGCAGGCTCCAGACTCGAGCTGTCAGCACAGAGCCCAAAGCTGGGCTTGAACTCATCAACTGCAAGATCATGACCTGAGCTGAAGTTGGACACCCAACCAACTTGAGCCACCCAGGTGCCCCTGGGCGCCCCATTCTTTGTGTTTCTTGCACTTAGGTCTCCTTGAGTCTCTTAGATTTGTGGGTTTGCAGTTTTCATCAAATCTGGAAAGTTTTCGGTCTGTTTTGATTCTTAGCTTATCATTTTGTTACCTAAAAATCCAATTTTAATAAACTCCTGATACTAATAAGAAGAAATTTCTGAGTAGTTCGTTTAGCAGTTGTTATCACACATCTGATGTTTAGAACGTTAGGATCAAGAATCAGCACTTGGAACAACACATTGCCTGTTTTCACTTTGGAACTCTGGGATTGCTGAGGTTTTTAAAGCAGCTCAGGTACTGGAGCTTCTGTGTATGATCACAAGCTGTCCTGTTTGGCTTGCTTATCTTCCGAACGTCTTGAAGTTTGGTCCTCAGGTCTGAGATGGTGGCTTCTCTGGATCCTCTGGTGAAAGTCTGAGCACCTGCTTTTCAGTTCTGAGTCAACATCAGCACTAAATTTCCTGAAGTGCTATCTACTTCTTTCCAATGTTGTATTGTTATGAAGGCTGCCATCTTGTAAGAGTACGTTTAGTGCCAGCATCTGTAGGTGAGTGCTTTGTCCCAGTGCTATCATGTGGTATGGTGACATATGAGGGAAAGAGAAAAGCCTTAAATATTTACCTAGTGGTTATCAGGTAGAGGGTGTTATTCACTTGATCCCATTTCACATTTTGCCATAACTATGGTAGTAAAAAGCTCCACAGGAAGAGTCGGGTCCCCCAAATTATATGAGTGTGCCCCTTGCAGGTCTCCGACTAAGGCGATGGTGGTATAAAAACAGAATTTCAGCAGTACATTTTTATCCACTTCCTTTTTAATAAACCAGTTCTGACAGATGAAAAGGAATCTGCTGTAGCTCAGATTTCCTATGTTAGGAAATTTCAGCCATAAACTTAATTATCACAAGAATTTTCAAATGACTCCAACTTTTTTCTGCACTTGGTACCAGAGGATACCAAGTTCTATTTTTGAGCTGATAAAATCCTCCTTCTGAAAGCATTTGTTTATTATATTACAGCTTCACATGAGCTGAGCTCCATCCTGACCCCGTGTTAAGTGTCTGTGGTAGATTTCATTACATCCATATACTGGAAGTCCTGCCAATATACTGGCAGCAAAATCCTAGTGGAAAATAAATGGCAATAAAAAAGAGAAATGATAGCCTGTGTGAGTGGTGAGGAGCACAGCTTTATTGAGACTGGACAACCCCAGAGTAGTGACTTGGCATGCAGACATGAGTTTAAGAGAGTGTGGGTGAAAGCTGATATTGGAATAACGACTCTGTGGCACAGACATGGGAATAATTTAATTAATTGCACTGAAATTTCTTTGATGAATAGTTATGTGGTGATAAGCATGAGGTCGAACAGCAGAATGAGTTTCAGCTTTTTAATGGGCCAGCACAGCTGCAGTTTTGGATGCCTTCCCACTTTATTTTCCCCTGCAGCCCTCCACCGCTTTACTCATCCACATCTCTCCAGCTAGGCTCGCCACTAGCGGGGCTCGCTCTCCGTGTCTGCTGAGCTGAGGGGCAAGTACATTTGGCCACGGGAAGCAGGCTGGTGGCGGCTTTGAAATGAAAACTAGATCAAACGAAAATTGTGGGATGGTTTCCTTATGATGGCTGTACCTCCCCTCCTCCCCAAATCTCTAGGATGCTTTTACGGAGTCTTTGCTGCTAAGTTGTATAAAGATTTTAATAAAAATTTCTCGTCCCTGGAGAAAGAGGCATGTCTTTGTTGTCAGAGAGCTAGAGGGGAATGAGCAATGCACCCCAGCTGGGGCACCAGCATTAATCCCATGACTCAGAGCCCGTATTTTCAGACAGATCAATTACTTCTGGCTGGAACCAATCTCTCACCATCTTCTTGCTGTGCAGGGCTCCATTTCCAGACTTGGCAGCTGACATATCCTTCCAACTTGATAGAACTTCAGCTGCAAATCTCCTCAGGTCTGCTGCCTCCATTCATCGAGGTTACACAAATGAGTTGTTAAATAAAACTCAAAAGTCAGAAGTTGTGGGTGGTAATCTCCACTTGGCTCCATAGCACCCGTGGATCTAGGCAACGTTTTCTGTTGGATTTTTTTTTTTTTTTTTTTTTTAAACAAGACAAGTGATTCAGTTGTCTTCCTTTCCTTCACTTTCATGGACAGGCTTTGCATGAGAGAAAAGCCTTCTCTAGAGGGAAGAAATTACCCACAGTGGATGCATTTCTTATCAGCTTCTAAGTTGAAAGATTAACTCAGAATGGAGAGGAAGGAGATTAGGAGGAGACACAAGGGCATGTACAGGTGAGCCGCATCTAATGCTTCTCACACTAGTCACTCACCCCTTTTCAGCTTTAGGCTGCCTGGGCTTAAGGCCAGGGGATTCTGTATCAAAAATAAGTGACCCTTGCTAACACACAGGTGGCAGAAAACATGTCAGGTGTTTATAGAGCACGTCAGTGTGTGATCACAGAACTTCCGTCAAGTATCGAAACTTGAGCCTTTGAGGACTTTTCCCAGAAACTGTTTAGTGTTCGTAAGACATACCCACTCTTTGTGTGTGTTGAAGGCTTCATGGCTGTTCAGGCCAGGCCAGGCCAGTCTTCTTGGAAGAGGTGATTGGGGGCCGCATGGAGGATATGACAACATTGTGTGATTTGACTCACTCTAGACACACAGACTTTGGGGCTTTGGGGAAAGCACTTCTGTGCTCTCCTCTTTCGTGGTCCCCCCATCAATTCTCTGGTCTCTGACATGCAGCCCTCGGAGGACTTCTCTATTTCCCCCGTAGTAACCAACTCTAAGGAGCTTATGAGAAGGAAAGATGAAAATGTGGAAATCTAGAGAAGAGAAACAGTTTAATGTTCCCCCTAGGGGGATTTGTTTGTGTGTGTACATGTTTGTGCGTGTGTGCTGAGAGCTGGTTCTCAGTGTTACTGCATGCTTTGGAAGCCTTGTCCTAGTTGGGCCCCATTAGTGGTGTCCTTTGGAGCAGATATTCATGAACTCTGTTAACAATTAAGGAGGTGAATCCCTGCTGGTACAGGCTGATGGCCACAGCTTCCCCTTGGGCTCCTATTACTTTGGATTGATTCTAAAGAGGCAGAGGAAACATGCAGAACATACTTGTTTGATTTGAAAGTTAAAAGCCTGTCTCTGCCTGTTTTCCTCCCCCTTCTTCCCGTCGCCCTTCCTAGGCACCCTAACGTGAAGAGTAAAACATAAGTCATACGGTACCAGAAGGCACTGACGCAGCTCTCGCCCTGGACGTGGTTTTTTGTGGATCTGTGTTTTATTAGGATTCATTAAGTAGTATGGAAAAGACTCATTGGTAGCCATGCATGACAGTCCCCCATCCTCAGAGCCTGCCAACAATTGAAAATTTGAGAGAAGAAATAAAAGGGGGTGAGATTTATAGTTAGTGAGTTCCAGTTGGTTTTTTTTTTCCCCCCTCCTTGGAATGGTGCCCGTCTTATTAGGAGTTCTTTACTGAAACAAAATGCAGTGGTAGCTTGGAGAAATTATGGATGCTTTCCAGCAGCTTCCCTCCCCCTCAAAAAGAGCTTAGGAGTCTGTAAGCTTTCTCCCTTGGTTGCAGTTAGGAAGCCAGTTGACAGTATAATAGGCTTTTGGAAGTGGGTGCAATGGTTTGTGTGTTCTGTTTGATGTTGCAAATACCAAGCCCTCAGGGAGATCTGCAAAGAGGATGTTCTGTTCTTAAAGAAAGGAAAAGATTAACCTGAAACGTGAACTGAAAAACTCCTGAATTCTAAAGGACTTGGGTGCTACCAAGGAATGATCTCATTTACTTCTGTGGAAACATTTGGCAGGCTGCCTGCTGCAGACAAGTAGAGGGCTGGGCAAATATTTTTTAATGATTTTGATTAATGAAAAGCGATCACCAGTAAACTTGACAGGATTAGATCACAGATTAAGGGTGGGTGTGTGGGTATTTATGTGGTTAAGGCTTTCTCTGTAGACATGTGCATACTCATATACACACAGAAGTCTCATAAACCATGTGCACTTCTTGGAGCCTACCTAATAATGCTTTTCTTCATATTCAGAGATAATGCTCCATAATGCTCATTAAGAGAGTATGTAACACTTTTTGCTTTGGAGATATTTTTAGGAGTGGTAATGAGTGAGCATTAATCTGTTTCTGTCATTCATGAATGTGTGCATTCACTAAACACATGAATATGTGTAAATCCTTAAGCATTTATTGAGTACCTACTGTATGCCAGCTACTATGCTAGGTACTAGAGATACAATGGTGGGGAAAAAAAGGCATACAGTCTTTGTTCTACTGTACTTTATAAGATGCTGGAGAGACAAATTAAAATAAATAATCATGTAACTCTACACCCACAATTTTTATATTAGCTTCGTATTCCATAAAAATTTATTAAGTACCTCCATCTGCTCTAAATTCTGTGATAGGCTCTTAAAAGAAAAAGCATCTTACCTAATTCCTGTTGAAGTCAGTGGTTTGCAATTTACAAGGAATAAACTGGCTCTGTTTGGTTTTAGAATTCAGCAAAGCCACCTGATCCACATAGCTCTAGATATTAATTTAGCACATAGTTCTAAGGATATGGTAAGATAGCAGTCTAGCAGAACATTCTGTTATACACGTATGTAAGCCCTGGTGTATTTACCAAAGTATTGTTATATCCTCCCCTTTGCTGTGTCTCCACGACTCTGGATTCAAGAGCTCATGCCGCTTCTCCCTAGCTGTGTGAACTGGGAAAACTGGTCAACCTCTCTGAACAAAGTTTCACATCTGTAAAATGGGACTGGTTGTACTCATGGGGTTTGTGAAGATTGAATGAAATCACATATGTGAAAATACTGTGCTCATGTGAGTTTGTATTTTCACTGCTTATTACTTCAGATCTTCTGGAGAGAATAACACTTCTTGAAGCCAGCCATCTTCCATTCTCTTAAACCCAAGAAAATCAGAAGGAAGAATAGTTCTGAGTTCAAGTAGAAACTGGAAATCATCCTATCTTTCCTCTAGCAGAATGTTCCAGAAGGAGTAGAATATAACCCTGAAATTAGGGGCAAAATTAAGTTTTTCTAAAAGCAGAATAACTGGTATCAATACATATACACCATCCTTGGAACGTAATCTGTCGCAGTGTTGACACTAAGTGTTGCTGTCTTACGCCCTCTTTGTTGCTTCTATCTTGGGTATTGGTTCTCCCCAGAGAGGGATGAAATTGAAAAGCATCATTATGAATGCATTCTCAGTGGCTGGGTTCTGACACCTTGGCCAAAAGGTTTATGCTCTGCAGCCCTGAATAAAGTGCTGTAATTAAAATGAGAAACAGAAATATGAAGCCACGCAAGAGCAGTCATTATTTAAACGAAGAACCTTCATGTGAGATTATACTGGCTGATACTAATCTGCGAAGTTGTATTTTCTGGGGGAAAAATCAATATGAATGAAACGAGAACTCAGTGTGCATCCTGCAGGGCTTGTTGTATCTCCATGAACTGTGATGTGAGCTCCTGGCCTTTTGAATCATTTTGTTTAAAGGCCTTACATAGATCATTCTGTCCTTGGTGGTGGGAGACCTTTCCCCAAGATTCTATCCCTAGATAGACTAAATTGGAAAAGCACATGCCTTTTGATCTTTACTTTGCGTGTTTGTGTGTGAATGCATGCATATGTGTAAGATATAAAGGTCATCACAGAGCAGACTGGGCCACTTAACACCTTCCCTGATTCCACGTTGTCAGAGATGGAATTTGAGAGTGTACTTCACTCCCCTCACTCTGTCATTGATTTCTAAGGCTGAGCATATCCGTGCAATTAATGTGTTACATCTTATAGTCAGCTTGAATACTTACTCCTTTCTGTATTTCACATTGCCAGCCCCATTCCTGGTTGATAACAGGCACTTGAAAATGAGTGGAAGATTTGAATGAGATTTGCCTTTGCTCCTTGTCCTTCCTACTAGACCTGAATGGCTTGCTGGAAACCAGGAGCGAAATTTAATGTTGATCCAGGGTCAAGCTCTCATCTGCTCATTTGAGGCTCGGCTTCCCTCACCATACGTGCTGCATTCAGCACATCATCAGGCTGCCCTCTTCTAGGATAAAATGCAGTATTCTAGAAAGCACCACACTCCAGTGGGCAGAACTGTTGGTAAGTCTGTACAGAACAGATCAGGTTGCAGCTCCCTTAAAGTATCTGCTAATGGAAACTCTGGCTAAAGCAGCATCTTAAATAATATGTAGAATCAGCATGCTGCCTCCAGAACATGTTGCAGCCTTTATTAGCAGGGCGTAAGCTAAGGTAAGCTCCCATTAAAGAAAAAATTGTAATGATTAGCAGGGGCCCCGTATAATATAAGGTATTCTTTGGAGTTTATAAATATGGCCTCATAAAAAGCCTGAATATAAGGGAACTGTGACTTTAAGTCATTAGAAGCCCAGTGGTTTGATAAAATAACAGGAAACAGACAATTTATTATGAGCAGTCTCAGTAGCTCTGGATTATCTATAAAACTTTTACGGCCTTCCCCAAGTGGCAAGAAGCCATAAAACTTGCCTGAATGAGGGACTTGTTAATTTACTTGTTAAAGCAAATTAAAAATTTATAAGTGCTTTTAGGTAAATGAGATCTTCTCTCATTGCTGCCCTTGCGGGGCCCTGGAGTCCTAAGAGGGGAGAGTGGCTAAGCTCAGACACCACTGCAGAACAATAAAAGCTATTAAATTGTTCCAGTTTATTACAACAGAGCCGTGCAGCTGTTGCCATGGCTAGCTGTGGGGTACCAGTGGTTGACAGCCTGGAGTTTCACTAGGTTTTCTGTCTCACTCAAAGGAAAAACAACAAGCAGAGGGATGATTTTTACTCTTGCATTCTCCAGTAGTTGGTGTTACAGACCATGTGTTTTATTTTTCCTTGGCCTCATGAACCCAGAGGTTTTAAACCACTTTTTCCTATTCCCAAAAGTGTTTCCCTTTCATTCCATAGGTTGCTGGTTCTCACACATTTGGACTCCTCATCATGCCTTTTAGCAACTTAATCCATGGACAAAAGGCCCAGACCCTAGAGTTTTTCTGTAGCCTCATCAGCATTTCTTTTAAAAAAAAAAAAAAAAAAAAAAAAAAAAAAAAAAACGAACAAAAAAACCCCCTCTTTCCTTTCCTTTGTCCAGCCTGGAAATTAGGAGAAGGACTTAAGTGAAAAATGAAACCCCGTACATGTTCTTGTATATTGGATTCCATAAAATGTGTAGAATCAGTATTTTTTGTGGAATCCGTAGTGTAAAGGTAAAGGCAGATTGTCTTGTACTCTGCTTTGGATAGGAAATCACCTGAGGTTATAATTCTTGGATCTAAACATCCCCCTTCTCTTTTTTTCTGTTTGCCACTTGTCAAATTTCTTCCCAAGGTAACTGTGGAGTCACAAGCAGGTTTCTCAAGAGCGATTTTGTTGGCTTGAGGCCCTGTAACTCAGCGGCTTCTGTCCTTGCCTCTTTGGGACTTGCCTCCTACTGAGCGTTCTTCTCCCTGCCCGCTGACAGCAAGGATTCTGGGGAGCAGGAAGTAGCTTATTCTTCCATACACATCAGAAGCTTTGATTCAGGAAGACCTCTTGCATTTGTAGGCAGAAAAATACCTTATATCTCAATTACAGACCATATTTAATATTGAATAAAAAGGATGGATATTTCACAAGTATATTTAAATTTCAAAGATCTCTTTAGGAAAGTCAGGTTCTGCAAACACTTTCTTCTGGTAATATTTTCCCATCTCTGCACTGGAAAGGTACATTTTATTAGCTTAGAGAACAGAAATGATAAAAAGGCATAATTGGTACAAGTGTTTGTTCTACAGAATTCACCCTTCAGTTACTTACGTATCTGTGACTTGGCTCTATTCACATCTCTGATTTGGATCCCATCTGAAACTATGCTTGAGAAGCATGTTATTGGCAAGTAAAGCGTCACAGAAAATTGGGGGTAAGAGGGAAAGCAATGAAAACAGCAAATAAATACATACCGGAAACAGTAGTTCACCGTGGTAGAAGGCATCAGCTTCCCAACAAGGAGTTGCCTTAAGGTGAAAATTTGCTTCAGTAGTGACTCTTCTCCTGCTCACCGTCTTGATTATTTTAGGAATATCACTGTATAGCCCACTGTGTGCTTATTATACCTCTTACTGAACTTCACAAGCCTCTTATTGTTTTGACTGTTAATGACTTTTGCATTTGGAGTCCTCATCTTCATTTAGAGTCTCAGCAAAAATGTTCAGTTATAGCCATCCTTGCACAAATTATCTCTGTGCTTTAGGGTATTTTTGGATTTGGTCTTACATCCTTATGGATGGAACTTTAAGAGTGGAGCTTAAATAGCTCTCTTCTTATGGGAGTACCCCGTAGACCTGACCACAAAGTCTGCGGAAGTAGAGAGCTAGGATGGCTGAACAAAAAATCTTTTGTTCCAGAAGGCCAAACTGAATTGCATGTACAGAAAAGGTTGATAAATTTAAAAATTTTTGAATAGAAAACAACACTGGTCCAAAGGTCAACTGCTGAGGAACTACTACTATAGTTTATGAGAAGATCCAGAAAGAGCTTTGTTGCAATAGGTCAGTAATGTGGTGTGGTCTCCAAAACTGCGATAATGAAGTTCTGATAAACATTTCATAGTGAAATAGCACTGCTTCAAAAATGTTTGTTTCTAACAGAGTTCACGCTAGAAATTTAGTGTATATACTCACTCGTTAGCAATATTGATATATGTTGTATAATGATTGCTTAATTGCTAATTTTCCTATGCTAATTGATGTTTTTCTATAAAACTAAATTCTTTAGCTCTTTACATTTATTGAATGCCATCTGGCTTATGAATTTTCATAAGAACTGCCAAAAAAAAAGGTGCAGACCCCTCCCCCATCTTTCTCCTAAAAAGGTGCTGAATATGTATCCATAATGACTTTTTAATGTGCCTTTAGGGATTTCTTTTCATTCTTTCTTTTTTTTTTTTCTGTAGGAATAAAACATCATTACACTAAAAATGCTTTCTCTCTCCCAACTTGAATTTCCTTCTCATTTCATCACTAGTCGTTGCTGTGGCGATATACCCTCTTACTTTTTAAAAAAAATATTCTCCATGTTATTGTTCTGGGTAATTGTTGGGCAAATACTATGTTTAAAATATGTTTATCCTGATGGCTAGGAACAATCCACATTTATTTTGTATTTTTTAAAATAGCTTTACATATTTATTTACCTGTAACACTTGGATTTAAAGACATCATTAAGCTGTATTTCATTGTACAATAGCAAAGAAGTATGAAGTTGGGTGCCCCATATACAATCTTTCTGCTTTGCAACACTTAACATTTTTGGCGATTTCTTTATATAACTGGCTATCAGCTCCCTGGCATCTCTCCATAGATAGTTTGGTATTAGTAGTTTCTTTGTTTGCTTAGAGAACATATGTATGTGTGTATGCACATGTATATGTATGTAAAAATTGTACATTGTCTTAGTCTGTTTAGACTATTACGGCAAAATACCACAGCCCAGCCGGGGGGGTGGGGGGGGGTGTGCGCTATAAACAACATAAATTTATTTCTCACAGTTCTAAAGGCTGAGAAGTCAAAGATCAAGGTTCTAGCAGATTCTGTGTTTGTTCAGGGCCTACTTCCTGATTCATAGATGGCCTTCTTTTCTTCTCACGTGGAGGAAGGGGTGAGGGAACCCTTTGGAGTTCTTTATAAGGGCACTAATCTCACTTATGAAAGTTCTACCCCCATGACCTAATCACTAATGCTATCACATTTGGGATTAGGCTTCAACACATGAATCCGAGAAGGATGCAAATGTACAGTCTGTAGCATACATGTGGTATAAACACTAAAATTTAGCAGAGCTTATTTGATAAGCTTTCCTACTTTTTTTCCCTTTCATTATCTTGTACTAAATACCTAGAGCTAAAACTAACAGTTAAGTTATAAACCAGTCATCAGTTACTTGGCACCTATACATTTTGAATGAGAGGTAGAAATAACTTTAGTAGATGAGAGGGTTTTTTTTAACCTCATCATTAAATTGATCCACATTTCTTCAGATGGCTAAAATAAATGGAATTGTATCCTCATTTGCTTGTCTGGGTCTAATATGAGCAAACAACAACAAAAAACCTGTGTTAAAGAGTGTTTTTAATTAATGGTAGTTTTGTGAAGAAATGTAAGATACTTTTATAGAATTTAGTTGTTAGGTTCATACATTTAATATGTGCAGATTCAGCTGCATTAGATTATGTATTAGTTAATCAAGATTGAGAGACATACTTGTAAAAATAACTGATATGTGATGGCATTTACTTAGTTTTTCCTATTACAAGGATATCAGAATAATTATAGCTAATTTCCTAATTGCCTCCCCTAAAATATTTGGTCATTAAATCACAAAATGTTAGAATTGTTGTTGCCTAGAGGAGCAGACACGCTGCAATTGATGCTAACATGTCTGCATTGCCCGTGAATGATAATGATACTCTGGAGGGTGGCATGGTATCGTGAATAGTACAGACCCTGGGAGAAAAGGTCTGGCTGCGCGTCCTAGGTCCACCTCTCCTTATCCATTTAACCCGGAGTTAACATGGACCTCCACTTATTTTGCCTTAAAATGGCAATAATCACCGCTGTGAAAGGAACCTGTGGCTTAGTGCAGCCAATTAGGTTTGACCTAATAGGTAGACACCGCCTCAAGGGCAGGCAACAGAGTGTTCAGCCAGGGGCCAGGTACAGTGTTTTCTAGCTCAGCTCACAACCGCTCTCTGCCTGTCTTTGGTTGGGTCACTCATCTCTGAATTTTAGTTTCTTTGTCTGTAAAGGGGATATGTTATTTAAAAAATATCTTTTTAAATGTTTATTTATTTTTGAGAGAGAGACAGAGCGTGAGCCAGGGGAGGAGCAGACAGAGGAAGACACAGAATCCAAAACAGGTTCCAGGCTCTGAGCTGTCAGCACAGAGCCCAGTGCGGGGCTCGAACCCACGAGCCCTGAGATCATGACCTGAGCCGAAGTCGGATGCTTAACTGACTTAGCCACCCAGGCGTCCCAAGGGGATATGTTATAATTTATTGTGCTTACCTCAGAAGATTTATGTGAGGATTAAATTAGGTGAATTATGTACAATTATTGGAAAGTTGTATAACAGCAAATTGGTACAGCATTACTGTCATCATAAAAATGTAAACAGCTTAATGGTA
Source organism: Lynx canadensis (assembly GCF_007474595.2). Lineage (NCBI taxonomy): Eukaryota > Metazoa > Chordata > Mammalia > Carnivora > Felidae > Lynx > Lynx canadensis. Next base: position 28,084,354 of record NC_044318.1, on the reverse strand, counting down.
ACTGGTTCTCCTGTCTCAGCCTGCCAGATCTGAGAATGTGGTACATCCATTTGTCCTTCACTGTTCTTGTGAGTGTTGCCTTTACATGTTGCTAGAGTGTAGAAGATAGCAGTCGAGGATAGTTTTGGCACTTTGAGTCAAAAGTTAACTGCATTATTAAACACTGACAACATCTTTTTTAGTCACAGCTCAATGAGAGTTCCTGTTGTACATAAAGGGGGCTAATGTAGCATGAGTTTGGGGAGGAAAACACCTAATTAGAAAATTGGATCTGTTCTTAAATTGCAAATGTGTGTACATCAAAGCGATCATAAGAATAAATTTAAGTCTGATAGTGTACATGGTTTCAGTACACATTGGCGAAATATCCTGCTGATTGCTGATTGAAAACAGTTGTTAATTCTCTACTTCACTAAATTCAGAGTGGAAAAACTTTCCTTAATAAAGAACAGATTGAGGAGATCCAAGACCTTACTGTGTGGGAATTAATGGCAGATGCATATACTGGTAGTTAAAATGTTTCATTAGATGTTAATGTCTTGCTGTGTTTTTAATTGTTCAGGAATTAGCCTCCAGAATATTAAAACCATCTGTTTGTTATCATGATGAAACAGAATGCTTAAATAGTTATTAATTTGTGTTTCTTGTCTTATTTTTTTTCAGGGATAATCTGTAAAACTTTGATCGGTTTGGAGTTTAGGGAATTTGGAATGTGGAAGTGAAAAATAATTTTAAAACACACCAGTGTCCTAAATAGCTGTAGTTTGGGGTTTTTTTCTCCCTTACCTACTGTGCGTATTTTATATGTAATCCATCCACCCATCCTTTCTTCCTTCTTTCCTTCCTTCCTTCCTTCCTTCCTTCCTTCCTTCCTTCCTTCCTCCTTTCCTTTCCTTTCCTTTCCTTTCCTTTCCTTTCCTTTCCTTTCCTTTCCTTTCCTTTCCTTTCCTTTCCTCTTTTCTTCTCTTTTCTTTTCGAACATGAATTGACTCACATTTTCATGAGATTGGGATCATCATAGAGCTGATTTAGTAGTTGATTTAAACTACACGGCCACTCTTAACATGCTGATTAGTTTACTTTCAAGATCAAAATAGAATTTATAAATTTGGAGGGATGAAGGGAAGCTAAATTTTTAGATTCTGTGGACATGTTCCTCTTGCCTTGTTCCAGCAGCTGTTCATAACTACCATGGGCCGTGGCTCTTACAGAGTCAGGTGGCCTTGGTTCTGTTTTCAGCCCTTTGTGACTTTGCTCAGAGTACTTAGTCTTTCTCAGCTTTGGATTTCTCCATCTGTAAATTGGGAAGTACAATTTAATTTTTAGAGTTTTTGTTATTCTTAGAAATAGTGTAAAGATTGCGTATTCTACATAATGGGCATATTAATTGCTTTCTTTCTTGATTACATGGAGCTCATGAGATATTTTGGGTCCTACTGAGAAATATGTTAGCTATAACTATAAGAGCAATGAGCAAACCCTTTATTTACTAGCCTTTGCTCTTGTGTCGATAGCTGAACATTGGTGGCCTTAAGTTCTTTTAAATACTTTCTTTTATTAAGATTACTTATTTACTTTGAGAGAGAAAGAGAGAGAGAAGGGGAGGGGCAAAGAGAGAGAGAAGGGGAGGGGCAAAGAGAGAGGGAGATAGAGAACCCCAGAAACTGGCAGTGCGGAGCCCCATGCGGGGCTCAAATCCACAAACTGTGAGACCGTGACTTGAGCCGAAATCAAGAGAAGTTTAACCAACTGAGCCACCCAGGCCCCCTGGAGGCCTTCAGTTCTTATCCTCAAAGTGAAAATCTCAGCTAGCATCATCTTTTCTCTACTTCACGGTGAGATTTGTAGATCTACGGTGGAGAGAACTAGTCCATCTTTGCATGGGATTCTAATGTATGTCTCCAAATAGCCTAGTGTTCATCTTCTCATCTCCCAATTTGGTTAGGAAAAACTGTCAAGTTTTTTCTTCATTAATTGATGCAAGTGAGCTAAAGTCATGCCAAGAGTCAGAAACTGTTAGGTCTTTGAATCTTTTTAACATTTTGGAGAAATCTTATGTGTTTAGATCAAGAATTTCTGATAGTTGGGAAATTCATGGTTCTCAGTGTATGTTCTGTCTCTCTGTTCTCCTTCCTTCACCCACCCCCTCATTCACAATTGGATTATTCCATTCCCTATGTCTGTCTTGCCCAGATTAAAAATGGGAGAGACTTCATAACTTAAAATTTTCTGGAACCAAGTGAAAGTTACTTACTATAGGGAAGTAAGGTTTGTCGTGACCCTAGGTCCCTACCTCAGGCTTCTCAGAGGCCAAGCAAACCATGGGAATAAGTGATGTAGGTCAGGGCAGGGTGTGGGGACTTCGCTGGCACAGTGCTGCAGTGACCTTCTGTATCTATAGAGTTAATTCAGGTGGTGTCCTTGTTTCCAGGAGCACATCTCTTTACCAAGTGGAGTGTGCTGGCACTGGAGGTCATACAAACATTCCATCTCTCTAGAAAGCACCTTTTCATTTAAAAATTTACTCAGGAGAATGTAATTGGTTCTGTTACAATTAGGTTTCTTTTATAAATATTGTTATTTATAAATCAGTGTTTGATAGTACACATGTTAAATATTTCTGCCTTTTTGTGGGATGTTTTTGCAAGAAACCTTTGCTGGGTTGATTTTAAAAGAATAAGTAGTTTTTTAGGACAGAAGACCATGGGGGAGGGGAGGGGGGAAAAGTTAGGGAGGTAGGCAAACCATAAGAGACTCTTAAAGACAGAATTAAAATGAGGGTTGATGGGGGGGTACGAGGGAGGGGAGGGGGGGGTGATGGGCACTGAGGAGGGCACCTGTTGGATGAACACTGGGTGTTGTCTGGAAACCAATTTGACAATAAATTTCATATTAAAAAAAAAACAGGCACTGTTAGAGGGTAAAATAGAAAAGATTTTTAAATGCTTCATATTATCCAAATTACTTAAAGTGGCAATCTCATCAACAAGGGTGTATAATACTGAGAGAGCTATTAACTTCTTTTGGTAGTGGTTTTTGACCTTTTGCTGAACAAGTACTTTTAAGAGTCTCAAATGCCAGGATGAAGATTTATTAAACTAACTATAATTATGTGCTACTTTTCATTTTATAAGCTTATACCTGACTGTCTAAAATATCTTAAATTACATATGATCACTTTTTCAAGAACAAAATCTTCAGTAACACATTTTGGAGAATAAGGATTTTTTTTTTAATGTTTTTATTCTTTTTTTTTTTTGAGAGAGAGACAGAGTGCAAGCAGGGGAGGGGCAGAGAGAGAGAGGGAGACACAGAATCCGAAGCAGGCTCCAGGCTCTGAGCTGTCAGCACAGAGCCCATTGCAGGGCCCTAACTCACAAACCGCAAGATATGACCTGGGCTGAAGTCAGTCGCTTAACCGACTGAGCCACCCAGGTGCCCCGAATAAGGATTTTTTAAAGGCTGGTTTTGTATATCACAAAAGCCCCCAAGTTTGCTAAATGTGCAGGCTACTTTTCATCTTCTCACTCTGTTTTTGAGCTCTTCTTTTTGGCTAATCCTTGAAGACTGGCTTTCTATGACCTAGTCACACTCTTTGTTAATAGCTCCAAGAGCCATTCTGTGGGAGATTTTGAAGGCTGACCTAACATGTTATAGATCTGAAAAGATTATACATAGTTATTAATTAAACAAATATTTATTGAGCATCTAATAAATGACAGGTATTGTATTAGAGTGTACCTATTAACAGTGACCAAAACAGATAAAAATCCTCTGATAATGTAGCTTAGTATCTGGTTGCCATGTGGTTGAGGTAGTAGGAGTTTGGAGGAGATGGAGCACAAATAAAACAGGTGAAATAATAAGTATTACATTAGGAAGGTATTAAGTAGAGGCAGGGTTGCATCCTGTAATCGGGATGATCAGGGAAGCCCTCACTAAGAAAGTGACATTTAAATAAAGACTTCAGTGAACTTTGTGCCTTCTGGAGGCTGAACATTTCAGATAGCTGTTGCAGCAAGTGCAAAGGCCCTGAGGCGGGAGCATGCCTGCCTTGTTTGAGGAACAGTCAGTGAAGTTTGCTACACTGATACAGAGGGACCTAGGCCAGAGAAATAATGGGCGAACCAGATGCAGTAGGGACTACTTTGTTGGCCTTTGTGATGACCTTGGTGTTTATTATGATGATGATGGAGAGACTCTGGAAGATTTTGAGAAGTATAGCATGTGAACTGACTTTTTTAATAGGAGCACTCTGGATCTTGGGAGAAATGGACGGAAGTAGCAGGCAAGGTCACAAGCAGGGAGATCAGATAGGAAGTTGGTGTCGTAATCTAGGCAAGAGACAAAGGTAGCTTTGACTAGAGTGGTAGCTGTAGGAGTAACGATTTTGTCCTAAGCAATTAGAAAAGTAAAATTGTTATTAATAACAATTGGAAACATTGAGAGTACGGCTTTAGTCACTTTAGGTTTCAGATACCTTTCCAGTGTGTAAGTGGAATTGAAGTATGTACCTAGATTTAGAAGACTGGGTTTTGGGGAAGAGATTGAGGCTAAGAATAGAAGTTAGGCATCACCAGCACATAGATCATTTTTAAAACATTGAGACTGGATAAAATCATTAAAGGTAGTGAGTATAGGGGCGCCTGGGTGGCGCAGTCGGTTAAGCGTCCGACTTCAGCCAGGTCACGATCTCGCGGTCCGTGAGTTCGAGCCCCGCGTCAGGCTCTGGGCTGATGGCTCAGAGCCTGGAGCCTGTTTCCGATTCTGTGTCTCCCTCTCTCTCTGCCCCTCCCCCATTCATGCTCTGTCTCTCTCTGTCCCAAAAATAAATAAACGTTGAAAAAAAAAATTAAAAAAAAAAAAAAAAGGTAGTGAGTATAGGCCTAGAAAAGAAGAGGTCTAACAACTGAGCCATGGAGAACCAAACATTAAGAGTTGAGATTAAGAGGAGAAGCCAGACTGGTAAGGAGTGGCCAGAGAGGTGGAAGGAAAGTCAGGAGTAAAACAATGTGCTTCAAGGATGCGGGAGTGATCAGTTGTGTCAGATGTTACCCGTAGGTAGATAGGTCAGGAAGATAGGCACTGACAGTGATCACTAGGTTCAGCATTCAGAGTTTGTTGTTGACTGGTACTGTACTGCTGTTAAAGCCAGCCAATGGGGACTTTGACGTTGCTTCCTTAAGTCATGTCCCTTCCCATAGTGGAAGAGTTCAAAGGGCCAAGGACATGTGTCCACTTGGAGCCCACCACATGCCTTCTACACATATTACTACTGATTAGCTAGGATTCCAGAATTCCAGGCCAAACGTCCTCAGTTGGACTTTGAGGGTCTGCTTGCTGGGTCCATCCTCCTGGGAGGGCACAGCACCAGAGCTCTGTGTATGCCTGAGCCCAAGCTGGAGGGCACAGCTAGTGGACTTGGGGGAAAGTGGGCAGTGTGGATGGAACCTGGAGTATGGGCTAGGACATTGCACACGGGCAGGGGAAGCTTCTTGAGAACTACAGACAGTAACGAAAGACACCAGGCCAGGGATGGGCTCTCCCACACTGCCACATTCCATCAAGAAATTCAAGAATACAGAATTTTAAATTAAAACCTGGCCTTCAGTGTCATTACGGACATTCATTTGACAAGGTCAGAGGATAGAAATATTTTCTTTAATGCTATATTAGTGTGATATACAACTTTTCACTATTCAGTGTTTGGGTCTTTGGTCCTGAGCTCTGAAAATGCCTCTGATAGCCTGTTGTTGAGCTTGACAGGAACAATTTCATGACAGGTGAGGACAAAAACCTCACTGGGCTGAGTTAACCAGAGAATTGGAGGAAAAGAATTGGTGATACTGAATAAAATGTTTTCAAGAATTATTTGTAAAGGGCATGAAAGAAATGGAAAGATAGCTGGGTTCTTCTATTTGTCTTGTTTCATTTCTTTTTTCTTCTAAGGATGTTTGTACCCATAAGAAAAGGATTATATTAGTCTGCTAGGCTGCCATAACAAATTACCACAGAGTGGGTAGCTTCAAAAAAACAGAAATTTATTTTCTCACAGTTCTGGAGACTAGAAGTCCGAGACCAATATGTTGGCAGATAACGGTTTTTCTGAGGCTTCTCTCCTTGCCTTGCTGGTGGTCACTTTCTCCCTGTGGTTCTCATGGTCCTTTCTCTTTTCACGTGCCTCCCTGTTGTCTCGATGTCTCACTGGCCTCTTCTTAAAAGGACACCTGTCAGATTTGATTAGGGCCCACCCTAATGGTCTCTATCTAACTTAATTCCCTTTTTAAAGTTTGTCTCTCCAAATATAGTCACATTCTGAAGTAATTGAAATCAGGGTTGTAACATAAGAATTTTGGATGGACACAGTTCAGTCTGTAAAAGGGATCTCAGTTATTCTAGAACATGCATTTGTGGAACCCATCTCACTTAGGAAATGTCTGTGGCTTTTTTAAAAAGTTGACTATAGTGCTTGGATGGAAATAATGTAGCTTAGGACAGAATAGTCACTAATGGGCGATGAGTTTAGTGATATACAGGTTACTAAGTGCTATGGACTGAATTATGCCTCCGCCCAATTTGTATATTAAACCCCCAGTGTATTTGGAGTAAGGAAGTAATTAAGGTTAAGTGAGGTCATAAAGGGTAGGACCCTGATTAATGCACAGGAAGGGTTACTGGAGAGCCAGCTCTCCCTCTCCCCGCCATGTGAGGACACAGAGAGAAGGTGGCTGTCTGCAAGCCAGGAAGAGAGTTGAGCTCTCGCCAGAAACTGCCCATGCTGACCTTGATCTTGTACTTCCAGCCTCCAAGACCATGAGAAAAGGTCTGTTAATTAAGCCATCAGTCTGTGGAATTTTGTTATGGCAGCCTGCGCCTGGTTGAACATTAAGATACCCAGGGATAGGGGAGGGACCCTCAGCCTTGATGAGAATTTAATATTTGATTGGACTGGAAATGTATTGGTACCAAAACAGTGGCAATTTGGGTAGAGGTTTGCTCTTAAAATTCATATCTTAAAAGTTTCGATAGCTTTTAACCAAAGTATTTTATATCCTTACGAATTCTAGATGTTCATAATCTAGCAATGAAAATGAATAGTCACTAAGTATATGGGTTAGAGGAGAATAATGCCTTTTCTGGAGATAAGGTTTTAAAACTTATTTTTATAGCAACCTTAAAATGTATACTAAAATAGAGATAATAGTGTAATAAACCCACATGTGTATGCTCATCGTCCAACCTCAGCAATTAAGACATGTCTCATCTTATTTCATCAGTATCCCTTATCCCCCCAGCCACCTCCCCACAGGTGCTATTCTCCCTATCGCCTGCATTACTTTGAAAAGTAAACCCCAAATAGCAACTCATTTCAATCATAAATATTTCAGTATGTAGCTACAAAAAGCTTGCCCTTTTTCTTGTACCTATATCAAAATATAAACAGTTTTTAATATCATCAATACCTGGTCAGTGGACATATTTTTGAGTTTGTCTCATAATTTTTCAGCACTTTCCTCAAATTAGGTTGAAAACAAGATCTGTTTCTGTCAGAGTGTTGAGGTGCCTTACCTGTTATCCCATCCCTACTTTTCTGTGCTTACTTTGCAATTTATTCTTTGAGGGAATCTGGCAATTGATGGATTTTGCTGATTTTGTATCCCCTGTTACATAGTTTAACACTTGCCCCTATCCCTTACATTTCTTGTAAGTTTGTATTATAATCTGTGGTAAATCAGATTCAGGTTTGATTTTTTTTGGGAGGTGGGGGTGGGGGTGGGGTGGGGGGATATGTTCTTATATCAGGAGACATACGTTATCTGGTTTTCTCTCTTTTTAGGTTATGGAAGCCAATGATGCTTGATTCCTTACTTTATTTTTTTTTTTTTCATTATCACAAGGTGCTCCGAAGATAACCAATAAGGCATATTTGTTGGTTTTCTTTTAATGTAATTGTTTATTTGTATAACCATAATTGATAGGTTTCAATTCTCTGTGAATATCAATTCAATTATGATATTGATAATAAAGTCCCATCTGTGATTAGTGGAAGCACCTCAAATTTGGATTGCAAGTCTCTTTGCCATGGTCTTTCTGGGATGACAAGATGTGTCAGACTCAACTTACATATTTCTTTCCTTAGACCTCTGTTGGCTATTTTTTCATGGTAGAATGGGAAAAATAAAACACATAAAGCATTCTGTGTTTGAGGTGATGGTCATTTTAAAGAATGCCAGGCCATTTAGAAAGTTGTTTGAAAACATGTTTTCTTATAGAAAAATATAAAGTTATGTGTATTTGTTATTTTTGTATATTCATCCTCACCAACCAATTAATATGGTCTCAGAATTTCTTTTTATTAATCAAAATCTCATTATCAGAGGTCTAGAAACTTTGCCAAAGCAGTCAGACATTCCTCCATCAAGTTACTGCATTGCTCATGTGTACTGCATGTGAATTTCCGAGGTAATTGGAAAACAGATTTATCTTTTAGTCCACAGTCATACTCAAGGAATGCCAAACATCTTCTGTTCATTCAGGCTTTTCTCTTTAATTCCATTCTTGTACTTCCTTCCCCCATTTCCCTATAGTTTAGACTTCCTTTTCGGTAGAAAATGAAGTCAGGTATGTTATCATGTTTTTGTCAACATAATTCAACCTAGAAATAGTACCCAAGTTGTAGATAGAGAGACGTGAGTTGTATATCAAGCCTTGCTATTTACACTTCCATTCTCTTCCCTTCACATTATTAAGTTATAAAGAAATAGTATCGTAATAGCCTCTTGGCTAAATCATAGAGAGTTATGATTCTCTTGATAAGCTGTAGAACATTATTAAGTTCTGCTGTCTGGGTCGAGTGTCTATTGGAAGGATATCAAAGTTGGTCAGATTGCACTTGATTGTCTTAATTGCTTCTTGTTTATGTTCGAAACTATGCAGTTAGATTGATCTTGGCTCATTTTCCTCTCTTTATTAACTTTCAGGGTTTATTTTTACTGCTGTGAAGTCCACTGAACTCCTTTAAGTGTTGAATAATACATGTGATTGACAAGTGGAAGTACTTCAGTAGTTTCCATTTTCCAGCTAATAACGCAACCTTCAAGTTATCATCAGTGCAATACCTTAAATATTTATTTGGGAACATCACTGTAACATTTAGATAAATAGCCCTCCAAAGTCCAGGCATATCCAAGAACCCTATCTTATTTTGCATTGGTGAAACTTAACTAATTCCATTGGAATGATTTTATGATAAATGGATTTAGAAGCAATTTCTCCTTTTCTTGTCTTTGTAAACCCACTGTGGTAGGCAGAATTCCAAGATGGCCCTCAGGACACTTGCCTCCTGTTTACTCCAGTTAGATTTGTATATAGCATAGTTGACTTAAAGAAAGGGAGTTACCTTCTGTGAGCCTGACCTAATCAGTAAAGTCTTTAACAGGGAATGGTTTCTGGAGTAAGAGGTGAAAATGATAGCACCTTTTACTTTTTAAAATAAACCACCTTATTGAAATATAAGTTACATGTCATGAAATCCAATTATTGTAAGTGTACAATTTAATGAGTTTTAGTAAATTTATAGAGTTGTATGAGCATCACCGTACTCCAATTTTAGAACTTTGCCATCAACTCAAAAATTTCCCTTATGCCCATTTGCAGATTGGTGGACTCTTACATTCTTATGAAAGATTCTGTTAGAACTCGGTGAACTACCTTTATTTTATTATTAAATTTAATTTGTGTATTTCATCAAATTTTTGCAGCTTTTTTAATTAAAAAATCATTCTGTAGTTCCCTTTGTGTTTCATTATTGGATTTTGGCATAAATTCACTTTGCACATTTTTCTTAATGCTCTGAATCAAATTTTGCTAAATTTTTTTAAATGTTTGGGGCACCTGGGTGACTCAGTTGGTTAAGCCTCTGAGTTCGGCTCAAGTCATGATCTCATAGTTCGTGGGTTCGAGCCCCACATTGGGCTCTGTGCTGACAGCTTAGAGCCTGGATCCTCCTTCGGATTCTGTGTCTCCCTGTCTGCCCCCCCCCCCACCTTTCAAAAGTAAAAAAAACCTTAAAATTTGTTTTAATTAAAAGATTTTTAAAAGTTTAAACTATTTGGTTATGATTTTGACAGTACCACATAGAATGTTTAGTACTATAATTTAGACATGTGTTTATTCTCACATTTTTATAGTACTTGTATTCTTATATTTTACATTATATAATATTATATAATTATTCTATTATATTATTATGTTTGATTGTATTTGATTTTGTTCTTTATCACTTTTTTCTTCGATTTGTAAGCAGTATGTCCCTCTAAATTCTGTGAGTTTCACTCCCATTTATACTCTAGTTTAGTAATTGTGTACAGTATTTCAGTTTCCAATTCATTATGTACTTTTCACTTTTGGAATCTCTTTTCTTTATTTGTCCCTGTAGTTGCTTTTTTGTCTTCTTTCTTTTTGATCTCTATAACTAGGCTCTTTACTTACTATTACTGTCCACTTTACAAAATAAATTAAAGTCTCTGAGTTAACCTCTAGCACAGAATTTACAGCACCCTGTAAATTTTTTTATCTTATCTATTTATAATTTTATTTTCTAAACTTTTAAATGGTGTCTTTATGATTCTGACTTTGACTCAACTGTGATTATGGAGACAACTTTTAAAAATATGTTTTAAAGATTTTTAAAAATCTCTAGGTGATAGGAATATTTATTTATTTATTTATTTAGAGAAAATTTTATTTATTTATTATTTTTTTAATATAACTTATTGGCAAGTTAGCTAACATACAGTGTATACAGTGTGCTCTTGGCTTTGGGAGTAGATTCCCATGATTCATCACTTACATTAAGTTGTTATTAATTTTTATCATAGAGGAGGCTGCTCATGTGATTTCTACATTTTGAAATTTATTCTGATATTCTTTGTGGCCTAGTCTGTCTTCAGTTGGTGCTGATGTCCTATGGGTATGCTCAAAGACGTGGTCTCTGGTAATCACCAAATTTATTACATATTGGCTCAAACTGAGTCTTTTAGCATCTGTGTGTTTTTCTATTGCTCTGTTTTCTGCCTTCCTGATTAATAGGATGCTAAAGAGTCCCATCTTGATTTCCTCGATTACTTAACATACTTCTTTACTTTATACATTGGCATAAAAAGCTTATAACTCAACCCTTCAGTATAAAGTACAGACCTATGAAGGGTAAAGATGTTATCTCTTATCACTGTAAAATGGCTGTCTTTGACATATGACTTCACCTAACCATTTAATCCTTTGTCTTTTTTTTCCCCTCTCTTTTTTTTCCCCCTCTCTTTTTTTAAACCTAGGAGTTCTAACTAACAAATAATTGGATATTCATTTTTTCATTTATTCATTTATTTATTTAACCTCACAAATAGTAGATGTTCCTGCTGTTTTAAAAAATGGGGCTTAATCCATATATGTTATTATTATAACCAACATACTTATATGTTTTTGCTATCTTGCTATTTCCCTTATTTTCCAGATATTCCCAATTGAGAGTATTGATTATAATTTTGATCCTTTTATATTTGAAACTGATTTAGAAGACATTATTTTTAATATCTAAGTTTTACCAGTGGTTAACTGTAAGATTATCAAATCCTTACTTAAAACTTTCTCTACTTATTGAAGACAATAACAAGATAATTTCTGATTCTGTGATCCCGGAGAAATTTTACACAAATTTCTTGCCCTGCCTTAGTTTCCAGAATTTATGTTTACCTTTTAGGCACAACTTGTTATATTGTATGTTTAAAAGTACAATATATTATTAATGTCCTAAAATGTTTTTTCTATTCAAATTTATAATTTTGTTTGTATTTCCTGTTAGCTTATTTTGATGTGTCAGCTTTTCATTAAGTAGTTTAGTTCTCTTTCTCTCATCTTAAGTACCTTTTAAAACTCAAGGAATAAGACAATACAAATGCACTACAGCCACTCTGAAAAACAGTATGGAAGTTCCTTAAAAAATTAAAAATAGAAATACCCTATGATCCAACAATCATACCATTGGGTATTTACCCAAAGGAAATACTAATTTGAAAAGTTACATGCACCCACATCTTTATTATGGCATTATTTATAAGACCCAAAATATGGAAGCAACCCACATATTTATTGATAGATAGGTGAATGGATAAAGATGTGACACACGTGCACGTGTGTGCGCACACACACACACACACACACACACGAAATGGACTATTACACAGTCATGTAAAAGAATGAGATCCTGTCATTTACAACAACATGGATGGGCCTAGAAGGTATTATACTAGATGAGATAAGTCGGACCAAGAAAGACAAATATATTATTTCACTCAGAAGTGCAATCTAAATAACAAAACAAATGAATAAAGGTACCAAAAACAGAGTCGTACCTATAAATACGTAGAACAAGGTGATGTTTGGCAGAGGGAAGTGGGATGAGTGAATGGGCAAAATGGGTGAAGGGGAGTGGGTATTACAGGTTGCCAGTTATAGAATGAATACATTCTAGGAATAAAAGGTACAGCATAAGGAATATAGTCAATGGTATTATAATAGAATTGTATGGTGACACCTGCACTTGTGGGCAGAATAACATATGGAGATGTTGAATCACTAGGTTGTACCTGAAATTAATAAAACATTGTGTGTCAACTCTACTCAAATAAAAAATAAAAAAATATAGTACAAATTCAACCCAATCTATGGGGAATATTTCAACAAATGGGAAGAGTTTCATTTTGGAAAAAAAACACAAACGTTTTTACAAGATTAAATACTTGCCATTTTGATGTTAGTGAAGGCATGTTACAAAATTTCATTGAAAAATAGACAAGTCTGGCTTATTGACACATTTTTAAAACATTGTGTGAAGTTCATTCAGATCCCTGCAGGAAAACTCAGCAGTCAGACACAGGATTTATGCTGCTTTGAGGGACCAAAATGGTGGTAGGAGATTACTTTTGGATGCTTTTCTGCATTGCAGTGCATAATTCACATCATTCCGCTTGAGTTTCAGGCATTGGTATCATCTCCACATACTTTATCCTTCTGCGAATTTTGTTTGAAGAGTTAATGACACCCACAGAGCATCTAGCATCTTGAACTCTCCATACTCAAGCTGAAGAGTGGCAGAGCCTGGGTCACAAATCTCGGCAGGTGTATACAGAATTCCTCCACCTTCACTGAGTCCAGCGTGATGGGATTTCGTTACATGTTCATTAGCAGCGATAAAACCATGGATCGTTATTTTCCTAATTAGCCATTAATAACAGTTAACTCTAACGACATAACAGCTTCAGAGTTTTTGATTGTATTGTTGACAATGAAGTCGAATGGAAAACAACTCATCTTCTTATATATTATAAAAGTTGTTAATCTTATTCATAGGATCACTACCACTCATGCCAGATACTAGCTTCCTTTTTATTTCATCTGTTTTGTTCTAATTCTGATGCCAAAATTGTATAATATTCTAATGAGAAGACAATTCTGGAAATGAGTGCATCACATTAATTTTTAAATAAACAAGGTATTTTAGCGTATCTAAAAAATGGTAGTAAGAAATCTCATTGCATCTGTTATAGCAATAGCTTTCTTAGAACAGCCGCCATGAGTGCTAGGACAAATCAATGCAAGCGGATCGATTTTTCTTAGGTCTTTAAATGTTTAAGCCAGCACCTGGCCTTTGTAATGTCTCTTGGTTGTAGGTAATAGCTGGGAATTTCAGGTGAAGGATTACAACTTCTAAGTTAGCTGTGCTACCCCAAATGATCCATTGGATATGGCTGAAAATGCCAGTTTTAAATGTATTCATGGGATTAGGAGTGAATACTTCTTTGCCTGAAATCTTGTGGTTTAGCTTTAGTACTTACTGTAGTCAATCCATTTCTTTGAAATATTGAGCTGTCTGACAGCTTAAAATCCTAAGTTTCCTTTAAACTTGAGCCTGGCTTTGGAGGAGAAAAGGGCAGTGTGGGGGCGGATTTTATGTAAGGCTCTCCAAAGAGAATTCACTGATGTGCTTTTGCTGGAAGGGCACAGGGAAGGCAGGGAAGCTGGTTCATCTCAGTCCTTCTTGGGTTTTGCCCTTAGCCTAGATCAACATTTAGTCAGATAATTTACATCAGAGCCACTGAAGTCTCTTGTTGGGCCTGTTAAAGTCATCATTTTCCTTCTATGAAGAAATATGGAAGAGATCCAAATGCCATGTCCAGATTTTGGTAAGCCAGGTGGATATCAGGAGAAGTCTTCATGCTCTTATGCTGTTAATTCCCTACGGGATGTTTATCTCATCTAGGTTGAGGGGCTGAGTTTTTATAAGCACCTCGTGATCAATATCACCTTATGAGACTTCTTTTTTGTGTGTGAATTAAGTCAGGTACCACAAATATATTAAAAACATACTCTGTAGAGAATATTCATATCCTGCAGATTTCATTATTTCCACACGAAATGCTAACATACTAAATAGGTTCTAAGAAGTAAAATGAAGAGAGCGGTAAGCTGTACAGACATGGACTGAGTCCTAGATATCTTTCTTAATTCTGAGCATATTATTTGCTCTATTTGTTTCTTTATTCACTCATTGGAAGTAGCATTACCTTCCTTTACTTAAGTCAGAGGTCCAGGGAGATGAAAATTATGACATTGCCTATAAATTAGAGTGCCTATTCCACATACAGATTTTATCACCAGTCAGATGTATGTAATAACAGTAAGCCTTTTCATACTTGAAAGTATATAATTATCAGAGGCGTTTAATGAAGAATGATATACTGGCTAAACTTTGAAGGCATACATCAAAAAATATATCTAGAGGGGCGCCTGGGTGGCGCAGTCGGTTAAGCGTCCGACTTCAGCCAGGTCACGATCTCGCGGTCCGTGTGTTCGAGCCCCGCGTCAGGCTCTGGGCTGATGGCTCGGAGCCTGGAGCCTGTTTCCGATTCTGTGTCTCCCTCTCTCTCTGCCCCTCCCCCGTTCATGCTCTGTCTCTCTCTGTCCCAAAAATAAATAAACGTTGAAAAAAAAAATTAAAAAAAAATATATCTAGAAAGAAGGAGCTCTTCAAAAACCATAGTGGATCATATCTGAGCATTAAAAACAATCTTGACCTGAAATGCACAGAGCAGGGTAGGGTGAGCTTTACTGGTTGAGGAAATCTAGAGTGAATACGTAGGTGCAGGATGGAAATGGACATGACATGTTCAGGAAATTGAGAGAAAGTGATGTTCATTTTAGATTAAATTCCCCTTTATTATAAGTGTAAAAATGAAAATTTGAAGAGAATGACAATATTCTGAACTTTTATTCCATAGTAATAAGAAAAGGCTCATATAGCTTGCATCTGAATTAACTTAGAATTAGCAGGTTTAGCAGTAATTTAGAAGGAAACTAAGTACTTAAGGGCCCAGGAGGATACAAAGTAAAATGAGTATCATTTTTCTGGGTTCCATTAGAGAAGACTTCTGGAGAAAGGGAGTTTTAGAAGAAAGTGATAAAAGTGGATTTGTAGAAAGGCTGAAAGCAAAAAACGAATGCTCTGTATAGTGGGGATTTGGGGACAGCTTATTAGCTGGTGTGACCCAGAGTGGGACCTGAACTGCAGTTTTTAAAGAAGCACATTAGACAAGGAATGTGGATTTAGATTCATTCTCCATTTGTCTTGCTTCACATTCCCCCTTGGCCCCGGAGCCACATGAAAACCTGCAGGCAAAAATTGTGCTACCTATTACCTGTTCTTCTCTCTGAAATTCCCTCCTTCCCAGAAGTATGGGGCTTATGTTTTGTTTGAGACTTTCCATGTCTGATCCATGCACCCCTCTGTAATGTTTCTTCCAATTTCCTCCCAGAAGGAAATCTCTGTTTCAGATAAGACTCCTTCTGATCATTTCCTAGCATGTTGCTTTCCCTGCCTTTGCTTTCTGTCTTTCTCCTGTCAAGAGTATCTTCCCCTCTCCTCTCAGCCATATGAGCTCAATCCACTTTGAAAATCCAAGGCTTCAGAGGTTACCTTTCTTCCTTCTTTTTGGTGTTACATTTAGCATGTGTTTCCTTGTGTTATTATATTTGCTTGTCTCGCCGTCTTTCCCTTGCGAGATTAAGAACATTGTGAAAGGGCTGTGTGCTATAACCTGCATCAGATTGCTTGGGGTCTCTCCAAAGGTGGTTGCTGATGATAGCATCATAGACTAATGGTCCATATGTGGGGGACTCATAGTCCCATATAGACTAATCGTTTGAAGTTCTGTGTGTTTATTCATTTCAGTGGAATATCAGAGCTGGGTAAATGTGTAGAAACTGCCAATATGTAAGCTTCATAAGATTAGAGACTTTTTACCTTTTTTTTTTTTTTTTTTTGGTTTAGCATCATATTTTCAGCTCTTACTACCAGGCCTAGATGCCACACTCAATACATATTTGTTGAATGAGTGCTGGCTAATATCCTTAAGCTGTAGGTCTTAATTTGGTACTCTTAAATATCTGACAGGGGACCTCCACAGTGTTGTCTCAGAAATCAGGATCATTGTCTTCTTGGTGGTTGAACAATAACATAGAGCATCTCATCATTTTCTCCTAGAAGAAGACATTGTCTTTTGCTCTGTTTTGTTGTATTCTTTCTTCAGAGGAGGACAGGGGAAATAAGGTGGGCCCCCAGAGTTGGTGTAATCTGACTTTAATTCATTGTGTTTGGTCTTTATATTATTGACAAAAATGCCCCAGTGGAATAGAGGAAAAATCAGAGGGAAGATTAATTTCCAAGATTCATGGACCTTTGTTAGATTTTTTTTTTCAGGGTGTGTGTGTGTGTGTGTGTGTGTGTGTGTGTGCGCGCGCGCTTGTGTTTAGGCTTATTCACTCAGATTTACATTGACATTTTATGGTATATGTTTTGCTTAGCCTGCTCTCTGTGTTTCTTCCTGTGTTCACTTGCCTGGCACTACTCAGAAGCTGAGAAGAATGTTCAAATGCAGGACCTTAACTTGTTGACTTTGACAAGACCTGAAGAACAGTTGTGTGAGGAGACCACTGACTTTGTTCTTTCTCCTCTTTTCTTTTGCCTTCAGCTGAAGCCAGGCCAGAACAGCTGCAGGGACAGTGACAGTGAAAGCGCCAGCGGAGAATCCAAGGGCTTCCACAGGAGCAGCTCCCGGGAAAGGCTCAGTGATGTAAGTGGGGAAGAAGAAAAATCAAACAAAACCACCAGACCACACATCCCCTGGGTCAAGTCTCAGTTTCCCAGCACCACCATCCCTTCCTGTCACTTTGTCTATGCACACAGTACAGTCCACCCTGTCTGGCATCGTGTTGGAGGCTGGCGAGATACTTTCCTTCTGTTTTCTAGTTTGACCTAAAATATGCTTTACTACTTGTTAGGTGGGCGGGAGTACTTGTGGCCTTAGGAATAAGAGATTACAAGGGGAAGTGGTAATATTTTCAGTGTCAATGTTGCAAATGAAAAAAGTAGTCCAGCAGTGCTACCACTGGAAGATGACATCATTTAACTTTGGGCTTTTTGTAATATCTTTGCCCGTGACATTGGTAAACGTCCCTGTCTGTCATTTGATTCCTGTTAGAGAGGATGGCTAACCACCCACCTACTTGGCAAGAGAAGGAGTTTTATTTCCTGACTGATTTGCAAAGGAAAAATCCTTGTGATAACACACCGTACCTCCTGAGGACTCTGTCACCCCCTAGACCTGCCTCCTCCCACTCTGCAGCCTCCTACCTGCCAACAGGGCAGATTCCCCTTTGCCACCTCCCGAGAGCACCTGATCCTCTGGGCTCTCTTTTCTTCTATCCTAACATGTCACATGACAAGATTCTTGACCCATCTTTACCCCTGAAAGCAACACTTGGAAGCTTTCTTATAAAATGACCATTCAGGGAGAAGTTTTTATTAGTAGTAACAACAAAGGAACATTCACAGATTAAGTGAGATAGTACTCTCAAGAAAGAGACAGAAATTCAGAGTCTCTGAGTTTTAAGAAGAATAAGCAGAATTAGGACATATAATAAGGAGCAGAAACCTTTTGGCCTTTGTCTTCCTTTTTTTAAATGATTTTTAAACAGTTTTTTTTAATGTTTTTGATACTTAGAGAGAGAGAGAGAGAGAGAGCATGAGTGAGCGAGGGAGGGGCAGAGAGAGAGGGAGACACAGAATCCAAAGCAGTCTCCAGGCTTCATGCTGTCAGCACAGACCCCAGAGCCCAATGCGTGATCAAACCCCCAAGCTGCAAGACCATGACCTAAGCCAAAGTCGGTCACTTAACCGACTGAGCCACCCAGACGCCCCTCTTTTTTTTAATACTCTAAAGCAGTTGTCTTCATCATGGTGTACAAGATGATCCAGTGTGTTGCAAGAAAAAACATATTAGAACTTATTTATTTTGTGTCTAAAAACAAAGGAAATTAAACTTTCCTAATACTTAATTTAATGAGGTGGGAGTAGTTCATGTATATAATTTATAAACACATGTATTTTAGGAGTGTGCTCAAAACTTTAACTAAGGGGTGTTCCTCAGCATAAAAGGTTAGAGAGCACTGCACAACTTTGTGTCATTCCTGTAATCGTCTCCCATCCATTTCTCCATCATCCAAGGTAGACCCTCTCAGGACATAGCCATCTTCCTCCACCTCTCAGGAAAATTTGAGAGATTTAGAGTGAGAATTGATATAGAGAACATTGACTTCTGGAAAGAATTAAGTGGAATAAACAAAGTATAATTATTTCTTTGGTACTCTTAATGTCTTAATTGTAATTAATTGCATCCCATTTTTCTAATAAGGTTTAATATCCATTATACAACTAATACTAACTCAGTCTTTTGCTGTGTGAGTATGTCTGTGTATAAGAATATTTCTTTGTGTGTTTTTATATTTCATTAACTTTGTGATGGAACTATAAATTATAATAATAAAACCGTAACAGTAAGAAATACTAAGTAAGAAATACTTAGTTGAATACAGTAAGTATTCAATACAATAAGAAATACTAAGTTGTTAACAATACTCAATACTTACGTAGCTCCTCTGAGATTTAATTTTTAAATTTTATTTTAAAGAGCACATGCATGTGCAAGCAGGGCAGAGGGGCAGAGAGAGAATCTTTTTTTTTTTTTTTTAATTTGAGAGAGAGCACGCAAGTAGGGGAGAGGGGCAGAGGGGGAGGGAGGGGCGGAAGGAGGTGGGGAGACACAGAGACAGAGAGAGAATATCTGAAGCAGACTCCATGCTCAGTGAAGGTGCCCCCTGTTTTGATTTTAATATGAGATCTTACTAACCCTGGAAATTTTGCCAGGATTATTCCAGTTAATCATAATTTCGTCACAGAGTAGAGAAATGAAAACCATGTTAAGTCAGGGGACAGGAGTACAGTATTGTGCAGTCATTGAGATCTTTTGACTGGTTGCCTTGAATTCACTTTTCATTAGATAAAAAGAAATATGCAAGAGATATCCTGCATTTATGGTTAGGAAGACTTAATATCATTGAGATGTCAATCCTGCCCAGAGCAACGTATGATTCTGAGCACTTCCTCTGAAAATTCCAGCATCCTTTTTTGCAAACAGGAGAAAGCAGATACTCAGATTTAATGTGGAATGGCATGAAACCTTAGTAGTCAACACAATCTTGGAAAAGAAGAACAAAGCTGGGAGACTCACACTTAACCAATTTTAAAACTATCGGCGAAGCTACAGTAATCAAAACGGTATGATACTGCCATCAGAATAGACATATAAACCAATGGAATAATCGAATTGAGACTCCAAAAACAAGCCTATACATCTGTATCCAACTGATTTTTGATATGAGTGTTCAGACCATTCAGGTGGGAGGATATTTTCTCTTGAACAGATGATGCCAGGACAACTAGATTTCCTGGTGCAAAGGCATAAAATTATAAATCTGGACCCCGGCATCACAGTGTGTACACACATTAACTCAAGATGAGTCAGTAGCCTATGTATAAGAACTGAAATCATGAAACTCTTAGAAGCAAATGTGGGTCAATCTCATGATTTTGAATTTGGCAGTGGGTTCTTAGATATAGCCCCAAAACCATGAGCAACGAAAGAGAAAATAGGAAAATTGGACTTCATCCAAACCAAAACCATTTGTGCATCTCAAAGGGCATTATCAAGAAAGTGAAAAAAATCCCTATAGGATGGGAGAAAATATTTGCAAATCATATAACTGGTAAGTGTTTAATATTTAAAAATGGGAAAGGGGGGCGCCTGGGTGGCTTAGTCGGTTGAGTGACCGACTTCAGCTCGAGTCATGATCTCACAGCTTGTGAGTTCAAGCCCCGTGTTGGGCTCTGGGCTGACAGCTCAGAGCCTGGGACCTGCTTTGGATTCTGTGTCTCCCTCTCTTTCTGCCCCTCCCCCACTCACATTCTGTCTCTCTCAAAAACAAACAAACAAATAAATAAAATGGGAAAAGGACTTGAAGAGACATTTGCAGAAAAGATATACAAATGGCCAGTAAACACATGAAAGATTGTTGTCATCACAGTCATCAGGGAAATATAAGTCAAAGCCATAATGAGATATCCGTTTACATCTGCCAGGATAATTATAATAAAAAAGCTTGGGGGGGGGGAATAAGTGTTGGCAGGGATATAGAGAAATTAGAACCCTTACATGTGATGGTGTGAATGGAAAATGGTACAGCCACCATGGAAAACAGCTTGGCAATTTCTTAAATAATGAAATATAAAATTACCATATGTCCCACCAGTTCCACTATTAGGTATACATCCAATCAAATTGAAAATAGTTGCTCAGAGAGATATTTATGTGCCTATTTTTATTGCAGCATTATTCACAATAACCAAAAGTAGAAACAACCCACCTGTCTGTCAGTAGATGGATGGATAAATGAAAAGTGGCCATATATGTGTCCATATATGGACAATGGAATATTATTTAGTCATAAAAAAGGAGTTAAGTTCTCATGCATGATCCAGAACCTTGAAAGCATTATATTAAGTGAAAGAAGCTAGTATTGTATGATTCCACTTATTTAAGGAACCTAGAATATGCAGATTCCTAGAGACAGAAAGCAGAAAGGACATTAACGGGGAGGGACCAGTCACTGGAGTTGGGGAAAGTGAGGGATTGGGAGCTATGGGTGAACGGTTACAAAGTTTTTGTTTAGGGTGATGAAATAGTTTTTGGATACATTCACAGCAATGTGAATGTAATTAATGCCCAAATTATACACTTAAAAATGGCTAAAATGTCAAACTTTATGTTGTGTGTATATATATATACATATATATATATACATATGTATATGTATATATATATATGTATATATATATTTTTTTCACAATAAAATAATGTAAAAAAAAAATGAGGGCTGTAACAATCCTGAAAATCTTATGTGGATCCAGTCTGTGCAATACTTTGAGCTCATGTGACTTATTAATTTTTAAAATTCCTACCTTTTGCAACAACAGTATCAAAATATGAAAGGATAAATGACAGGGAAAAAGAAAAGGAAAGAAAGTAGTTGGCCTTTAACGAGATCTTCCAAAACCTCCAGCCACTTACTTGCTTTGCGTGAGCAGTTCTGAGGTTGCAGATTCTTACCTCAGGCCCATTGGCATCTAAAATTTGCAGAGATGAAAACCTTTGCCAAGGAAGTCAAGCCACAAAGTGATTCTTGATTGGAACCAAGGCAGCACCTACCCACACAATATTTTCAAGAATGAAGATACCCCTAGTCTTTCTTAAAAGGGAATTAGTAACTAATTACTTCAGTAACTATCAGACAATGAGGAGATGGACTGAAAGACCACGCTTAGTCTTGTTTTCGTTTACGATGGCTCTCCTTCCCGTGCTTGTGCTTTCATTAGTTTCTTCAACATGTGGAAGGTAGTTATTAACTGTTCTAAGGCCCTTAGTCTACTAACCTGTGTCATTTCCATGTCTTCCACTGTTGGTTGGTTTTTCTCCCCATTATGAATTGTTATTTTCTGTCTCCTTTGCATGCTTGACAGTTTTTTTTTGTTGTTGTTTGTTTTTGGTTTTTTTTTTTTTTTTAAGCATTTTTTTTTTAATTTTTTTTTTCAACGTTTATTTATTTTTGGGACAGAGAGAGACAGAGCATGAACAGGGGAGGGGCAGAGAGAGAGGGAGACACAGAATCGGAAACAGGCTCCAGGCTCCGAGCCATCAGCCCAGAGCCTGACGCGGGGCTCGAACTCACAGACCGCGAGATCGTGACCTGGTTGAAGTCGGACGCTTAACCGACTGCGCCACCCAGGCGCCCCTGTTTTTTGTTTTTTTTTTGTTTTTTTTTTTTTTGGGTGCCAGACATTGTGAGTTTCTCTTTGTTGGTTGCTGGATATTATAGGTTCCTGTAAATTTTCTTGAGCTTTATTCTGGGATGCAGTTATGTCACTTGGAAATAGTTTGATTTTTCTGAGGTTTGCTTTTATGTTTTCCTGGGTGGAACCAGAGCAGCCTTTAGGCTAAGGCTAATTATTTCCCCAGTACTGAATACTCTGCCTGATTCCTGATGCATTACGTGATTTTTTCCGAACCCTGACAGCTGGTGGAAATACCATTTTCTGCCCTATGTGAGCCCTGGGGATTGTTTGCCTGCTCCTCTCCAGTGGTTGTTCCCCTCGTTTGGGGTGCTTTTCTCCAGCAGATGTGCTGGTAGGTATTCAGGCAAAGACCAGAGGGGACCTTTTCGCAGCTTCCACGTTTCTGTCCCTGTGAAGGTCTCTTCTCTACCATCTTCCGCTTTGCAAATTCCAGCTGCCTTGGCTTCCTCCAGCTCTGTCTTCTCAACTTGGGGTACTTCTGGGCTCTACCTGGGCCACCTCTCACTTGCCCTACTGTGGCATCAAAACTCTCTCCAGGCGTTAAGCTGGGGCAGTTTTTAGGGTCATCTCATCTGCTTCCCTCGTCTCGAAGATCACTGTCTTGCCATGCCTACTGCCCAGTTTCTAAAATCCCTCTTCTCATACATTTTGTCTGGTTTTGTTGTTGTTGTTGTTGTTGTTGCTGCTGCTTAAGGTGCAAGAACGTATCTGGTCCCTGTGAGTCCATCATGCCCACGCCTGGTTTTTCAGCTGAGATAAAAATTCCCCTGTCTTTCCTGCATTTCAGTTATTTTTAGAAGCTTTGGCAATTGAGACTCACTCCCAAGTGCAACTAATGAAGATATTATATTATTCCAGCTTAGTTATTTTGAATTGGACAGGCAAAAAAGAGAAAGAATAAAGAATTGCAGTGTGGCTGGAGGATTTGACTCATGGGTAAAGCTTCAAAACCAAATGTGCTTGGCTTTTCTAAATTATGTATTCCCAAACTGTATTTCCAGAAGGGAATAATTGTCTACGAGGACTCTCAGATTGTCCACATCAAGGAGACACAGTAACTTGCTGAGGTTAGTCACTAAGGAAAAAGTTAAGGGGAATAATTGAGTATATAAATATTCATGATGAGTTGTTCAAGGGGGACAGTATTGCTTCTGACTTACACAGAGTTTTGTCACTGAGGAAGTTGTCAGAATTTAGGGGCTAAATTTACTTATAAATTTAGTAAATCAAACCCTCAAATTATGAAATGATCCTGGGCATTCATTACTAACACACCAAGTTTTAAGAGCAGTTTAGTTACTTATTTTCTGTGTGACCTTGAGCAAAGAACTTGATCTTTCCCAGTCTAGGTTTCTGTTTCTGTGAAATGGGCATACTTTGACCTGCCTTGTAGGTCTCCTGTGTTACTTTTTAATTTTTGTATTGTTTATTTATTTATTTTGAGATGGGAGAGAGCGCTCGTGTGGGCAAGAGCGGAAGAAGGGCAGAGAGAGACAGCGAGAGAGAATCCTAAGCAGATTCTGCACCATCAGTGCAGAGCCTGATGCGGGGCTCAAACTCACAAACTCCAAGATCATGACCTGAGCCGAAATCAGGAGTCGGAGGTTTAACTGAGTCAGCCACCCAAGCACCCTGTAGGTCTCCTTTACAGATCACTTGGCACCGTGCTATTTGAATCACGTAGCACAGTTCTTGGCACATCCACCATGCTCAAAAATACTCATTCTGGAATCATCCTTTTGTATCAGATTTAGAACTTCCCTTAATAGCCTTACTGCCCTCTTAAATTTGAATTCCTTGTAAGTGTCCATTTGACAAAACCTGCTTATTCCCATCACGACAAACAGGACTCTTCCTCCCAAACAAAACCCTTATTACCCATGTCACCTTACCTGTTTATCTCCAACCTGAACCGTCCATCCCTCTTGCTTCCCTGTCCTGGTATTGGATCCCAGAGCTCGTATCCTCAGGGTCCAGCTCAGTCCCTTCCTCCATCTCCTTATCCTGTCTCCTTCGTCACTTTCGTTTATCTACTGACTGTATTTGTGAAGAGGTATTTGGGTATGATTATATTCTCATTGACACCGCTGATACGTCAGATGCCCTACTCTTTGGCGCACAGAGAATTCCTGTGGCCTCTTACTGGTGTCATCTACCCCGTCTCTGTTTCCTCTGTACTGTGCTCTGCACTGCCTCCAGAGCTGTTTTTCTAAGAATCAGAGCTCACAACTAAACTGCCTTGTTTAAGATATTTTAGACAAAGTCTACACCCCTGAGGATTGTCTGCAGAGCCCCTCAAGGAAGTCTGAAGCTTCCCCTTCATCTTCCTGCCCTCCCTCTCCTTCCCCATCTTTGTACCTTAGGCTTAGTCCCCTCTGAACCACTGTTGTTTTCTTAAATAGTATGTACTTTCAAATCTTCCTACCTTTGTTTTCTCTTTTGGATCTTTTTTTTTTTTTTTTTTTTTCTCTTTTCCTTCTGCCAGCCCCAATGTCACTTTCTGTAGCAAACTCTTCCCATCATCCTATGCAAGTAGACTTCTTTAATGCTTTATTGAAATGAGTATGTGGATATGGCTCGTTTCTCTGTGAATGGTTTTTGGGTCAGGTTGTTAGTTATGAGAAGGGAGAACAATATTTAGTACTTTTGAAGGGCTCAATACTTGAAGGAATTGAAACGTTTCAGAAAATCATGAAAAGAGATTGAATTGTAGTAAGTACTGTGCTAAACAGTTGTCTAATCTGATTGTACTGAGGCCATTTAGTCCATTTAACATCATAATTGGGGCACTTTTTCTACATCTTTTTGAGATACCCAAAAACTCCCCATGTTTGTGGGTCCCACCACGCAGTCATTCATTCACTTGTGCAAGCGTGTGTCCCAGCCTCCTTTCTTCCCACTTTCCCCCCAAACTTTTACTGAGGTTTTACTCTGTCCTAGGTTGGCTCACTCTTATTAAGGAAGAAACAGACAGGGGCCACACCATCCATGAGTTTCCCTTAGTTAAGAAGAAAATCTGATCTAATCCAGGCCTGTAAAGTGTTCTTGATGTTCTGTTTCTTCTCTTCTCTCTCTTTTTAAGATCTGTGTTAGATTTTCCTTTTCCCTGACAGTTTATTTCTGCCCTTTTCTATTCCAGAGCCATATATTCATGTGTTTGCCTGGATGTGTCAGCATTTTGACTGCCCAGAAATTTTCATCCGGTACTTTAACTGGGTTGCGTTTAGTTCTGTGCGCTTGAAGTTGACTAGTGGACAGGATGAAGTCTCTGTCCTCATGAGCCTTGCATTCTGTTGGGGAGGCAGACAACAGACATGTGAGCTGTGAGCATAACTGTTTCTGACAGAATATGTTTTGCCAGGTAAACAAGACAGTGATGAGGGGCTGAAGGGCATGTGTTGCTGTTTTAACCAGGTGATCGGATGAGGCCTTTCTCAACGTCGGATGATGTTTAAACCAGAGCCTGAAAGAGGTAGCCCTATGAAGATCTGTGGGAAGAGCATCCTGGGCATCAGGAGCCACAGGCTCAAGGGCCTGAGTCAGGAGCAAGCATGACGTGTTTCAGGGGAAGAAATAAGGCCAGTGCGGCTGGAATATAGTGACTGAACGCAGGGGTTGATCACATGATCTCTTCTAGTGTATGGTAAGGAGGCTAGGCATGGCATGAGTCTCCTGGGCTACTGTAATTGAAGACCACAAGCTGGTAGCTTAAAATAATGGAGATTTATCATCTCATAGTTTTTGAGACTAAAATTCCAACATTAAGGGTGTCAGCAGGGCCATGATCCCTCTGAAAGCTCTAGGAAGGACCCTTCCATTCCTCGTCTAGCTTCTGGTGGCCTCTGGCATTCCTTGACCTATAATTGTATCAGTACAGTACCTGCCTCTGTCTTCACACAGCCTTCTGCTCAATTTGTAGCTTTGTGTGTCCTTTCTTCTCTTTGTTAATACAGCAGTTACTGGATTTAGGACCACCTTAATCTAGTATGACCCCAACTTAATTACGTTTACAAAGACCCATTGTCCAAATAAGGCCATTCTAGTGAAAACTTTGGCAGCACCTGTACCACGTAAGGTTGTTTTATTGTCAAGGTTCTCAAGAGGAATAGAACCAATAGTGTGTATAATCATATACAACTACGGAGGCTGATAAGTCTGAAGGTCTGTAGTCAGCGGGCTGGAAACCCAGAAGAGTCACTGGTTAGTTCCAGTCTGAGTCCAAGGCCTAATCACCAGGAGAACTGATGGTGTAATTTTAGTCCAAAGGCTGGAAGGCTTGAGACCCAGGAAGAGTCCATGTTTCAGTTGAAGTCTGAAAGCAGGGGAAAAACCATTATCCCAGCTGGGGTGCAGTCAGAAAAAGTCTCTGTGACTTTGAGGATAGTCATTTTTTTTTTGCACTGGAAGATGTTAAAAGGTATGTTTTTCTAATTTTTACTTTAAAATGTTTATTTGCCCTTTATATGAAACAACAGATAAAGATAAGACCAAGAATGCAGAGAGGTAAAGAAGCCAAAAGACAAGGAGTATAGATGAGAGCCAGTGACTACGTGAAGGGGGTTGGAACAGAGGGTTGAAAATTGAAATTAGAAGGGTCCATTTCCATAACTAATGCTTTTTTCAAGTTGTTGCCCCCTATTTTTTTTAAATCACATCTATTATTTATTAAAAACCAAAAGCAATCAATAACAATAATGATGACAAACAAAAAAAGAAAACAAAAACAAATGCTTTCCCTAAATATCACATGTTCCCTGAAATTTCCACTAGTTTTTTTAACTTTTGTGGTATGAAATTACAAAATTTCTTAGTTGAAAAGCTAGTTTTATTATTTTTGTTTATTTCTTTTGTTATCTGTAGAATTTTTTTGACATATAATTAGTGTAGTGTTATGTTAGTTTCTGGTTGATATGATGATTCTGTGCATCATGCATTCCTACAATAGTGCACTACAATAGTGCACTACAATAGTGCATCATTACAGTCTTATCGACTGTATTCCCTGTGCTGTGCTTTTCACCTCCATGACTTAGTTTTTTTGTAACTGGAAGTTTGTACCTCATGATCCCCTTTATTTATTTTACCCCCATCCACCTTTCCTCTGACAACTACCAGTTCTCTGTATTTAAGAGTCTGTTTTCTTGTTTGTTTATTCACTTGCTTTGTTTTTTTTAGATTCCACATCAGTGAAATAATATGGTATTTGTCTTTCCCTGTCTGACTTATTTCACTTAGCATAATATTTTTAGGTGTATTCATGTTGTCCCAAATGGCAAGATCTCATTCTTTTTTATGGCTGAATAATACTCCTTTATATAGATAGAATACTCCTTTTATAGATAGATATATAGATCGACAGACAGACAGACCACTTCTTTATTCATCTGTGGATGGGCTTGGGGTGCTTCTGTATCTTGGCTTTTGTGAATAATGCTGCAGTAAACACAGGGATGTATATATATCTCTTTTCAAATTAGTGTTTTCATTTTCTTTGGGTAAATATGGTAATGGAATTCTTGGATCATGTAGTATTTCTCATTTTTAATTTTTGGCCTGTTTTTCCTTGAATTCCCCTAGTAGTAATTTCCCATTCAAATTTATATTGTGTCTTCATCATCTATTAGTAATCTTATCCCCGAGACACATTTCCTAGGATTAAGGTTTCAAGTTTTTATAATTGTCATTGTTTTTTAAAATGCTACAGAAAATCCATGAATGAGCTTGTTTTGTGGCCTTCACAAGAAATGTACTTAGCCACGATCCTCCGGGTTTTACTCCCAAGAGAGAAAAGCATAACAGGGAGGTGGGTAGGCAAGGATGTCAGACACAATTGGTGATGTGGAAGAATTTTAAAATATTCTATTTAAATTAGCCCTAGGGTCAGAGCACACATCCTCATTGAGAGGTGGAGTACACATCCATCCCATACTCAGAGAGCTGTAATAGTAGCCATGGCCTTTCTGTGTAGATGTCTAATAAATGGAGCACATCTTTTTTGGATGGATAATCAATTTTGAAATCCCTTGTTGTAGGTAAGCCGTTAAAACAGAAATGTTAACTTCATGAGTTTAATGAGTACCTTCCATGATAGCTTAGTGACAGAGATGGAAAGAAAGTCAGGTGGGGAGCAGTGAGGAAGAGTAGAATGAGAGTTTAATGAATATCCACTTGCACACTTGAATGTCAGCAGCAATGCTCTACCTCCTGGAAAATGTCTTTCAACTGTGCATCCCATTACTATTCCTGCAGCCCATGTAGCTTGGAGATGGAGGCAGAGTGTGTTTGTAAGAAAGCTCTCCTTTGCAACATAATGAGATCGAGGCGGGTAATTTGCAGATTGCGGGAGCAGTGTGGTCAAACCTGGAAAAAAAAAAAAAAAAAACAGCCAAATGAAAAGACCATGTGAAATAGGAGATGGCTGATAATGAGCCCAGAAATCACATATCAGATAGCCAGTGGGCTGGCATTTCCTCACATCCTTGTCCTCTCATTGCTAAACACTTTCTCTTACTCTGTTTGTCAGTCTCTCTACACCTAACATTTCTGCCTTGTGTCTTGAAAATATGAATGAATTGGCATCTCTGCCATTTGAAACAAATAAGAATGAAGCCTTTTTCATTATTCAACAGATGTATTTGCCTAAACATGGGTGTATGGTATTATTTCGAATGCTTTTGAATCCAAGGACGTTTTGTTTGTTGCATTCTTTTTTAAAACATCTCATTAGTTTTTCAAGCCTCATTTTCACTCCTTGCCTTTTCTCGATTCTATGACAATTTTTGCTATATAGTTTGGAGAGAGTTTGCCTTCCCCCTCCAACAAAACAAAAAAGAAAGACCCCTTCTCATTAGATATGGATTGGGGCAACACAGAAAGTTGAAATCAGCTTGATTCTATCAAGTGTTCAGTGGTCAGGGCATCACAACCTCTTTGCTTTCCTAGGCCTTTTACCTTGGTGTCTGTCTCTTTTCTATATGAGAAATCGGTGCCAATCCCTAAATGCACATCTGTAAATTAATAGCCAACATAATGCATTTCAATCATAGGAAGGCTGTTTCTAGACATCTATTTCATTTCTGTAGCATAGTCTGTTTTTGCCCATGGTTCCAGGTGTTCATGGAATTTCTGACTTGGGAAAAAGGTTAATGCTCTCAAATACTTGCATCTGTATTGAGATACAAACTTGGATTAGGCATATGATCGAGACTCTTGTGGACCTTCTGGATAGCAAGGCCTAAGGG
This sequence comes from Lynx canadensis, assembly GCF_007474595.2. NCBI lineage: Eukaryota > Metazoa > Chordata > Mammalia > Carnivora > Felidae > Lynx > Lynx canadensis. The sequence continues at coordinate 28,054,753 of NC_044318.1, read as the reverse complement.
ATGTGATGTGTGTCATGAGCTGGCAGTGAAACCCTGACTCCTGCCTGTGGCTGGTCTCAGAACTTCTGTTATCTTTATCTGACGCTGAAGGTCTCATTGTTGACCAGGAATAGTGTCCCACTGAATACAAGGCCATAGCAAGATTCTTGAAGTTGTAGTAATGGACAAGAAGATACCTCTTTCAGAGATGTTATTTCTTTCAAAATCTCCAGTGATTGAAGGGCGCTGGCGATTGGCTGAGAAAAATGTGGTGGAGAAGGGAGTAGGCAGGGAAGAAATGTCAATGCCATGGGTGTTTGGCAAAGGTAAAGCTTAGAAGGATTTTTTTACAGAATTTTTTGCCAGGTCCCGAAAACACCGCTTAATGCCCCCAACTTTTTTCTGTATAGAAAAAGAGGTGAGTACAGTGGGTTGACAAATGTGAGTATCCTCTGACCATAAGGTTCTGTATGCTTTCTAGCAAATACTGAAACTCTAATGGGCTTTTAATGCACGGGAGGATACAGTGTCTATGTTCTTTCATGTGTCTGTCTGTATTTGTGTGTGGGGGGGGGTGGTATAAGGCAGGGTGCTTAAATGCTTTGTTGCATTATGTTAATTCCTCGGCAGTGCAATCAAATTCATGTCGTAATTAAAGCTGTCAGTTGGAAGGCAAGCCAATCGCCACGAAAACACAGCATAACAAATGAAGTGAAATGATTCTGCGTGTAGCTATACAATGCTTCGCCAGGCATGAAATTAAATAAGTAATTTGATGTTGACATCAGAAATTGAAATGATACCCACTGTTCCCTCATTCAGTCAGACCTGCATAAACAATAGCCAGAACAAATATGCACAACAAAGCCCTCTTCTCCACCCAGCTCCCTGAGTAATGTACAATATATATGCAAAATGAGTATAACAGAGCTTTCCGAGACCTGAAGGATGTAATTTTCTTTGGTATACAATAAGATGATATGTATGTGGGGGTGGGAGGTGGGTTTGGAGGGGTATTTCTGCTTCTGGGATAAAATTCATTTGCAGGAAGGGGAAAAAAACCTGAAATAAACAAATCCCATGCTCTTTCTGAGTAATTCATCCTAAAATGAGTTTACCTCCCAGGGGCATGACTCTAGGGTGGTGGAGACCTAAGTTGGCTTTTGCCTTCCTCTGCTCCATGGAAGGATGTGGGTGCTGTACACAGGTGATGCGGTCACATGGCTAATCACTGCTAGGAGAAGCTGTCTCCATGGCTACAGTGGATCTCCCTATGTACCATTTATGGGATCAGGAATGCGGCAAGATTTTTTTAAACCAAGTCTGGTGTGCAAGATCACACATCTATTGTCCTTTATTCCCCCTGAGTCTGTCTGAAACATCAAGGTGAAGAAAGTTTTGCTTTGGGAAGTGCATTTAGGAATGCCCTGGAGCGTACTGTTCTTTTTTGTTGTGGATGCTGTTCATACTTACCAGCACTGTATTTCCTTCTCAGAAACAGTTTAAAATCAGGAAGATTCCCATCTACTGTATTTTCAGAGGTGTTAAATTCACCTAAGCCTTCTTCCCCCCCCCCATACAGTCCCCTTATTTATTTATACATTAATTCAACGAATACTTACTAAGTGCATCCTGTGTTTTAAGCACTGGGGAAGCAGTGATGAGTTAACCAGATGGTCCCTGCTACCTGTAGTTTGCAGAGCAGGGACAGAACATGTAGGTGGAATAATAGCTAGGGATGAACTGAGTGAGTACTGCTTGTAGGCGGAAGTCAGCCCGCCCCAGGAAGGGGGTAGCCCCTGATCCAAGCTAGTCAGGGAGAAGGTCTTGCCAGCGCAAGGACACTTAGCCAAGACCAGGAGACTGTCTTAGCATTGCATTCCTTTTGTCTCAAGCTTATTTATACTTAGGGCCTTTCTTGTTCACAAAAAGGATACTAAAAATTAAAGAATTTGTAATGGGAGGTTTTAAGCAAAAAAAAAAACCAGAAGTACAAACAAGCATGAATCACAGACAAGTCTAAAACAAAACCCAAGTTCTCTTTTTGGCCTCTTTGCCCAAAGAAATGGTGCCCTGCAAGCCTTTCAGAATTAATATTATTTGTTTTAGTCTTCTGTGTGTCAGAACTATGGAAGCCTAAATTGATAATTCTTGTGACTAAAACCTTCAGAAAGATGTTGCTTTTCATGGCTTCCCTTTACCCACACATTCTTTGCATTTTATTCTACTAATTATGTTTACAAAATGTCTCATTTTTGAAAAGCGCTCTGTGTGTACTAACTGATGCCTTTAGGGAATAAACTGGCAAGTAGGTCATACACTGGAAAAGTCATCCAAACCCACTGGGCTTTTATTTTCAAGTCAGTCTGGGCTTTTTCCTCTTGCCTGCCCCTTTGCGGCCACAAAACTGAGTAGCTTGAGACCAGGGCATTGAATGTCAGCAAGTCAGGGAGGCAGGCTGATGCGTGTCTGTTTAGTCTCAGTGCAGGGCGAAATGCCATCATTAATTCATTACCCAGCTGCCTGTCAAATAAATTGGCAATTACGTCCACCGCAGAAGCTTGGAATTCAGTAAATAGCACGTTAGCATCTCTGAGTTGTTGAGAGATGTAAAGGGGAAAATTAAGCCAACACGGTGTTTGTATCAGTAGCAGATGACAAGGGGCAGCATACACTAGTGATGTGATGTAGCGATGAAAAACCCGCAAAGGGCTGATAATGAGCTGTGTGGATTGGAACGTGTTAAAAACCATTGCTGATTTTCCACTTTGTCTTTATGCTTTATTGCAGAGTTCAGCTCCTTCCAGCTTGGGAACAGGCTACTTCGTAAGTTTATCTCAACTTGCACATGTGTGCCTTGCGTTGGCATTGATTTACTTCTATAATGTTCGCTCATCAGGATGTGAAAAAAAAAAAAAACCTAAGAAGTCCCCTCTCAGTCCTAAAGAGCAGACTGATAGCCATCCTTTTAGTAGGATTATTTTATTTTTAAAAGACATAACCTGCCGGGCCTTGTAGATCATGAGTCAGTCTGAGATGTGGGTCTCATAGCCAGTACATTTCCTTCTCACCTGGCAGTGTAAAGGAGACCTGATTGGCTCATGCCACCTTTCCTACATAAATGGGTTTTTTTTTTTTTTAGTGACAAGTGCCATGTCATGTGGAGGATGGAATTCAGATTATGCACTGAGGTTTTTACTCACTTTTAAGATCTCTCTCTTTTTTTTCTTTAAAAGATTTTTATGTTTAAGTAGTCTCCACACCCTACATGGGGCTCCAGTCTACAACCCTGAGATCAAGAGTTGGACGTTCCCCCAACTCGGCCAGCCAGGTGCCCCCACTTGTAAGATCTCTTAAAGAACTTTCCCACATATGTAGGGAATTGCCTTCTTTAAAAAATTATTTTGGTGAGAGGCGGTGGTTTAATGGATGTTTTCCCTTACAGTCTGAGTACGTGGCCTTTAGATTTCCTTTCAGCAATCATGGAACTCCTCATTTTAGCAAATATAGGAGTATTATGTTATTTCTAGACATTTCTTTGTCCTTTGGGAGGGGTGGGATGGTGTCCTACCTCAGGGATTATCTCATAGATAATTCTCTCATAGAGAAATTGTCACTTCATTTCTTTTATTTATAGCAAAATTACCCTTTTTGGATTCAATAATCTTTTTCAAGATATAAGTAAACAAGAGTTACAAATAGGCATTATTTACACAACAGGAAAACATGCCAGTGTGGAGGGTCTTTTTTTTTTTTTTTTTGGTGGTATTTAAAGGAATCATTTCTGAATGATGAGCATTGTTACTCTGCCTGCTCAGCATTTTCTGAGAAAATAATGAAATAATGAAAATAAAACAAAGTGGAAAATAATTACTGATTCAGTTTAGTTGCCTTTAAATTCCTTTCCCCTAAAATGCTAATTATGCTGGTTTTCTTCTGCCCACACATTTCTCTTGATAACATTAAATATATGAAAACCGGCATCATTTCATTGAATGATAAGTCTTTTCCAAGCTTGGCAGAAGTAGCATTTTCTAAATGTTGATTTTTTTATCTTAATCTATGATAATGAGAAAAAGGAGAAGGATAAAGATTTTTTGGTACCTGTTTAATACAGTCAGCACGCTTTTGCTTGCTCCGTATTGTGACTGAATATTCATGCTTCCAGAAACAAGCAGGATGCTGAAGCAGTCGAAATAACAGAAGTAGCCCATCTGCCATGCCTTCACACCAGGCTGGATGTGGGTTGAGATGCTGGAAGTAAAATCTGGAGACTGCCAGTGTCTCTTCTCTGTCCAAAAGCTAAATTATCCCTCTTGGCTTTCTTCAGTAGAGCAAGGCCAAAACCACTAACTTAGCCCTTGATCACTTTGAGACTGAATGTTCCTGGTATTTTTTTCTGTTGTCAGTATGATCACCCTGAAAGAAGAAAGTCATCTCTAGAAACATCAAGAAGTTTATTATGCTTTTTGTCACTTATTTTTCTCATTTCAGGAGTGTTTATTTTTTATTCCTTAATAATACACACTTATGAGAAGAGTCTGCAGTTATGAATCTAAAATGATTTTTACATTCACGCTCTGTTGGATGAGTATAAAAGTTTGTCTTTTGGTGAAATTGCTCTTAGTATTGCTTTGCTTACATAAAAAAATCTGTAGTATTATTAGCTTACATGGAAAAGATACGTCCCAGATGCATGTTCAGCTCTCAACTATGACAAAAATGCTCTACTTAGAATGTGTTTCCAATAATGGGATTATTGTGTTATCAAAGTGCAAAATCCATTGATACTACTGCCAAGTTCTCATCAAAAAGTGTCTTCTGTTTCAACTTTCATTCCAACGATAGCAAATATAATACTTGATTTCAGGTGCCAACATCAGCATTGGTGAGTTTTATGCTTCTAGGTGGAAATAGTATATGCACAACTTATAGTAGTTTTGCGTTAACATGTTCTTTGCACTGTGCTTTATGATCTGTGATTTCATATTAGCCTTTACTTATGTCTGTAATGAAGGCTCAGCATCAGGTAAGTGAGATGTCGACTCTATCCTTAATTCTTTTCAGCATCTCTTTCAAGTGTGGACGGAGGCAAATCACCTGCAGAGTCACAGAGCTATTAATGCTATTGAACCATAATGTGAACTCTGGTATAAGAAAACTGAAGGCACTCACCTATTGGGTTTAACAACCTGGAACTCTTTTTTTAAATACTCTCCCATGCCCCAGCATTAGTCTTAACTTCAGGATTTTCTTTCATTTAGATTTTATGCTCTCATAGAGCTTTTAGTGAACTAAGGTAAAATGCTGATCGTTGTGTGTGCTAATCAAATGAATCCCCACTGGAGTACACGCACACACACACAGGCATATGCGTGTGCCAGCCCACACCCCGTGTCCATAGCCAGTATATTCTGCCTTCCTTCAGTTCTTTTCATTTATCAGTAGTGATAAGTTAAAACATTTAAAGAAGAACCCTTTGTTTTCTTTTTAGTCATATTTGTTTATATCTCTTTGGTTTTGTGTTCCAAAGATGTCTGCTTAGGTCTGTTACTTTTCCAATTCATTTATAAGCTGAAGATTTGAGAAATGAGAACAGCAGCTAAAATCAGTATTTACATAAGCATATTGCAAAGGATTCTTAAAGTAGACAAAATAAAGAAGGATTGGAACAAACTTTTCACATTTTTGGGAGCTTTTGAATAATGTGGGTGTTATACACACAGAGAGACACGCATATATATTCATTGCATACTCAAGCCCAGCTCATGTTCTAAATATAAATGGAAGTATAGACTGGTTGGAATCTATTTGCTTTTTTTTTTGATTTTTTTTATTTTTGGCAAGAGTACCAAAACTTGTTGGAGTGTGTAGGGTTTTTCTTTCTTTCTTTCTTTTTTTTTTAAACCTTAATGCAGTGAACACGTTTTCATTTTAATTTAAATGTTTTGGGCTATATTCTCTTCTTATACTTGTATTTGAAGTGTTATTGTGCATAGTGGATAATTAAGAACTTAGAGACAGAATGATCTGAAGACTACTTGTGTGACCTTGGGCAGGTTATTTGATGTTTGAGGGTCTGCACCCACCTAATAGAGTTGTGAATTCTAAATGAGACAAGGTGTTTCATGCACACAGAACAGCTCTCATTAATAGCCAGCTATTCCCATTATAGTGTGTGATGGACAAAACTTGCTGTCATTAAGTGGCTGTGTGATGTTGTGGTTGGTAGAGGATTACCACAAGAAATTAGTGATGCAAGAAGGAAATTTTGGAATTTGTAGCTGTAGGTCAGGAATACTTGATTCTTGCTATATTCTTGTCCCTTTCTGAGGAGCCTGTAACTGTGTGTTTGGTCAGCCGTATACCACTTTACTACACGTGTGAACAAAAAACAAATATGGAGTTCATTGTCTATGATCCTCTATGATCACCATGATGTTGGAATGAACCATTCTAGGCTGTCCATGTATTATGGTTGTTTAATTTGTCTCTTAAAGCCATTTGTTTATTTTCTTCCTCAGACCTGAGTCATTTAAAGACTGCAAACAGCTCTTGAATTTGGGCTGGAGGGTAGAAAAGATCTGTGCAATACGTTCAGGTGTTACGAGGTTGTGTCATGTATTTGCTGCTCTCTGACACCAAAAAGGAAAGTAGATACCCTAGTGTACCTGAGTGAAGTAAGCGAAATCAATAGAGTGACAAGACCAGTAAAAACATCTCCTGGTTGCCAGTGGTCTGATGTGTCATCACAGGAAGGTTCTGGACTCGTTCTTTACAAGCCCTGGACTCCATCTGCCAGTAGTTGGTAGCTACTGTTGGTGTAGGAGTTGACTGACTTGTCAGGCTGAACCTGACCCCTGGTGTAAAGGAAGCTTTCCTTTGTTCTGGTCATGTGCCCTGCCTGCTTCTCTGGACAACTTTCAGCCTTCTTCCAGGTGTGAATCTAAGTGTTTTAGGCCCATAGTCTCAAATAGCTTGGATCCCGCTTTTGTAAACTCCAGTCATCCAGAGATATTTCCATAATTGTTCCCAAATAGTAACTTTAATCATCCTCAGTTGCCTCACATCTATCAATATACATACTTTAAGATTATCAAGGAAACCAACACACTACTACCTAATGATTAAAACTACCACTTTATGTGATAAAGGGGAATTGTGTGGTGGTACATGTCTTAACATGGGATGTGTGCATTCCTGTGCAGTCTTACTACTTAAGAAATTGTGTTTGTAGTGTTGGTAACAGGCAATGGGTGCAAAATATTCACCTGTGGCTTTCCATCAGAGCTATAAGGTCATAAAAGGATTAAATTCTTTGCCATCTTCTAAGTTTTTGACTGCAGACCCTGAAATATCTCCTGTTTTTCTTCGAATAATGTGGGTGTTTTTTTGTTTTGTTTGTTTGTTTCTCAAGACTGGGCTTTTCTTTTAACAGACACTTCCGACTTTTTGTCTTTCACTAAGTACTAAGCACCTTCTCCATCAGGCACTGTTCTAGGTGATAGGTTACAGATGTGAAAAATCAGTGGGCCCTCTCAAGGAATTTAGTCTTCCCTAAACCGCCCAGTTCCTTTCCTTCCTCTGTGATGCTTTTAATATTTTTGATACTTCGCATTTAAAGAAGTGGATTTAGGGGCGCCTGGGTGGTTCAATCAGTTGAGTGTCTGACTTCAGCTCAGGTCATGATCTCGCAGTCCATGGGTTTGAGCCCATGTCGGGCTCTGTGCTGACAGCTCAAAGCCTGGAGCCTGCTTCCGATTCTGTCTCCCTGTCCCTCTGCCCCACCCCTGCTCACGCTGTGTCTCTCTTGTCTCTCAAAAATGAATAAAGTTATACAAAATTTTTTTAAAGTAAGTGCATTTAGGCTCTACAGAGAACCTGACATTCCTCCCCTTTATAATGTTTCTCTGGGTTTTAAGTTTACAAATGCACCTATATCCACCTGGTCTTGATTGCAACCCCATGCAGAGTCATCTTCCTCCCCACCTGCCAGTACTTGCTGGTATTGCTGGGAGAGAATTTTGTATTCGAGTATTTAATCATAACCTGTCAAATGCTTAAAGATAAATGATGCTGAGTATTTTAACATGCCTCCCAAATAAGACTCTAATATTTATATTTATTAATAATTAACTCTGGGTAAATGAATTCTTGGCCATTATTTATTTACTGACAAGTTTCCATTATAATGGAAATTTCTTAAAAATCTCAGTTCCATCAGAGATCTCCAGTAGTTTTGGGTCATTTGGATTCATTGATAAAGATTGAGTTAGAAAACAGCACACCAGATGGAGAGTACAGTGCATTTTAATTGTCAAACATATATTAAACATCTTTTCTTCGTTCTTAAGGTAAATAAGATGTAAGTATTTATAAGGGTCAATTATGAATTATAGGAGGATTAAGTTGTGCAGAACTTAATGGATATTGAGAGTCTCAACAGATAAAGAAAAAGGTGGAACAAAGTTTGAGGCAACAAAGGTAAGAGCACAGAGAATGGAATTCCACATTGTGTGGAATTGCTTTGACTGTATCATGTTTCTGGAAAAAGGCTGGACTTGGGTTGGTTAATTATAGGGAATGATTTATAGGTAGATATGGACTTGATGCTACTGATCTGTTAAAAATAAGAAAGATGTGAAGCCCAGAATTGATGACTGTGATGCTTTTTTTTTTTTTAATTTTTTTTTTCCACGTTTTATTTTATTTTTGGGACAGAGAGAGACAGAGCATGAACGGGGGAGGGGCAGAGAGAGAGGGAGACACAGAATCGGAAACAGGCTCCAGGCTCTGAGCCATCAGCCCAGAGCCCGATGCGGGGCTCGAACTCACGGACCGCGAGATCGTGACCTGGCTGAAGTCGGACGCTTAACCGACTGCGCCACCCAGGCGCCCCATGTGATGCTACTTTTATTTGGAATAGGAATCCCAAGAAGGAGAAATTGGATTTTAGGAAGCTGGTGAGTTTGGAAGTTAGAGTAGGGAGTTAGAAGTTTTGGTGTGTATATATCTTCAATGGTAGCTTAGGGAGGTGGCCAAAGTAATGGGAAGAACAAAACATTGCCATGCAAATTGAAATCTGTGTTAAAACATGTGAGAATTTCAGTATGGCCTTAACTCTCAGCCTTAGGCTTACCAGAAAATATCTTAGGGGGCACCTGGGTGGCTCAATCAGTCAAGCATCCGACTCTTGATTTCGGCTCAGGTCATGATCCCAGCTTTGTGAGATCAAGCCCTGCATCAGGCTAATTATAGGGAATATGGAACAAAGCCAGGGAAGGAGTTGGGTGATTTTGAAATGATCTATTTACTATGCAGAAACATTTGGGTAAATGAAATCAATTGCTCTTCCCAGTGGTAAAAAGTTACCATGATTTTGAACTATAACCTTTAAAATACCAGCCTGAGGAGCACCTGGGAGGCCCATTTGGTTAAGCATCCGACTCAATTTGGGCTCAGGTCATGATCTCATGGTTCATGGTTTTGAGCCCTACGTCAAGCTCCATGCGTATAGTGTGGAGCCTGCTTGGGATTCTTTGTCTTTCTGCCCCTCACCCGATCGTGTTCATTCGTTCTTTCTCTCTCTCTCGCTCTCTCTCTCTCGCTCTCTCTCAAAAATAAATAAACATTAAAAAATACTATCCTGGGGATGCCTGGGTGGCTCAGTTGGTTGAGTGTCCGACTTCAGCTCAAGTCATGATCTCACAGTCTGTGAGTTCGAGCCCCGCTTCGGGCTCTGTGCTGACAGCTCAGAGCCTGGAGCCTGCTTCTAATTCTGTGTTTCCCTCTCTCTCTGCTCCTCCCCTGCTTGCGATCTGTCTGTCTCTGTCTCAAAAATAAAAAACATTAAAAATAAATTAAAAATAAATAAATACTATCCTGAACTATAATTTTCTGTTACGAAGTAACAAAATCCAAATCTACACTGAAGTAGGTGTTTTGATAAGACTAGAAACCACAGAATAAATCTTAGTTACCCTGAATGGTCGGTTTATATCTGGACTGAGTATCTCTGTTTGGACAGGCTCCTCTGCATAGTCACCAGTAAACCCTAATTTCAGGAGCCTTAGACTAAAAATATCATTGTATTTTCCATTTCTTTCTTTCTTTCTTTCTTTCTTTCTTTCTTTCTTTCTTTCTTTCTTTCTTTCTTTCTTTCTTTCTTTTTCTTCATTCCTTCCTTTTTCTTCATTCCTTCCCTTCCCTTTCCTTTCCTTTCCTTTCCTTTCTTTTCCTTTCTTTCTGTTTTTGGGGTATGATTACTCTTCATTTTGGGCACAGGATCAGTGAGCCGTGAGCAGCATACCCCAACAATGTGAACGTTACAGGTTCAATTCTGGTTTGTAGACATTTCATCCTTTGCAGGATCTGCACAGTGAGAGGCCTCTTCCAGCTCACCCTGAGGAAATTGTCTTCTAGCTCCACAGTTTTAGTTTCAACTTTTTCATGCAGTACAAAGGAATTGAGAAATTTGGTGAACAGGGTAGTCGGATGAGAAAGGATCAGATGGTATTTCTAGTTACAACTCATCCCTCCACACTCTTGTCTTCTGAGCATTTCCATGAGGAGATAGGCCAGGTATTTTTAAACATCTGCTGTCCACAGGAGTCTTGTTGTTGGCTGTTGCAAACTCTGATTGAGGAGATAAGAACAAAGTGCAGGTGCTCCTGATGGATGTGGGGAAATAGCCCTGGGCCTGGTCTTCCTGTCCCCTCCAGCCCTCTCCTGACCCCTCAGATTTGGAAAATATAAATCATTTTGGAAAAAAAGAAGGTTTTACAAGTCACAGGACTAGTTAATTGCTTATTAAAGGGCCTTTGGTTCTGATATGCCAAGATGCATGATTCTGGCTACCTTACACCTAAATGTTTGCCATGTGGGGCCAGTGCTTGTGATTGGTTTTGCTGCCTCTCTTTGCTCTCCTTTGAACCATAGAAGGCAAGGCCATGGGCCCCTTAGTACCTAATGAACACTGCTTTTCAGTGTCAGCAGTGAAAGAAGTCCACATTGCAATTGAGTGGCCAAGTCTGCCTTTCTTGGAAATTAATAATGAATAATGTTTTATATTTGTGTTACTCAGGGTGTAGCCCATAGAAATATTGAGGCTTTACTCTCGTTCTCTTGCATGGCTAGTGTATCTTGTCAGCCACAGAGGTGATTCAGCAAAGACTGTTTAGCAGTGTGTATCCACAATCCCAGAGGGAATGGACAGGCCACTGTCATGGAATTCAGAAAGTCACTTTATTTCCTCTTTCTTCCCTTCCCATTTCCTTCCCCTTCTCTTCCTTTTCCTTTTCCTTTTCCTTTTCCTTTTCCTTTTCCTTTTCCTTTTCCTTCTCCTTTTCCTTTTCCTTCTCCTTCTCCTTCTCCTCCTTCTCCTTCTCCTTCTCCTTCTCCTTTCCTTCGCTTCTCTCATTCTCCTTCTTCTCTTTCCTTTCTTCTACTCCTTCTCCTTCTCTTTTTTTGCCTTTTCCTTTTCCTTTCCTTTTCCTTTTTTTCCTTTTTCTAATGCTGGCTTCAAAGACGTTGTCCTATTCTTGAAGATTTCCAGTTTATAGAAATGTGGAATTAGTTGGTATGAGCTATATATAAAATGAGCCACGGGCAGTATGAAATACCAAGGTTTACTCTGACTACCCACACAACCTTTATTTTTGATAGATTTAACTGCCATGGAGTTTTATGGGCTATCAATCAGAATCTCAGGTCAAAGGACTCATTCCTTTGCTTAACTCCTTTAAAAAAATATTTTTCCTGAAATTGTAAATTAGATGCCTCCCTATCCATTGCGTAAGAAACTTACAGCTTTGTGAAACACCAGGAGTATCATTTGAAAAGAGGTTAAAAAACACAACTGGGGCTTGTTAAAGAGGAAAAGTGCTATTTTAACTCCCAGTGTCACATTTTCCTATAGTCAGCTCCAGCAGTAAACAAGAGTTATTGGAAGCTTAGATAGCTTGAGACACTTCACCTATCTCCTGATACTTGACTTCAGAAGCCAAACATTTAAAATGCATTTTGCTCGTGTAAAAATGTTTATCCATTTAAAATACAATGTCATTTTAACAAAAGCACCCTGGTGACAAGCTGTTTAGATATGGCACAGTTAATAAACTGTCAGGTCCTATACACATATATGTGAAAGGACCAGCACAGTTACCCAAGGCTTGGCATTATAAATCACTGTTAACAAACCTTAATTTGCTTGCTAGGCTAATGAATGATCTCCAATTTTCCTGTAGTAATTAGCTTCACTAACAGTCATGTTTAAAGGGGCCTGCCTTATACTACACTTAATTTCTGCTCTGAAATCTTTGATGCCTGGTTTGCAGGATGGAAAAAAAAAAAACAGAATGGAAAAGAAAAAGGAAAAGAAAAGAAAAAAGAAAAAAACTATGAGTCTCCATTGACAACTGTCTTGTAATAAATCCAGATTGTGGCTATTCTCAAGTAGAAGCATTGCCAAAGGTGATGACTGTCTATTAGGGCTTATAAACTGTAATGTACTAGCAGATTTGCAATGGAGTGGTGAAGCCAGATAATTGCAGTGTTTCCTGTCTAAATGTGCTGCTGTGTGTAGTGGCCTCTGATTTTAAGGAGCCATTAAAAATGCAGCAAGGCGTAACAGCTGTGGTTCCTAGTATACTCCTAATATTTCATACATTCATCACATCTCATAAAATCTTGCCCAGACCAGCAAATGACTATGTGTACAGCTAGCCTGCCACAGAAGCAAATTGAGGAGAGACTGAGTCATGCAGGTAGCATTACAGAGACCCACCAAGAACTCACCTAAGCCTACAGTGTACCATCATTCTCTTTTTTACTCCCAAGAATTCTGTTTCCATTTCAGTCCCTAGAGAGAACATTCACATTTTACCTTTTGCAAGAGGATCCTAACTGTAACCTACTTTTTCCTACCTTGGTGAGAAATAGGCCTGACTTTGCCAAGGGAAGGCAGGGCTGTGTCCTGTGCAGAGAAAGTCGTGGGAAGTTGGCATCTCAATTCTCAACCTAAAGGAGACAAGAAATTTGGTTCCTTCGTAATTTATTTAAAATACATTTGAAAAATAACTTTGTAACACAACTAGCGATACGATACAAAAACCTGATTTCTCTGAACAAAAGGAGCATTAATACTAGAACATTCTAGGAAGCAAAGGAAACTACAGAAGCTAATATGTTTTTCTAGTCAGACATTAAGCAGGTGGGCATCATAACCAAATGGAAGTCTTAAGCTGCGTTTGGAAAGACGCATAATATAGTCACAAGTTATTTTCATCTGTTTGTAAATCGCCAGCTTTCAGTTCGGTCATTAAAATAGATCTGTTATTTTGGCTTTACCTTAATAGACGTAGAGTTATAAAACCTCTGAGTCATGGGGCGCCTGGGTGGCTCAGTCGGTTAAGCGCCCGACTTCGGCTCAGGTCATGATCTCACGGCCCATGGGTTCGAGCCCCGCGTCGGGCTCTGTGCTGACAGCTCAGAGCCTGGAGCCTGTTTCAGATTCTGTGTCTCCCTCTTTCTCTGACCCTCCCCTATTCATGCTCTCTCTCTCTCTGTCTCAAAAATAAGTAAATGTTAAAAAAAAATTAAAAAAAAAAAGAACCTCTGAGTCAGAAGGGATGTCACATGTCACCTTGTCTGACTGCCAGTCTGAAACTTAACTCGCAAAACTAAGTATTGTTAGAACGATGACCTCTGTCATCCTAGAAACTGCCCCTTTAGTTGGCGTAGCTGAAGATCATGCCACTTTTCTTGCCCCCTACACCTCCCTGTTCTTTTGATTACAGTTAACTAACAGGTGTGTCTTTTCCATACGTGGAACGATTACGCACAGACACATACATGCGTATATCGTTGAAGCTCATCTTGGTGAACGTAGTGTGCTAACCTGTGTCTGCCATCTGATACATCATTGCTTCTTCTTGGCACTGTGCTGGTGAACCCCGCCCATTGCCGGAAGTGTGATTTTTCCATCTTCATCCAGGTTGTTGACAACAAAGTATCAGCGCTGCTAGGTTTTCCTCATTGCTCTTTTTGCGATGTCTCTTCTTCATGGGATTTGATATGCGCTATCTGGCTTATTACAGACTCTGGGTATTTATTTCCTTTGCTCATTTTTTTTTCTGAGCCTCAAAAATAAAACCAGACATTCTTCCTTTGTTTCGTTTATCCATACATACATTTGGGAAGGGCTTTGAGACAGTCTGTGGACATGCTTAGTGTACTGTCTCTTTTTTCCTTTGTAGTCATCTTACCCAGTTAAAAAAAATTAACTGGACACTATCGAATGCACACCTTTGTTCTGCTGCATAATTACAAAGTAATTGACTATTAAAATATACTTATCATAGATTCTGTTGTGATGTGGGTATTCATAGCCAAGCCTCTTCAAATTATTCTAAGATATGTGAACAAGCAGTATTATCTAAAACAGATAAAAGGACACACTATAAAAGAGGTGCAATTTGATACAGTATTCATGTCATAACAGATATGCATGACTAATAGAAAAAGGAGATAAACGAAAAACTTGCTATTATTTATAATAGGTCTGTGTTCTAATACTGTTGCATCCTAAATGTCGAGCTCTTGAATTGTGACACATATTTAAATTTTGAATGCAGAAGAGATAATAAGTTTATTTTTGAAATTATTGCAAATTCTAAAGTGGTTGGGTCATGAAATTACATTATTTTCTTTTTCATCTTCCAAATGAGGGTCAGATCAAGGTGCTCTTCAAAGGGGTCTTTCAGTGTCAGCCCATCTGTGGATATGTTGGTAGCGATGCTGTCCAACTGATCAAGAGACCATGCACATTCCGGGACCGTTTGTCTAAGTCATTTTGTGAATGAAAACAAATGAGCGTTGGAAATGGTATCTTTTCCAAAGTCCTACAACTAGGGGAAGAATTCAAGTTGAGAATTGAACTTCATAACAGAAAACTGTCCTGCCAATAAGCCGAATACTTATTTCACATTGAGCAATAGGGAAATAGCATTGGCTTTTGTTTTTCTTTTTCTTAACCTTTCAGGAACATAGGCCAAAGGGTAAGTTCTATCTCTGTCTTTGTTTTACCTCCCTAACTAGACATTAAAGCACATGGATCCTTCTCGTTTCACCAAAGCATAAAACTTTGGTCTTTCCCATCCGAAAAAAAGGTTATGTAAGTGTTTTGTTTAATATTCACACCTCATAATATGTATAGGCCAATTTAAATAAAACCCCACTCTCCCATGCAAGGGAGTGGACTAGACTAGGCCACAACTTTCTGAAAACTCTTTCCTGGGAAGGCTTCAGTTTTATTTTTTGGTTTTTGTTTTTGTTGTGGTAGTGGTGGTGGTTTAATAAACTTCACTTTTTAGCACAAAGATTTACAGAAAAACTGAACTGAAAGTACAGAGTGTTGCTGTTACCTGTGGCTCACATATATCCGCCAATGACGTCCCGCACCGTGGGGTGCATTTGTTATGATTGATGAACCTACGCTGGTACATCATTATCACCCAAAGCCCATGGTTTACGTTAAGGTTCACGCTTCGTGTTGCACACTTTTTAGGTTTTGACAAATGACATGTATCCACCATGATACTATCATACCAAGTAGTCTCATTGCCCTAAAAATCCTCCTTGTTCCACCTACTTACATTCCTCTCTTCCCATTAACCCCTGGCAACCAGTATCTCCACATTTCTACTGTCTCCATCGTTTGCCTTTTTCAGAATGCCATATAGTTGGAAATGATACAGTCTGTAGATTTTTCAGATTGGTTTCCTTCACTTAGTGACATGAATTTCAGGTTCCTCCAGGTCTTTTTATGGCCTGATATCTCTTTTTTTCCCTCAGTGCTTAATAATCATACATTGTTTGGATGTTCACAGTTCATATATCTGTTCACCTGCTAAAGGGCATCTTGGTTGCTTTCAAAGTTTAGCTATTATAAATAAAGGTGCGATAACATCTGTCCTAGGTTTTGGTGTAGACATAAGCTTTCAACTCATTTGCATAAATACCAAGGAGCACAATTTCCAGATCTTATGGTTAACAGTATGCTTAGTTTTGGAGAAACTGCCAAACTGTCTTCCAAAGTGGCTGTACCACTTTGCATTCCCATTAGCAGTGAATGACATTTCCTTCGGCTCTTTTGTCCTTGCCAGCTTCGGCATTGTCAGTGTTTTGGAATTTTACACTGTAATAGATGTGTAGTAGTATCTGGCTGTTGTAACATGCAATTTTCTAATGACATAATGTTGCACATCTTTTGGTGTACTTCCTTGCCATGTGTATATCTTCTTTGGTGAGGTGTCCTGTTCAGGCCTCTTGCCTATCTGTTAATGAGGCTTGTCATGTTCTTTTTATTGAGTTTTCTGAGTTTTGTTACATAGTTTGCATAACAGGCTATTGTCAGTTATGTCTTCTCCAAATATTTTCTCCCAGCCTGTGGTTTGTCTTCTCATTCTCCTGACATTATCTTTCACAGAACAGAAATTTTTCCTTTTAATGAAGTTAAGCTTATCAATTACTTAGTTCATGTGTTGTGCCTTAGGTGTTGTATCTAAAAAGTCGTTGCTGTGCCCAAGCTTAGATAGGTTTTCTCCTCTGTTATCTTTCAGGAATGTTATAGTTTTATATTTTGTATTTTTGTCTTTGATATTTTTGAGTCAATTTTTGTGTGGGGTGTCAGGTCTGGGTTTAGACTCTTTGTGTTTTTCTTTTTTGTGTGTGAATGTCCAGTTGTCCCACCACCATTTGGCAAAAAGACTTGTCTTTGCTCCATTGTATTTCCTTTGCTCCTTTGTCAAAGATCAGTTGACTACATTTACATCTATTTCTGAGCTATTCTGTTGCAGTGGTCTGTTTGTCTCTTTTGTCACTAATACCATGGTGTCTCAGTTGCTGTAGATAAATAATAAGTGCATTAGTCGACATTTATTCTTAATAAGTCTAGAAGTTGAGTTATGTCAGTTCTTCAGCTTTGCTCTTCTAACATTGACTTAGCTATTCTAAGACCCAGAGGTCTTTTGTCTCTCTCTATAAACTTTAGAATCAGTTTGTCGAGATGCATAAAATATCTCGCTGGGATTTTGATTGGAAGTCAATTGAATCTGTAGATCAAGCTGGGAAGAAATGACATCTGGACAATATTGAGTCATCTTATTCGTGAACATGGAATATCTCTCCATAAATTTAATTCTTCTTTGGTCCCCTTTATGAGAACTTTGTAATTTCCACACATAAATTTTGTACAGGTTATAAGTTATGTATAAGTTATACATCTTGTTAGATTCATAACTAAATATTTCATTTGGGGGGTGCTTATGTCAGTGATAATATCTTAATTACAAATACCAACTTGTTCATTGCTGGTATATAGGAAAGCAATTGATTTTTGTAATATTAACCTTGTATCTTGCAACCTTGCTCTAATCACTTATTAGTTCTAGGAATGTCTTTTGGATTTTTTACACTGGTGATCATATCATCTGAAAACAAAAACAGATGTATTTTTTCCTTCTCATGTGTATACCTGTTATTTCCTTTTCTTATCTTATAGCATTAGCTAGGACTTCCAGTATGATGTTGAAAAGGAATTCTGAGGGGAAACATCCTTGCCTTGCTATTAAGCTAACACCAGAAACCTTTGAGAATTTTATTATTAATTATGATATTAACTATAGATATTTTGTTGATATTCTTTTCAAGGTGAGGAAGATCCTTTTTATTCCTGGTTTGCTGAGAACTTTTATCATGAATTGGTATTGGATTTTGACAACAGCTTTTTTTCTGCATCTATTAATATAATCACATGATTTTTCTTCTTTACCCCTTCTGATATGATAGATTACATTCATTGATATTCAAATGTTGAACCATCCTTGCTTTTCTGGCAGAAATACTACTTGGTAATGGTGTATCATTTTTTAAATACATTGTTAGATTTGATTTGCTAATACTTTATTGAGGATTTTTACGTATATGGTCCTGACAGATAATGGTCTATAGTTTTCTTTTCTTCTAATGTCCTTGTCCAGGTTTGATATTAAGGTAATGCAGGCCTCATGGAATGAGTCATGAAGTATTCTGTCTTCTTCTTTATTCTGGAAGAGATTGTAGATACTTGCTGTAATTTCTTCCTTAAATATTTAGTAGAATTCACCAATAAACCCATCTGGGTCTGGTGTTCTTTGTTATGGAAAATTAATTGTTGATTCCATTCCTTTAATAAGGTCTATTCAGATTATCTATCTCTTCTTATGTCAGTTTTGCCATAGTGTATCTCTCATGGAATTGGTTCATTTCATCTAGGTTGTCATTTGTGGCATAGAATTCTTCATAACATTCCTTTATTATCCTTTTAATGCCTGTGGGGTATGTAGTGCTATCCTCTCTTTCAATTTCTGACATTAGTAACTTCTGTCTTCTCTTTTTTATCTTAGCCAGGGTAGAGGCTTATTGACTTTTAATTGATCTTGTCAAAGAACCAGCTTTTGGTTTTATTGACTTTCTCCATTGATTTTGTTTTCAGTTTCATTGATTTCTATTCTAATTTTGATGATCTCTTTTCTTCTGCTTACTTAGAATTTAATTTACTCTAATTTGTCTAGTTTCCTAAGGTGAGAGCATAGATTATTTGCTTTAGATCTATCTTCTTTTCTGATACATACTTTCAGTGCTATAGATTTTCCTTTCAGGGCTGTTTTTGCTATATTCCACATATTTGGATATATACTTTTACTGTTATTTAGTTCAAAATACTTTTATTTTTACTTAGCTCAAAATATTTAGTTCAAAAAATTTTCTCTTGGGATTTCTTCTTTGACCCATGTGTTATTTTAAGAGGTTATGTTTTCTGGAAGGTTTTTACTGTTCAAAACTGTCCCTTTCAGGGCCCCCACCCCTTGCCAACCCAGAAGCACTGATTTGTAACATGCTGCTCAAGAGATTGGAGGAGTCAGCCCAACACATGTCTGTAGACCTTAGTTGTACGTGTATAGAATGTACTTTGAAAGCAGTCCCAGTCATAATTACTACCTGATTTAATTACAGGCATATTTGTGTTAGCGAGTTTTAATCTTGCTTCTCTTTTCTTGCTCGGGTATAGCTTGTCCAAGACTCATTCAGATAATTTATCTAAATCTGACCCTTTATTGTATTTGATCCTTTTCCTGCCACATAGTTTGTCATACTTGTGCAAAGACTTTTATTACTTTTGGTAGGATACTGTGTTATTGGGGAGAGCAGGAAGAAGACTTCATTGGTTCTTGCTAGAAGTTTTTTAGTGGGTTCAGTTATTCCTTTATTTGAGAAAATTGCTGAATGAGTTTTATTTATACTAAGTTACTTTTTTAAAAATGGAATCTCTACCTTTAAACCTGCCGATTCCTATGTATATAAGATTTCTTTAAGCAACAGATAACCCTTTTAATGGTTTTATTCCTGATTCCATTCATCAAACTAATTTTATTGTTTTTCATCATTCAGCAATAGGCTCATTTTTGCTTCATTTACTCTTTTGAAGCAACGAAATCGTTTATGCATTTTTCCTTTTTCATTTTCTGCTTTCCACCCCCCACTTCCATTTGGTCCTATAACATAAAATTGCAAAACGTGAGCCTGAATAATAAAGGAACACTTCGTTGATTGCTAAACATATATTATAGTGACTTCAAACTCATTTCGGGTCATCGTGCTGCCAATTAGTTTGATTACAAGCATTTAAGCTGTCACACATAAAGCCTTCTGCTTCCTAGGGTTTCACTTTCAAATCATGAAAACTGAGTGCTCTGTATTCTCTATGTATGCAGCTCACTTTTAATATTTTGCCAAAAACCTATGTGTCATAAAGATCACCCACCGTTTCAGAGCCTATATCAGGACAGTGTGCAATTTTGGAGCAGTGGCACAATTTTATTTAAATATTTATTTTAAAAAATTTATTTAAAAATATAACATTATGTTACACGTGTACATATGTGCAGGTGGGCGACTGTTAAAAGCACCTCTTTCTTTTCATTTTTGGACATAATCCACATTTGCAAATCATTAAAACTTTGGAATTTAAGTTATCATTTGGTGACTGATATTTGGTTTGTGAGTGGAAAACTTTCAAAGAATTAAAGCAAAGGAGAGGTACTAATGCAACACCCTCAATATAAGGAAATGTCCCAGGAGTGTTGGTAGATACAAAAAAAAAAAAAAAAAAATTCTAGGATATTAAAGTTTTGTAGAGTTGATGAGTTTGTTTAAAGACATTTTTAAAGCAAGGGTAAAACCATGACTCTTATACATTACAAGATAAGATGTACATGTTTTAAAGATTTTATTGGGGCGCCTGGGTGGCGCAGTCGGTTAAGCGTCCGACTTCAGCCAGGTCACGATCTCGCAGTCCGGGAGTTCGAGCCCCGCGTCAGGCTCTGGGCTGATGGCTCGGAGCCTGGAGCCTGTTTCCAATTCTGTGTCTCCCTCTCTCTCTGCCCCTCCCCCGTTCATGCTCTGTCTCTCTCTGTCCCAAAAATAAATAAACGTTGAAAAAAAAAATTAAAAAAAAAAAAAGATTTTATTTAATAAAGATGGAACTTGGCAGATACTATAACCAATTCAAAGAATCAAAAGAACAGACGCAATTGTAGACGAGAAATACTGAAATGAATGTGTAAATGGAAGCTCAGCTGACTTTGAGGAAGTCACTCGAGCCTCTACTTGACAAGACAGAATTTGCTTGATTATGTACAATAATTATTTTGCATTGCTATCACATACCTACAACTTCACAGAGTTGGAAATTGGCTTCCATGGAATCAGAAATACATAGTGCTGAAGAGTACCTATAGACAATGCTTGTGTTCCCTTGAAGCAAAAATTTCCCCTATTTGATCAAAAATAGTCTCAAAGGAGGGTCTGTTTCATTAGATCTGGCCTGATTTTTTACATGGATATAGCAAGAATGTAGTTTACTACATAAGCCTTTTCAAGTTCACTTTCCTTGTGAGGTTTTATAAACATTTCATATTGAACTTTTAGAAGTCTCTGGTATTTACTGTCTTGAGCTGGAAAGCCAATCCCAAGAAACTCTGTCCACCACCTGCAGTATCTGTATCCAGGGGACCCTTGCATGACACAGGTTTGAACTGTGGAGCTCACCTATATGCAGATTTTTTTTCAATAAATACAGTACAGGACTGGAAATGTATGTTCTCTTCCTTTATGATTTTCTTAATAATAACATTTCCTTTATGATCTTCTTAATAATAACATATCCTTTGTGATTTTCTTGATAATATTTTCTTTTCTCTAGCTTACTTTATTGTAAGAATACAGTATAGGATATATATATAAATATATATATATAACATACTAAATATGTGTCAATCAACTGTTTATGTTATCAATAAGGCTTCTGGTCTATAGGCTGTTAGTAGTTATGTTTTTGGGGAGTCAGAAGTTATATGTGGATTTCTTACTGTGTAAGGCGTTAGTGTCCCTAACCTCTGTGTTGTTCAGGGGTCAACAGTATTTGGATGAGTATCTTTTTTTCTCAAAATTCCCCAAATATCCCAACGTGGCCCTCTAGGAAGTGACATTCCTTCCTATTTATACAGGTGGACCCTGTAAAGCTGGAGACCAAGCTAGTTTTTCAATGTTGTTTTTTTTTTATTTTTATTTTTATTTTTTTTTTTTTTTTAGGTAATGGCTCCATGAAGTTAACCTTAATTCCTTAACCGTGTCTAATCATATCTGATTAAATGAGCATTACTCTCACATATGGTATTCCAGGCAAGGCCTTAGAATTTTTCCAGGCATATCCTAGTAAACAGGAAGACCAGTTCTTACTGAACCTATGCAGTAACTATATTGCCATGAAAACGAAGAAAACTTTGAGTTTCTCAATTCTGCATGGGTAGGGGAGAAGCCGTTGAGAATGAATATTATTTAAAATACTATAGTGTATAAAGCAGAATATACTAAGTCATTATGGATAATAATAAAAACTTAAAAAAGAGAAAAACCTTCTTATCTGCACAGAAAGAGAACATTAAAACAGTATCAATGACATTACTAACAAAACAACCCATGATGAGCCCTCAACAGTTAGTTCATTCAGCCCTGTATAATCAATCCATTCTTGTTCCACTGCATCCGGGTTATTAATCACATGAATTTGTCTGCTTCTCAACTAAGAAGAGTTGTGGAAATCCCAACTCAGTCCACTGGTCTGATCTTAAAAGTTAGCAATGACATCAGAAGCCTGTATACAGGAGCCTCTTCTTTGAAGTCTTAGTTATTTGAATTACCTAGTATATGGTCCTTTTACATGGGCTGCTTTGCTGAAGTCCAGAACTCTGGTGTCGCCCATTGCTGAATGTAGAGCTTTCAAGGAAACATCAGAGTAAAAAAAAAAAAAAAAAAAAAAAAAAAAAAAAAAAAAGTATAAATAATAGACTTAAACTTTTCAAAGAGAAAAATCTGATAAAAATTCCTAACTAGAAAAGGGGCGCCTGGGTGGCTCAGTTAAGTGGCTGACTTCAGCACAGATCATGATCTCACATTTCGTGAGTTCGAGCCCCGCATCGGGCTCCGGAGCCTGCTTCGGATTCTGTGTCTCCCTCTCTCTCTGTCCCTCCCTGCTTATAGTCTGTCTCTCTCAAAAATAAACATTTTTTTAAAACTTCCTAATTAGAATAATGAAACCAAGAAGGAAACTTGGTTGTTTCTGTAGCATGCAAAACAAAACTAATTTTAAAAAGTTTTAGAATTCTAAAATTTATGTTATACTTTGTAATATTATACTTTATAAGGTAATATTATACAAAAAGGAAGCAAGTTCATCAGAACTGAGAAAACTTCGATAAGATTTTAACAGATTGCTTTTCTGTTCTGACTCAGATATTACAAACCAGTGCAAATAAAATTCATTTTTCAAGTTTTGTTCTTATGTTCTTTGATACTCTGGAACAAACAGATACTTAAGGACTGGTCTTAGGGAGTTCATAAAGCCAGAACTAATTCCATAATATTATTAATGTGCAATGTGTTTATTACTGCTAGTTAACAATGAGTAAGTAAGCATTTATTTTTTTTTCTACTTTCACTTCGCAATACAGAAAATATCAGTATCTCACACACACACACACACACACACACACACACACACACACACACACAAATGTCATAGAGGTCCTCAATAAGTTTTAAGAGTGTTGTAAGGTATCTGGACACCAAAAATCCTGAGAACCACTGCTTTAGGGCAAAAATGTTCTTTTCCTTGGAAAACGGAAGCACATAGAGTTATAATATACAGAGATATTCCTTAGAAACTATTATTTTTAAATATAGTGTCAAGTGCTTAAAACTTTTGTCTAAAATAATTAAATTATATTTCACAGAAAAAACCTGAGGTGGGGTAGATAATTGTGAACTGGGAGTTCAATATCAGCATTTTAGCAAAGAACATGAATTTTTGTAACTAACTTTCTAGAGCCATATACATCTCTTTTACAACCTCATAAAGTAGCAAAAATGAACAGATTAATTAACTTGACTGATATATAAAGCCTCTGTATAGCTTATAAAAATCAAAAGCAAAAAATTTTAAATTAGGATTAATAGTATGTCAGTATTCCTGCTTAATTACAAATGGCCAAGGTATCCAATGATTATCCATTAAATAACTCAATTTAATTAGTCCAAAGTTTTAAGTTCTTAAATATTTGGAAACTCTGTTCAACCTGACATACTATAAACATAATTACTGTTGAAATAAAGTTTATCCGGATAATGATTAAATTTGGTCAAATTTACTTTTTCATAATCTTAAATAAAAAGGAGAAATAATGCAAACTTAATTTGATCAATAAACTTGTATGCATATGGGAAGAGCATTTGAAGTAGAAATTAAAATACACACTTTATTACACTTAGCACTGGTAAATCAGAGAATATATAGCTAATTTTATCAATCACATTTTAATTAAACTAATCTTGTTTGGCAGATTTTTTAACTAAACTATGTTAATTAACTTGGTTTTGTAAAATGTTTTGAGTTGGTTTATTTAAGATTTTAATTTTAGGGGTACCTGGTTGGCTCAGTCCGTTAAGCATCCAACTTTGGCTCAGGTCATGATCTCGCGGTTACTGTGTTCGATCCTTGCATCAGGCTCTGTGCTGACAGTGCCTGCAGCCTGCTTCAGGTTCTTTGTCTCCCTCCCTCCTCTCTTCCCCACCCCCCTCACATTTTGTCTATCTCTGTCTCACAAATAAAGAAACATTTTTAAAAGTTTTTTAAAAAGGAGAAAAAAGAATTTATTTTTTAATCTACCACAACTTAAGTATTGGAAATTTAATTTCCTATTTTCTGGAATTTTAGGAAAAGTTAGTTTATATAGGCTCTTATTTATACTCAACAGTATATTATAACAGATTTTTTAAAAGACTTTATAATCTTATCAATACTGTCTGGAGGTAGGAAAACATTACACACTCGTATGTTGAAAGGCCAGTCATTTCTGAATTGTAGACACTTAAACATACAGATAGAAAAGGAGCTTACAATTCCAGTTCTAAAAATGTCAGCCATACATCAAGAGAAAACACAGAAACAAACAAACAATAAAGAAAACCTCACTGGTCCAAATTGCAAAGAACTGTTCTCCTTCCCAGCGCATACAAATTTGTTAGTTACTGGAGCTCAAAACAGCGGAAAAAAAAAAAAAAAAAAAAAAAAGACTAACCAAAATTCCTGTTGTTTCTCAAGTGTTTCATGTGATCAAAATCCATGCTTAAGGTTTGACACATTGCTTACAGCATCATTTCTGTGTTGCAGTATATATGTGTAGTTAACAATGTCATTCTCATTGATAATTCAACAGACGTGTCTGTTTCTCTTTGGGTTTCTGTGCATTTAGCAGCAGTAAGTAAAAGCAAAGTCTTTGTAAGTAAGTCTTTCTTCCGTTGACAATCAAATTAATTCATAATATTCCAGGTCATGGTAAGATAACTGAGGAAAAATAGTTATGAAGAAATTTGTAACAGGGAGTGAATTTACTATTTCATTGGGAACTAAAAAGAAATGACAAATGCGTAAAACAATAGTTTGTAAGATATTGGACATAAGGTAGTAAAGGACCATGGTCCCTGAGAGACCATAAATGAACACAGTGATTCCTATGATTGCCCCAGCTTTCTGTCTCAAGAGAATGGCTTCCATGAGAGGGGGGAAGAGTTTAGGGGCACCAGGTGGACCCCAACAGACTTTGCATTGGCACAAGATACTGAGAATCTGGGAGGAACGGGTATCTGGAGTTCACAGGACTAGATGGGATGGGGCTGCACAGAGGAAGAATCCCAGAATCTCCAGAGGATTGCTGTTAGTTATTGGCAGAGTCTTAATCAGCTCATGCATGTTAGGAAACCGCCTAAGGCTAAGGATGAACATCCAAAAGGATTAGACAGAATAATGTGTGGCACTTACTCATAGCAGGAACGGTGCCTATTCCGCCAGTAACATTGGAAAACCTCAAGGTTCATGAAGCATTGAGTCAAGTGCATAGTACATGGTCTTTATTCAGTATTGATGAATAATTAATCCTAGACTGAGCGCTGCTGCAGTTTCTCCTAACACATTGTAAGTGAATGATTTGAAAGGATCAAAGTGTTTTCAAGGAACTTAACTGAATCGTAAAAGAATTGTGTGACATCCAATTAAGAATGTAGCTGACTCCTAGAACAACTGTGTGGCATACAATTAAAAAGCATAAGGGATGCAAGGAATCGAGAGAATTTGACTCATAATGAGAATATCAATTAGTCAATCAAAAGTGATGTAGAAATGATACAGACATTAGAATTGGCAGACAAGGACATTTAAAAAGTTAGCATAGTTGTATCCCATATGTCCAAAAAAGTTAAATAACATAAAAACAAAAGTGAAATTCTAGAAACAACTGCGTGGCATGAGATAAACAGTATACTAAATGGGATTAATAGCAGGTAGATATCATAGGGGAAGAACAGAGCTCTTAAGAACAGAGGCTATCCAAAGTGAAATATAAAGAGACCATTAAAAAGATGAATAGGGCATCAGTGGGCTCTATGCCAACTTAAAACAGATTAATATACATGTTCTTGGGAGTCTGCAAAGGAAAGAAGAGAGAAGAGATAAAAATATTTGGAGAAAAAAATGTCTGAAATTTTTCAAAATTGATGAAAACTATAAACCCACAGATCTAAATAGAAGAAACATCGGAAGACCTCATACAAGAAAACCAAACAAGACATATAAGGAAGATAAGACACATTATAATCATATTTCTCAAAATGAGTGATAGAGATTCTTAAGAATACTCAGAAAAACAAACAAACAAAAAGCCTAAGTGCAGGGTATCAAAGATAAGGACACAGCAGATTTCTTGCCAGAAGAAAATACAAGTGGGGAGACAATGGGGCAACATCTTTCCTGAAAGAAAGAGGTGCGAACCTAGAATTTTACACCCAGTGAACAGATCTTTGGAGAGGCACTGAGAAGAGACGAAAAGGTAATCCTCAGACTGTGAGAAAGGTTTTGCAAAGTATATGTCTGATAGAAGACTTATATCCAGAACATATAAAGAAATCTCAATCCTAAATGATAAGAGCACCTCATTCAAAAATGGACAGAAGATTTGAATAGACATTTTACTAAAGGAGATACACAGACCCCCAAATAAGCACACGAAAGATGCTCCACATGTGTCATCGTTCCAGAACCCGTTTGCTGCCACGCATTTCTTCCAGTGGTTGAAATGAAGATGACGATAAACAAGTGTTGGTGAGGAGATAAATGAAACGGCATTTTTCTGACACTACTTGGGCACATCAAATAGTACAGCCTCTTGGGAAACGAGTTCAGCAGTTTCTTAAAAAGGAGGTTAGAGTGGGAGAGAGCCAAAGCATAAGAGACTCTTAAAAACTGAGAACAAACTGAGGGTTGATGGGGGGTGGGTGATGGGTATTGAGGAGGGCACCTTTTGGGATGAGCACTGGGTGTTGTATGGAAACCAATTTGACCATAAATTTCGTATATTGAAAATAAAATAAAATAAAATGCAAGAAAAAAAAAAGTTAAACATCTGTCTGCTATCCAATCCAGCACCCACTTTTAGGTTTTTACTTAAAAGAAAGTACATGTTCTTACAAAGATTTTCCATGAGTGTTCATAGTACCTTTATTTGTAACTGCCCCAGATTGGAAGTGGTCCAAGTGTCCATTATCAACTTAACAAATGAATACTTGTCTTGTGGTGTTTGTATATGTATATGCATATGTGTATGTGTATGTATATGTATACATGTATAGACACAAAAGATAATACTACTCAGCAATACAAATGCACAAAACTATTAATACATGCAACAAATGGATGAATCTCAAAATAATTACAAGTGAAAGAGGCTATATTTTAAGAGTACATACATGTTTCCATTTATGTGAAGTACTAGAAAATGCCAGTGAATCTACAGTGACGGAAAGCAGATCTGTGGTTGCCTGGAGAGGCAGGTACAGAGGAGGGTCGGGATGGAGTTGTTACAAAGAGGCCTGAGTAAAATTTTGCAGGTGATGGATATGGGATATGTTCTTTATCTTGATTATGATGACAGCTTCGGTTTTATTCATATGTCAAAATTTATCAAATGGTAGAGTTTAAATACTTCGATAAAGCTTTTTTTTTTTTTTTTAAAGATTGCCCATTTCCCTGCTGTTCATAATGCCTCAGGATCTGCCTCCGTCTTTTTCTGTCTTCCTGTGTTTTAAACACATCAACCTATTGCACCCTCGTACCTCTCTATCTTAGACAACCAAACACACAAACTTACTCTGAAGAATGCAAAAATGCATGCTTCCACCAGAGAAGTAGCTTATGGTCCTTTGTTAAATGTTCAGAGATACATGACCGGGCCTTATGAAGCAAACACATCCTGTTCTTATGGAAGTAGGGGAGAGAAATGCATACAAAAGAGCCCAGTCCTTTTTTGGCAGCCTTTTATGTCAGAGCTCAAAATTGCTGTCTGATAAAATGTAGGCCACCAGATTGAATTACTTCATTGAACTGCTGTCCTCTGTTAATGGTAATTGCACAGATATAGCAGTCTTTCTCGGCAACATCTCAGATATTTACCTCCTACTGTTTTTCAATTCAAACCTTTGATGAAAATATTCCCAGTACTTCTTTAAAGCAGACATCCAACTGTCTTTCTTGACAAAAGCAAGGTCTCTAAATCAGATCCTGACAATTTGTGACACAGCAGTCTATCCAAATCACCTTTTACCTATGTCACTATGTCATTTCCTGGAGAAAAAAAAAGTGTCCATCAGAGGAGCATTTCTGTAGGTTTGAGGGGCTCCAAAGGTTGGTATGCCAGCAAAAATGGCAGGGGAGAAAGGGAAAAGCAATTTTTCCTTTGACGTGATTGGAAGGAATTTGGTTAGGGGTTGACCTGATGTAACAAACAAAGGATCTGTATATTTTGAAAAGACATTTGTATTTTTATGGAGAGAGAACTTCTGTAGATATTTATTGTTTTCAAGCTCGTCATGGATACAATGATTTCTGAAAGCTACCACTTAAAGTATTGGAGGCAGTGAAACAATATTCATTTTTTTTAATTCATTTTAACTTTATCTGTAAGTTTACTTGAATGCGGCCATGTTTAGCATTTATTTCCTTCTCAGAGCCTCTGCTCATTTTCTTTTGTACCTCCTGTCCTAAACTGGGTAGAGTACTTCTCACCAAATAAAGGTTGTAAAATCAACCATTGGCACATCCTGTGATCAAGTCTCGGTCTGCCCGATGACAGCATGGTGGCTAGAGTGCAGAAGATGGTAACGAGGAGGGTAGGCATGGCATGAGACCAACTGGGTTGGCTTCAGAGTCAAAGTCACTGCTGGTTTCTCTGGCTATTGTTGGTTGGGCACTTCTTTATAGTGTTGGAAGTGTACGTTTGATAATGGCTTTCTTGGATCAAACTGTAGCATCATGTGTTTGATGGATGGGTTAGCTTTAGGAGCAATGGGAGCCCTTCTGGGGACCTGCTTTCCAGGTCGGGTGAGTAAGCAGCTGACAGCCCAGCAGGCATATACCCCCTGCTGCTGGCCTGGTTTTGTTCTTCCCCAGTGGGAATTTCCTTACAGAAATGAGCCTAGAATCACCTTTGCTCAGGAATATTGCTGGCTAAATGCATTACTTAGTGGCCACTACGATGGGACGTCTCCCATTTACCGTGGTCCCACCTAAGGCTTGTTGAGCTTTGGGAGGAAAATGAGCAAAAGCGTGGGCTTAACACTGGGGAGACTCTGGTTAGTGAATAAAGCATGGGTTGGAACCCCACAGTTGCATTTGTAATTTAAAGAAACAGAAAAAGTCTCTGAGGAAGTTGGGGCAAGGAGGTAGTAAGACAAGAGATAAGAGAATGTTTTTGCATGAAACCTTGAATCCAGCTAGTCCTTACTCTGTTTATGGGCTCAGAATACATCTAGGAGCAGGTGGTCCTAGAAGAACCCTTGCCATCTTTGTTGTTGTTGGTGGTGCTGGTGGTGGTGGTGGTGGTGGTGAGATCAGGGATTTCTGTTCTTTAGAAGGAGAAAGCTAGCACTCTTATAATGAAGCCTCCATTGATGGCTGCCTGCCCTACGTTCCTTCTCCTGCATTTTGGTATCTTTCCCTGGCTGTCCCCATCTTTATTAGCAATCAAAGGCCAGGAAGGGGCCACCAAGAAAATAAATGATAAATTCATAGCTTATTAAAGCATGGGTCCCCAAATATCAAATACCTGCCTTTCCTTCAGGCTTGAATTCTACAGACTGAAGCCTGGAATTACACTTTACCAGGGCGACCTAGTATTCAGGAGCTAAGGAAGAAGGAGGCTGGCCACCAGACCTGTTTGGAAGTAAGAGAGGAGCCAGTGTGGGTTCATCTGTAGAAGAATCACTTGCACCTGGAAAGCAACCTCAACCCAGACTGTCTCCATCTGCCAGGCAGGGAGTGATATCAGTTTCTGGCTTGGTTGGGACATCTGAAGCATCCCGCCGCTTTTGTCTGTTGACATGTGGATAGTACTGACCTAATGTCTGACCTGATTATCCCCATCCACACATTCATCTAGCCCTTCGTGCAGAAGAACGAATGCAAGTGACAACCTCAGTGAACCTGCTCCTTGAGAATGCCTTCTCCTCTTTCCCACATCACCTTTGACTCGTGCTGCCTTTTCTTCTTGGCTCCTCTTTCCTCGCACTCCTCTCTGTTGACACAGTGTGTGTGAAGTCCAAGAGATGTAGCAATGCCAGTAAGAGCTAAATTACTTGCAGCTGGCGGTACCACCTGTGCCTATCAAATTGCAGCCAAAGCAGTTGCTTTCCCAGAGTGCCCTGTTGTGGAGAGTTGGAAAGTGAGTCACAGTGGGGGCAGCAGTGGCCTGCATAGAAGAGAGGGCTTTTCTCTGGGCTCTCATGTGAAGACAGAATTGTGAAGTAGGATTTCAGATGGTCCCAAATCCCCTCTTTCTGCCTCTTCATGGAATTATTGGGCTTAGGGGCAGCCCGAGAGATTTGTGAGTTAAGCCTTTGGCCTTTAGGTGGGCTAAGAACAATCCTTATCAAGCGTATCTGTTGTGGAGCTCTGGGACCGACAATTCCATAATCTGCTCTGGTGGTATAGTTGAAGATTTCTTGTGGTTTCTTGTATGTCTACAACATCTCTCTCTTCCTTCTGTGTTTTATTTTGTTCAGTCATTTGTGCACTTGGAGAAAAATTTCTGAGCTCTGCACCTCAGCCTAATAAAAGGTCCTCCATATAATTTTGAAAAAAAAATGATTACAATTAATTAACATTTTTACTTGATGGCATTCTACAATTTTCTCAGTGCTTGCCATTCCTTAGTATTCTCTTCTCTGTTAAATCATTCCTTATTTTCAGTGTTCATCACTTGTGTCTTGCTCACCCTCTGGGATTTTTCTTTGTATTCACTGTCTCTTTTTCTCTTTGCTTTGTTTGTTCATTTATTTCACCCTCCTCTAGAGCCTGTAATGCCTCATGTGCTCAGAAAGGTTCTGAGCACAGGGGACTGAAAGATATGGTCTCTGCCCTTCAGTGCTAGGTTCCTAAACTGGAATGCAGATGGGGACTTTGAATATTTACCCCTCGTTTCAGAACAAGTGCCTAATGAGTTCACAGCATTGTGATGTGAGGGAGAACACTGAAGCAAACAAGTATAATGTAACGGTAATGTCCCCTCAGGAATATAGCAGCACAAACTGGTCACCTTTCTGGGGTGATGCCTGAACTGGTCCTTTGGGTGGATGTGGAAGTTAGCCAGATGACTAAAGGGGTGCGTGTAGTCCATGGAGTACCACGTGGAAAAGCTGAAGACAGAGCCTAAAGCTTTCAGGGACCTGCAGGTATTTGGAAATTACAAGAATGAGGCTTAGAAGGGGCCAGGCCACAAATAGTCTTGGTAAGTCTCATTAACAAGTTTGCATTTTATACTGAGAGGCCCTGAAAGATTTTAAGTAGTAGAGGGATGTATTTAGAGGAGAGGGATGTATTTAGAGGAGTGTGAGAGATCACTCAAGCAATATTGTGGAAGATGGCTTTGTAAGGCTGAGTTTGGAGGCAAGAAAGATTCTGGGGAAAATGACTATGATGATAGTATAATTGGGAGGGAAAGAGAACAGTTCTAGAGACAGGATCTAGAATTGACAGGACTAAGTCAGTGGGTAAATGTGGCAGTGAGCTGCTGGTGAGCCTCAACGATGCCTGCTGAGTATGTGCTTTTTCTGGCCAAATGAATGCTGGTAAGATTCACCCAGAGAGGCAGTATAGGGCCTTGAGTAAGAGCATGTACTTAAGTCTGTTTGCTTACTAAGAGTTATATTTTGGACATGTTCATTTTTTTTTCTTTTCTTTTAAGAGACAGAGCTTGTGAGCAAGGGAGAGGCAGAGGGAGAGGGAGAGAGAAAATCTCAAGCAGGCCCCATGCTCAGAGCAGAGCCCACTGCAGGGCTCGATCTCACAACCGTGGGATCATGACCTGAGCCAAAATCAAGAGTTGGACACTCAACCGACCAAACCAACCCAGCAACCCTGGATATGTTGAGTTTTAAGAGACTTGTAGGAAGTCCAAGGAAAGATCCTGTAGGAGTGTGTATTAGAGCTCTGGAGAGCAGCATGTAACATAGATAAGGTTTGGTGTTCTATACAGTCTATAAATGGAATTTCCCTTTCAGGGGAAAAAAAAATGTGGTAATTTAGGACATGTGTTAAGCTGGTGAGATTCTTGTTTCCATGTGATTTGCCAAGAGGACTATAGAGCTGAAAGTCAATAAATAAATAATAATGATCTCTCCATGATACATTCCCCTCATTATTATTAGTGAGGGTATATTACATATCTTTTGGGGCCAAAGCATAATTTTATTTTTTTTTATTTTTATTTTTATTTTTTCCAAAGCATAATTTTAGAAAACTCTAGATAAACAGCTTCCTTTTTAATTTATTTCCCTGCTTTCCTTTGATTGCTTTTGCTGTAGTAGCAACCTGCATCTTATTTTAACCGTCTCCTCTCAGAATGTTGATGGTTCCAAAGCCCTGTTTGAATACATCTTGGGAGATCCCATTTTTGTAAGGCTGTTCCGAGGCCATATGGTGTCAGATGATGATGATATGGCATCTTTGGAGGATGCCACGATTTCTATCCTGCTGAATCCCTCACACGTGTTTGAAGCAGTTATTATCCTCTCTGCTAGCTCATGCAACTTGTTAGATCACTATTTGTGGGTGTCACAAAATGTTGGCAGGACCCCAGTGTGAAACACAGTGTGAAATACATGTGGTTAAACTTCTCTGAATTTGTGTGTCAATCAAAACAAATGGCTTAAAAGAGTAGCTGAATTTCAAAAGAAAGTTCAGGATTCTAGACTAGAAATGGAACATGGAACTTGTTAGGTCAATTTTTTTAATATGAATCTTTTATATATTATAGGAATCATACCCAAGGGAATTGTGTGGTGTGGTAGAACTCTGATTGGTTAGTTAGGGTTATAGCTGGTAACATTATAAATAGACAACAATTTTTTATTATAGCATATATGGTTCTCAGTGCAGTGCCATGCGGTACTGGGGGTGTTTGGATACCAAATGTGTGCAAATTTTGCAGGAGGAACCAGGTAACTTTATACATACTATGCTGTTTACTTATCAGAAAGGCTATGAATTATCAAACATTTTGAATCATGTATCTCTGATCTATTTTGCATTTTTCATTTAGCTTCATTGACATAAGTGCCTGTCCAATGAAGACCATAGAATTTTAGTGTAATTCAGACAATAACATGAATTTGTTTATTCTTTTCATCAGGGAGAGGGGTATATAATGATGTCAGCATTGTTTCTTCTTCAGTTTTACTTCCTCTGCTATTTTGCAGTCTTTTTTTGTTTGTTTTTGTTTTTTTGTTTTTTTGTTTTGTTTGTTTGTTTGTTTTGTTTTTTGAGAGGGAGAGGGACAGTGGGAGAGGGAGAAAGAGAATCTTAAGCAGGCTTCACACTCAGTGCAGAGCCTGACATGGGGCTCGATCCATGATTGTGAAATCATGACCTGAGCTGAAATCAAGAGTCAGAAGCTTAACCGACTGAGCCACCCAGGTGCCCCTCTATTTTGCAGTCTTGAATGGGTGTATCAGACATCTTTTGTGCTTTTCTCATGCCCTTAGAGCTTCCATTTAATCAAAGGATCATTAGATTGATCTTTTCTATATTTATTAACAAAAAATATACTATTTTTAACGTGATTTTTTAGCAATGCCCACAGTTTGTTAAGTGATATTTGCTCAAATATTATCTGTACTCTCACCTTCATATAAGATGGTTTAGTAGTTTAGTAGAGTTTATTATATTAACGAAATGTTTGATAGCCGGATATATTTAGACGAGTTGAAAGCCCATGGTTTTGCTGCTGAAATACCTGAAAAGGACACCTGTCATATAAAGAAAGCTGGCCTGGGTTCTGATGAGCCTCCTGCTTTGACCCAATGATGCTAGATCTTCCTCCTACAGAAAGCTCTCTGTTCACCTTCATTTTATGTCTGTGAACTCTTGACTTGAGAAGTTAAATAGAGTTTACCTTCTTGAAGGCTCATTGGAAGAGTAACTCGTAACTCATTAAATAATTCCCGAATTGCCCATATTTGCCTCATATGTTAGCTTTGATGGCTTGTTAGCTGGCACAGGTGACTAAGTCTGACACTCTGAAAGGATGGCCTTACAAACCATTTCTTCTTTTCGCACTGTTGTAAGCATTTTAACATTTATCACCCATATACATCATGTTATAGTTGACTTTTCTACTCATGGCTGTCAGTGTTAGGAACCGTGCTTCTGTGCATTAACATGAAGACGTTTGTGAAAGGGCCTTCATCGATGTCTGACACTGGTGAATTGAGGAATAATGCACTAGCTACATAAAACTGTTTATTTCTCGTAAACCAATCATTATCTTTTGCAGTATTTCCAATGAAATTGTGATTTTTTTTAGCAGATTCTCTTTTGATGGAGCTGTGATTTGCAATAATCTTGTCATGCCAAGCTCAAAATACTACTAAATGAAGACATTTGTGGAAAGGAATGATTGTAAATTGCATGCAAATTTCAACTCGGCTGGAATTAATCAATATGGAAACAGAACTTGTGCGGTCCTGATATAATGATGCTGAAACTGATCCCACGGAGTTCTATTTCCGTGGGAATTAGGCATTTATTTTGACTTAAATCTTTTTTTTCCCCCTTAAAGACAAAGTTCTGCTTTTGAGTCTTTCAATAATAAGTTTTTTGGCAATTCAGAGGCTTTCCAAAAACAAAAAACCAGGAATAAACTAAGCATCTGACTTCTCCTATTAGGGAAGGGGACATTTGGTATTTCCTATTTAATTTGCTGTGCCTGTTTAATGAAACTTTTCCCCAATTTTTCTTGCTCATTTTTTTCCCAATGAAAATTTTAAGGCTTATCATATAGTAGGTGATACAATCTTTGCTTTGTATTAAGTATGCAACACTGATATAAATGGCATGTTCTCTCATATCAATTTCCTATGATCCTGGCTCATTTTGTGTGTGTGTGTGTGTGTGTGTGTGTGTGTGTATTTTTGTTGTTTTTATCATTGCCATAAAATCTCACTTTTTAGGGAACAGATCACTATTTCTGCCTTTTAAATTCCCGATTGCATTCAGTCTATTTCTCGTTTTCTTTGATTGATTCATTACACTTATGGCCTTTTATTCTTATTCTTGGTCTGTTAGCCTTAGATGATTTGTCCCTCATCTTTTCTTCAAGCTTTTAGGTCAAGCATTTTCAGATAGAAGGTTTTATCATTGGCATATTGCATATCACTGATGCATTAGTGTTGTATCTATAAATTTTCAGAGCCTGACAACTTACTTTCCAGCCCCTGTAGAGTACTTTAAGAGTTCCTTTATTTATAGCCCAGTTTAAACCCCACTGGGTAACACTCCATAAACCTGCAGTGACATCCAGTGGCCTCATGGTGTAATTTTTTACAAAATTTTCCTAAAGGAATTACAGGGGCAGTATTGCTTGTCAAAGAACAACACTGCTGGAGTTACCGAAGAGAGATTCCTTGAACATATGACCTTCCAAATAGTTAATGACATGCTCTGTCACAGGATTCCTGGAAATCCTATTCATTTCTTGGTTTTTGAATGGAACAATGGTAACCTCTGATGAGACCAATTATTCCAAGATTAGAAGAAAATACAAAATTTAGGACAGTTTTTAATAAAAACAAATCTGTAGTGTCAAAGTTCATAGTCTTGATCTCTTTTAGAGAAGATACATAAATTAAAGGAGAACCTTCAGTTTGTGCCCTGATTATGAATATAAAAGTTTGTTGTTTCTACTGCTTGGTTCCTTTGCCATCAGTTTCTTTGAGAGTTTTCTGCTGTGATAACCCTTGGATTTTCTCATACTTTCTAAGATGGCTACTATAAATCAGAGGCAAGTGACTCCCACTCTGATTACTGTCCTTAAGTTGTGTTATTAAAGGAAAGAATATTATTTTTATAAAAATGATACACCATTATTATAAATGATTTATGTAAGTGGAAAAAGGTACAGGAAGTACAGCACATCAGCCCATATCTTACCTTTTGCACATCAGCCCATATCTTACCTTTTGCAGAAACAACCTGTGTTAACATTTGGCGATTTTCTTTCCAAATAGCTCTCTATGCATTCGTATTGATAGATGAATCAATAGGGAACCTAGGAAATAATGCCATAACATTGAGTTAACATATAACTACCATATTTATTTGGCTTCTGATTACCGCAGTGATACACTAGATAGGGAGGGAGCCAGGGTATAGGCTTGACTTTGTGTATATGTGACTCGGCCTTTGGTGCAACATACAGGCTGACTGGTGAAGATCAAGTTAGAGATCTGTACAGAGGAGTGGTAGGCAGTCATCTCGTGGCCTGGTCCAGGTAAGTTAAATGAAGCTGGAATGGGTCCACATCATTTATGTGTTTAAACACCCAATGTGAGCTGTTCCAGAGCTCAGAGACTTAATAGAAGTAAATCTAGTACATAGGGGCTGAGGAAGTAGTATATTCCAAACTGGTGCCAAGCACATTCATAGTGAATATGCACGTTAGGTTCAAAGAGAGATTCGCTCTTTCTCACAGTGGATACCGAAGCAGAAATTGGACATTTAAATTTTATTCTGTCATGCCCTCCTCAGACCCTTCTCCAATACAAAGTAAAAGCCACATGCCATTGTGGGAGGGGAAAGAAACCTGCCTACCCTTCTCATCCTGCACAAAGATCAGCTGCCATGAGGGCATGGCTGTGACTCCCTTCCCCTCACGTGTCACAGAGCAAAAAACCATCTGCCACTGGGAGAGATCATGGTGCCCAGGATTCTGCAAATTATACAAAGCAGAGGTCAGCTGTCTGTGGTAGAGGAACAGAAAACTTCTCATGCCCAAGATATTCCACCAATATAAGAACATGGTCTCCCCTTGGGAGGCGTGTGGGGAAGAACAAGAAACCTGACTGCACCCTATACGTGGAACTGAGTAGGAAGCGCTGGTTGCCCATCACTGACAGAAAGTCAGAAACGTTGGAAAAAGTCCCACTCCTGAGGCGCAGATGTCCAGGACCAGGTTAAGACTGAGGTCAGAGCAGGACTGAGAAGTGCCTGTCTCCTGTCACAAGACTTGCACCAAGAAATAAACGGTAGTAGGCTACTGCTTCAGGAGCTCTGAGAAAGTCTTGCCCATACACACACCTCCTACTGCTTGTATGTAGGGCCTGTTATCAGTTTATGGTAGAGCATGAATACTGAAAAAAAAACTCTGATGCTTTTTAAAAAATAAACTCCAAAACAAATAACTTTAGACTTACCAGAAATTATGCAGATAGTAGAGAGAGTACCCATATGCACACCCACCTATTTTAAACATCATACCTGAGTGTAATACATTTTTACAACTAATGTACCAATATTATTATATTAACTAAAATTTACACTATATTCAGATTTTCTTAGGTTTTACCTAACACCCTTTTTCTGTTATGACATTCTACAGCCAAGACACTACATTGTATGTTTGGTCATTAGGTCTCCTGAAGCTTCTCTAGACTGAGACAATGTCATTTTGTTAATGACGATGAAGGTTTTTTGGAAGTGCTGGTCAGGTATTTTGTAGAATGTTCCTTGACCATGGTTTTGGTTTTCTTTAGTGTTTTTCTGATATTTTTCTCATGCTTAGACTCTCAGTTGACTTCTGCTGTGGAATTTTGGGACCCCATAAAGTACTAGATCACAAAGGAGTACTAGATGCAAAGGAGGAAATTGCATCCTGGGGTGCACTGAAACTAGTTCTATCAATAACAGACCCAAGCCCAATTCAGTTACTGATTAACTTTACTCGGTCCCTCATGCTAACAGCCTGAACGAAGTTGCTCATCTCCAGGAAATAAAACATGATTTATTTCCGTTTGACACAAAAGTCTGGAACTCAATAAAAAATTATGATACCCAGACACAAGGAAAAAATTGTCAAAAGGTTTAACAGTCAACCACTCAAAGAGATGGTTTTGATGTACAAATTTCAGACAGATTTTGAAATAACTATGATTACTATATTAAAAGGTCCAGTAGATAAAGTGCACAGCAGACATAAATCAGCGGAAAAGTTTAGTAGAGACATGGGATAAAAAAAAAGAGTCAAATGGAAACTAGAAATGGGAAACACGGTAGCTCATGAACATTATTTTCTGTGCGTTTAACAGACTAGACACAGTAGAGACAGAATCAGGACTTTGAGGATAGACTAGTAGAAGCCTTCCTAACTGAAACAAAGCAAAACGAGTAGAAATGAAAAACAGAGCATGTTATGTGGAACATATCAGGCAGTCTAACATATGTGAGGAGAGAGAAAATAAGGCAGAAGAAATATTTGCAGATTTTAATGGCTGAGAAGTTTTCAAAGTGAATGATAACAAACCACTGATCCAGCCAGGATGAACATGAAGAAAACACCTACATACACTGTAGTCAAACTACTGCACATCAAAGATAGAAGGAGATCCTGGAGGCAGTTGGAGAAAAGAAGAAAAATTGCATAATTAGGTACATGGATAAAAGTTTGGCAGACTTTCAGTCCGAAACTATGAAAGCCACAAGACAATGGAGTGACATCTTTCAAGAACTGAAATAACAAATTCTCTCAGTCTAGAGTTCTATATCAACGAAAAATATCTTTGAAAAAGAAGGGTGAAATTAAGACTATGAGATATACAAGCACTGTGGGGCACCTGGGTGGCTCAGTCGGTTAAGCGTCCGACTTCGGCTCAAGTCACGATCTCATGGTCCGTGAGTTCGAGCCCTGCATCGGGCTCTGTGCTGACAGCTCAGAGCCTGGAGCCTCCTTTGGATTCTTTGTCTCCCTCTCTCTGTGCCCTTCCCCCACTCATGTTGTCTCTGTCTCTGAAAAATGAATAAACCTTAACAAAAAAAAAATTTAGATATATAAGCACCATGGGAATTATTTGTTAGCAGACCAGCACTATAAGAAATAGTAACAGAAGCTTTTCAGGCAAGAATATGCTGCTCGATGAAACTTTGGTTTTACAAAACAGAAGGAGGAGCACTAAAAATATAAAAGTGTAGATAAATATAAAAGGTATTTTCTTGTTTTAAACTTTTGAAAAGATATTAAAGCAAGGGTTGACAAAAAGCAGCTCAGGAGCTAAATGCTACCTCTGGCTTGCTTTGTGCAGCCTAAGAGGTAAGGGTGTTCTTATTTTTTTTTTAAGCAATCGTAAAAAACTTAAAAACAAAATAAAGAATATGCAACAGAGACTATGGTTTGCAAAGCTTAAATTATTTACAATCTAATCCTGGTCTAAAGCAAAACTAATAGCTATGCATTGTGGGGTTTCTAAAACATGTCAAAGTAAACTTTTGGCAATGATAGCACAAAGGACAAGAGGGAGGAAATGGAAAAACGCTGTTGTGAAGTTCCTACAGTATATGTGAAGTAATACACTAAAATTTCAAAGTGCACTTGATAAGGATGCATGTTATGAATTCTAGAGCAGCCACTGGACAGAGAGAAAGCAAAGAACTGTAATTAACAAGCCAGTAAAAGAGATACAATGGAATCCTAAACCATGCTCAACTAAACCAAAAGAAAAAAGAAAAAAAGAGAGAGAACCAGAAATCAGGGCAATTTTTCAAGTAGTATAGTGATAGATGTATTACCCGTCCATAGCAATAATTACCTTAAATATAAATGGTTAATTATAAAACTGTGTAGAGAGCAAAACCCAATTTTATATTGTCCAGAAGAAACCCATTTTAAATGTGAAGACATAGATATGTTAAAAAACTAGGTAGAAAACAGTGTATCATGTAAAGCTCAAACAAAAGAAGGCTGGAGTGGCTATATGACTATCAGACAAAGTAGACTTCAGAACAAATGGAGTGAAGCATGGCATCACACACTATATAATGATATTAATTCTTCATGAAAACAGGAACTCGTCAAGAAAGCTAAAGGCATATGTACCT
This sequence comes from Lynx canadensis, assembly GCF_007474595.2. NCBI lineage: Eukaryota > Metazoa > Chordata > Mammalia > Carnivora > Felidae > Lynx > Lynx canadensis. Next base: position 28,014,651 of record NC_044318.1, on the reverse strand, counting down.
CAAAATAGAGCCTCAGAATATATAAAGCAGAAACTAATAGAACTGCGAGGAGAATTCTACAAATATACCAACATAGTTGGAGATTTCAGTACTGTTTCCTCAGTAATTGGTGGAATAAGTTAACACAATTTAGGAGATACACAAAATACTTGACTCACTTGGCATTTATAGACTGCTCCCCTCAATATGATAGTTATTTTTAAGTGTATTTGTTTATTAGTATAGATAATATCTTGAAGTATAAAATAAGTTTCAAGAATCCAAAAGCATTGAAATGACCAAAGCCGATTTAAACTAGAATTCAATAACAGAATGATACCTAGAATATCTCTAAATATTTAGAAATTAAAATGACATACTACTGAATATCAACTCACGGATCAAAGAAGAAATAAAAATTCTAGTTTGATTTCACTTTTTAAATTGTCCTGATTTCTGGATATTTAAAAATATATGGAGGTGCAGTGTGTACTACACACAGATATGGAATTAATGACAATGACGTTCACTCACCCCGTGTAAGACAGAATACATTTTAAGTGCATTTGGCTTAAGGATATAGTCACATGACTTGTTTGGGAAATGTAATTTCTTTGGATAAAATTAAATACCTAAAACTTGACAAGTGATTAGGGTTAAAAAAATACACATGGAGCCTTCAGAAATACTAGTAAGGGTGTCAGATTTGAATGAGTCTTCTTTTAGCTTTATACCACAGTGGTACTGTTAGATATTTTGTAATTGAAGTTGTCGATTTTGAAGTGTGAATTGGTGCTTTGACGTACGACCCGTCAAAGTGTCAGTAGGCGTTTGTCACGTGCTCTCTGAGCAAGGAGCCTTCTTCATGGTGTATGTAAGCACTTCCTAGAGTTTTAACTCCCTAGATAGGAAGTTGATGTCATCAAGAGGCACAGCCTCCTGTTAACCAGTGAAAACAAAAGGTGGAAACTTCTGTGCTTTTATAGAAGCATAATTACATTTTAGAAGAACAGTGTAGAGTAGAATAGCATAAGATAATGAATTCTCAATATGTCTCTAAATCAGGGTCTGGAAAAGTCTTAGGAGTATTTGGAAATTTATATTAGGTTTAATGTGACAGATATGACTCTTTAATAATGAAGAATAAAAAGACCTTTGTGGGCTGGTGACTGAGTGAACTTTTAAATTCTGTCCCTTGAATTCATATTTAGTACTAGCAATGTTGAGGTCATAATGTTTTTGCCCTAAATGTTAGCCCAACACTGCTCTCTTACCGGTTACCTAAAATGAAAGATGTTCTCTAATAGAAAAGAATATAATTCTTATTTGCATGTTCACAATTGACATTATAATAGTTCTACCTCTCAGGAGAAATATGAACAACTCTTTAAATTAAAGGGTAAGTAAGAATAATTTAATTTGTGATTTACAGCCCTACTAACCTGATAGAGATTTCAGTGGTGGTATGCCTATAATCCCAGTAAAAGATTGCCATTTTACAAATGTGTTTAGATGTCCTTGGCAGATTTAGATTAGTAACATGAGATGGATTTAAAACTAGGGCCCCAGGCTTATGGGTTGTTTTTTTTTTTCATGATTTATTACATGCAGCAAACATGGCCAGCCTATGTGTAAATACTCTTCAGTAATAGTTGTTTTATTTAAGGAAAAAAGATCATTTCTGGATCGAGTGCTTCAAATGAGTTATTTTTGGAGAACTGCTACAGACCTTATGACACATGGTTGTTAGTCCTTCTTGAAAATAATTATGCTACCACTTATACTACCGCCCAAAGTCCTATTCTACCCTTAGCCTTGGGAAGCCTTCCCAGTCATGAATTTAATGCTTTGATTTTAATTTTTAAAAGTTATGAGTGCCATATGGTTGTAGAATGCAGAGGTTTGCATAGAATATGATCAGTGAAAGAAGTAATTTACCATGCCCAGGATTCATTTAAATTATCTACGATTTCAATATATGAAATAATCTTCACAATAAATATTAAGGGGTATAATTTTACATTTGATTGTAATACTTGCTAATTATTTTCTCTTAGCATTACTGGTTAAATGGGGGTTGGCAGGTCACAGGTAGTGACGCCACATAGTATGGGCTACTTACAAAACTTTATTTCTACCATCGCATCATTCCCCAAATAGCCTCAAGATCCAAATACGGTTGCAGTAATATTTGCTGAAAATTGGAAACTATAAAACCCTTCATTTTGCTGGGAATCAGAAGAGAAAAGAGAATTTCAAATAATAAAGCTTTCTATTTAAAATCTTTAAAGTTTCATCCACCATCTCTCAAAAGGCAATTTTACAACTAAATATTAATTTTGATGTTTTATGTTATTTCCATTTCTTTTTTTTTTTTTGTAGTAATAGTAAGTGCACAGGCACCATAGATCACAGACATTTAATGTTAAAAGGTCTCTTTATGTGAAGATCAGATTTCTTAGGGGCAAGTGGTCTTTATAACTATTATTTATTTAATTCCCTTGCTTGTACATTGAATAGATTGAAATGGCTAGGGAAAAATTAAAATAATGGTCCTTAATCCCATTTGGTTGTGTTCAGTTTGCCAAATGATGGATGGAAATCTCTACCTTGTAGGGTCCACCACCAGGTGTGACAGTTACCTGCACTCATAGAGATATATTCATTAATTACACTGTATGGCTAAACCATTTGAAACAGATAACTAACTAGTCCTGTCTCAAAATTGAGGTTTTCTTTAAAGTGGAATGTCAGTACACTATTGTTCCCAACGTCAGATTGCCTGCTCTTATCCAAAGCTCATAGAAGGTGATAAGTCAGAGATTTCAGGCAAGTAAGGACAAGGGATCACAGTGGTAGTGAATCCTTTCCCCCTTTCCCCAACTGTGTTTTGACCACCTGTCTTTTACCCTTTGCAGTTCTGTTCTGAAAGGAATATGAGGAACAGCACTGAACATGGGGCCACTGCTGCTAGATTGTTGCCATTAACCAGCTTTCATGGCTTTTGTGGGAGCCTCCTTTTCATTAGTATTTGCAACATGTTCACCAGCAAAATGATTATGTTAGGCAGAGACATCACATCACTTACATTTCATAGCTCAGTGCAATTTTCATAAACTGCGAGGCAACATCCAAAAAAACATGACTCAGAATTAGAGTTTCAGAAGATTATTATATAGACATTATTTCCCTCAGGTCACGGGCTTTAGTCAAATTTGGAGGAGAATGAAATTGCCAACAGTGAAAAGCAGACAGAAAGGTATGAGTTCATGAGCAGAGAAATAACATTTTCATTTGTTCCTTCCCCATGGGAAAGATTCAGCATTCCGGTAAATGGAGACGGTTATAAGAAATGAATTTTTGTCAGCAGGGATGTGATTTTAAGGCTCACTTATCCATTGGCAATCTAGATTTCTAACCCCAGGAATCTAGGAAATTGCTACAGAATGTAGTCTTTATTATAAACAAGTTTTTTTTTTTTTTGGTAGTTTTTTCCCCCCTTCCTTCCTGCTCAGAGATTTTAAGAACGACTACATTTCTTTCTGCCTTTCAGAGGTCAGGTGACTGCAGAATTTCCCCCATTTGCCCTGAGTTTCTCTTCATTGCTGATGCTTTGTGATGGAAACCTTTTTTCCCACCAAGCTTCCCTCACTCTCCCCTTGCCTTTCCCAGCCCCCTCTGTGCAGCACGCCGACCGCTGACCACATTGGAAGCCACAGTGCTCACTAGTGCTGAATCCATGGCCTGTCTCTGTCCCCTGCATAGGCGAGATGTCTTGTGGTACCTGCTGCTTCTCTCTTCTCAGTCCCTTTGTGTCTCTGGACCTGAAAGAGCAAGGCAGGAAACACAGCTTTCCAGGTAGCTCTCATTTTACCAGCCATAAAGAGCAAGGATTTGCAAGGTGTCTGCGGGGTAATCCCAGACAACCTTCTTCATAATTAAAGAATGTTCTTTCATGGGAAATTTTATTTTCCTTCTTCAATTTCATCTGATGCTTCTCAGCCCATCACTCATTCAAATTCTGTACAGAGGTTCTCCTGCCAGCTATAGTACATCCTTGAGAGCAGAAGATATTTCATATAACCTAAACCTTTCATTTCTAGAGATGCAGATAAGTTCTGTAACATTAATCTCACCTTTATATTTCTTCAGTTTTTAATAACTTGGAAATATGTATATCTAATGCCTTCCTCCCCTGTGCATTTTTGCCCATTTTAATATCTCGCTCAACACCATAAACTATTTTCCTGGCTGTATTATTATAAGAAAGTGTTATTACCTGCTAAAGTTTACTGAAAGCAAATTGCATTGCCTTCATTAGTATTATGTCTACATCATAATGATTATGTAACATTGTGAGTGTAGTTGATTAATAAATAAGAATTGATTACTCTAATTTAGTTCATTGGATTTGGCCCATGAAACTTGATCGTGATCCATAAACTTTTCCTCCATTCCTCCAAAGCTTCTAGAAGGAAGAGAGAAGGGAAGAGAGGAGGAATATCTAATTTGCTGCAGAATATATCCAATCACATAGTTTGATTCCTTGTGTGTAGTGTGGTAAAGGATTCATTGAACCAGCTGGACTGTTGGTATATTCTGATATTCCGTGGAGTTTCAATTTCTTCCTATTGTTCTTGCAATGTAAGAGTCCACTTATCTTTGGGAATTGGGGGGGGGGTTCTGTTTATGAAAGTGGGGGAAGGTGTTACATTCTATTCTCTGTGATAGGCCATTCTTGGTGTTGGTGGAATCATTCTTGGAATTATTTTGGAGTACAGAAACAAGCACCTGGAATATTTCCATGACAAAAACATGTACTTATCTCTTATATGTCATTCATTCGTACTTCCCAACAACCTCTTCTCGAAAAGTCATATATATGATTGACTGTCTTATTGTCAATGGACAATATTATTGACTCATGGAGAAGGTATTAACCAAGAAGGCGCTCAAATTCAAATATAGTCTGTATACCACATCTGCCTGAGTAAAGAATCCCCATGGAGTGATGGCTTTTTGCAGAAGGTTTTATCACCACAAGGTTTCATTAGAGTTACTGGCTAGAAGAGGATTGTTTTTGATTAGTTCTCAGTGAAGGATAGAATATTATAAGTGTAGTAACTCAAAGCACAAATAAGAAAGTTATAGGCATGGTTAGTATAATAATTACATAATGACAGTAGTACCATAAGAAAACATCCAAGCAGTCACCTGAAAATCACTCATTGGCCACAGCTTTAGAATCTCACGGTCTGCCATGTGGAGCCAAGGACAGGATGTCTCAGATCTACATTCTTGACACTTGCTCAAAAGCAACTAACTAGAGAAATTGTTCAACTTTCTGGTATTCGGTTTCAATTTCTTCTTTTGCGAAATGGCAATGATTTTTGTCTGTCCAGAACACTACTGCTATTTTTTCTCAGCACTGCTTATGTGATTGAAATGCTATTACAGGATTTGAGCTCCCAGAAATAGTTAACCCACCTTGCTTTCACATACCATTTCAAAATACTTGGCCTTGTTGATCAAGAACACAGCAAAACCTCTTTTAACTGGACTGAAACGTTGTTTTAAACTTAGATCGTTCTTTTTCCTTTTTTCTTTTTTTTTTGAGAGAGAGAGAGAGCACCAGAAGAGAGGAGGAGAGAGAATCTTAAGCAGGCTCCATGCCCAGTACAGAGCCCGACACAGGACTTGAACCCACAACCATGACATCATGACCTGAGCCGAAGTCGGACATTTAACCGACTGAGGTACCCAGGTGCCCCAAATTTATATCATTGTTAAAAGACATTCATTTCAACATACCTATTCTTGAAAATCTTTCTGTAATGTATTCTGTGTATTTTTGCCTTAGAGAGCATGCTCTACCAAATATAATTGAATTCCTCTCTGATGATGGATTGTCTTGCACAGCCTTGGGACCATGATGTTGGAGTCCATTCTTTTTGCACCAAGAAATGGATATAAAATGAGACCTTTATGGGAAGTTGGGCTGGATTTGCTCTAATTTCTGGCGTACCTTCGAAGTTGCTTCTTAATACGTAAATTGCTTATATGCATTGCTTTCTCAATGTTTTACCTCTTTCCTCCTTGAAGGAAAACACAAAGTATGTTAGCCACACTTATAAAAGGGAAGAGTACAGTATTTCTGCAAAATATCATTATTCCATCAATGTCTTCACCAGAGACATGGCATGCTTAGAAGGTCTGACTTGATTAAATGCTTTGCCTCCGGTTTTTCAAAATTTCAAATGAGGTATTCCCTCTGTCAAAAGTTTCAGTTTTCAGGGTTTTTTTATGTGATAATAATCATGGTCCTGGCTAGCGTTTACTGGTCTTTGACTGTTTGCCAGACACTCTTCTAAGCATGTTTCAGGTATGATTCCATTATTCTTCACAACCACTGCATCACAGAGGCACTGTTATTACTTCCATCTTTCCAATAAGGATACTGCAGCTGAAAAAGATTTAGAAGTCCACTGAAGGTCGTATCGCTAGTAGCTGGCGGAGCCAGGATTTGGATAGCCTGATAGAGGAACCTGTGCTCATAACCACTACACTGTGATACCTCAAAGGCGCGTGTCTGTGGTGATTGTGGAAGAGGAGATCCAGACTCACTGACTTCTGCTATGGGCCTTGCATCGTATTTGATTCAGTACTTCGGTTTATATTATCTCATTTAGTTGCAGAACAGTTCTACCAGGTAGATTTTATTATCTATATTTTACAAATGAAGAAATCAAGCCTGAGAAAAGGTGGTACTTTTTTTTTTAATATGAAATCTATTGTCAAATTGGTTTCCATGCAACACCCAGTGCTCATCCCAACAGGTGCCCTCCTCATGCCCATCACCCACTCTACCCACCCTCCCACCCCCCATCAACCCTCAGTTTATTCTCAGTTTTTAAGAGTCTCCCTCTCTAACTTTTTTTCCCCTTCCCCTCCCACATCGTCTTCTGTTAAGTTTCTCAGGAAACACATAAAAGTGAAAACATATGGTTATCTGTCTTGCTCTGTATGACTTATTTCACTTAGCATAACACTCTCCAGTTCCATCCACGTTGCTACAAAAGGCTTACTTCATTCTTTCTCATTGCCACATAGTATTCCATTGTGTATATAAAGCCACAACTTCTTTATCCATTCATCAGTTGATGGACATTTAGGCTCTCTCCATAATTTGGCTATTGTTGAAAATGCTTCTATAAACATTGGGGTACAAGTGGCCCTATGCATCAGCACTCCAGTATCCCTTGGGTAAATTCCTAGCAGTGCTATTCCTGGGCCATAGGGTAGATCTATTTTTACTTTTTTGAGGAACCTTCACACTGTTTTCCAGAGCGGCTGCACCAGTTTGCATTCCCAATAGTGCAAGAGGGTTCCGGTTTCTCCACATCCTCCCCAGCATCTATAGTCTCCTGATTTGTTCATTTTAGCCACTCTGACTGGCATGAGGTGGTATCTCAGTGTGGTTTTGATTTGTATTTCCCTGATGAGGAGTGACGTTGAACATCTTTTCATGTGCCTGTTGGCCATTAACCAAGATAATGGAGCTAGTGATAGCTGAAGGGGGAGAGGGGTGAACCTGACAACCCAGATTCGAGTGTGGCCAAGGACATCATTAAGAAAAGGAACTCTCTCTCCAAGAAAGGTCATTTTTGTACTGTAGAAGAGATGTGAGTTTCCTGGATCCCCTCCCCCCACCCCTAGTGAGGATTTGTGTTTTCTTTTTGAGTTAAATCTATTTGTTCTGCATTAGAATCATCTCATCTCTTTCTTTCTGGAGTTTCTTCCAAGTCATTGCTGATGCACATGGGTTCTTCCTGTTAGTGGTTTGTGGTTGGTGGGTTGATCTTCTGCAGTTAACACCCTTCTTTTCATTTATTGTTCTTGAGAGATTAATTTTCCTTTGAGTTTTAGACCCCTAATATTATGTCCTTTAGACCCCCGAATGGTGAGCGTTTCTGTCATGCCATTAGCCACTTGTACAATATCCTGAGAACGTGTTATGAGGAATGTGAATGGCAGTACCACCTGGATAATAGCTGAAAATCTCTTTGTGAATGAATGTCGTTTTTACTCCTGCTAGGACACAGAGGGTTGGTTGTCTCATTTTCTTTCGCCATTACTTACATCATTTAGAACTTCCTGGTATGATAAAAAAGGATGTTAATGGAAAGTTATTTTTTTTTCCTGTTGCAGTGGGAGAGTAGCTAGTTTTCAAATGGCTGTTTATCACTAAAAATATAGAATGGACTTTTACCAGGACCTACAAAATCCTGATGAATCTCCACTGTGGCATGACAAAGTCTGGTGGATGTCTTTTGGAATGCCCTGGCTTCAGGTGGGCCGCATTTAACGGTCCTCTGTGACTCATGGGGAGATCTGTGTCTCAGTGTGGTTTATGACTGTGTTTTCATGGGCTCAGCCTTCCCACCATTGCATTTTCCTGGCTTGTCTTCTTTTCTGTTTACCTTGGCTCCACCTTTGGCTCAGCTGGATGCCACTGGCTTCACCGGAGTCATTTCAAATGGAAGCCAATCACATGAGGTCTCCCATCTCCCCGTGGCACTTTAGGGCTTAGAGAGAATTGGAACTAAACTCTGGGTAGCTAATGGTTGGTTGTCCCCAGCCAAATCTGTAAAAGTGGAGAAAATGCATGGGTTTGTAGGTCTGTGTGTGTTTCATTTTATCACAGACACATCTTTGAGTCCACATAAATATGTTTCTCTTCCTCCTTGATTTTAGTAGTCCATCACGTAGGCTCCGAAGAATGAGTTTTGGTTTCTGTGGACCAAGAAGAGGGGTTGTCAGGAACAGCTGTGGTTATCCAGAGATGTGACATTGGGCCTCTCTGCCCATGCATTTTTAATACCTGCGCATCATAGCTTTCCTGGGCACCTCCAGCAGTATCACCTGCTAGCTCGGCAAACTCGAGAGACTCTCAAACCCATTTCTTATTTCCTGGGTTCTTATGGGCTATTTTGATCACATGATAACATGACAGACATTGTCTAAACATCCCTCGCTCACTTTTTTCACGTCTCTGGCAAAGAATGATGAACTGGAGCCATACACCCAACTTACAAAGCGGGATTTCCTCAGGAAGAGGAACAGAAGGAAGAAACTTAGCAGGACAAGGGCTCCTGCTTCTGCAAGTTGACCTCTAAGCTGAGTACAAATGTGCCGATCCAGAGGGAATTAAAGGACCCTGAGAGCAAACCTTCCCAGCTTGCCGCCAGCCTTGGTTTAACCTTCACTGTAACTGCTGGGATCAGTGCTTTGGTTGTGCAAGAAGGAGACTATTTCAGGGTGGTATGTTATCTCCTACTCTCAGACTCTTTCAGGTCTAGCTGGAATGCTCAACGTGATGCTTCTGTGCAGCTCCCACAGGCTGCAGTTCTGTAGCGTGGGTAGTGGTCAGAGCAGCTGCAATGCCAGAACAAATGACGTTGCTAACCGAAAAGAGCAGGAGTCGTCTCTCCGCAAAGTGCCTCACAAAGAAGACTTTCTTTGCTCCTCCTGGTACATGTGGGAAGCACAGAAATTGTTTATTGTGAAAGTCTTTCAGCCACAGTACCTTCTGAGGCATAACTGTACCCTCTGGGGAAACCAAAATAAATACCAGTCTAATAAACTTAAGATTTTTAAAAATAAGTTATCCTGTGGCATCTCTGCAAGAAGAAAAATAGGAGAGATTGATGTGTGTTCTTGTTCTGCTTTGATTTACCTGCCTGCCGTCCTGTCCCAGTTCAGCCTTAAAGTGGAAGAAAATACTTTACCATTTGGAGAAGAATGATAGCACACAATCCAGTCTTTCAAAAGGAGAGGTGGGAGAGTAAGGCTTGATGCCAGCTTTGGAATTTTCTTCAAACAAAACACGTACACATGAACTTATTTTTGTTTTGTTGTTTTTTTGTTTTCTCTTTCCTGGAGGCTGATGATAAATATATTCTCTGTATTCATTCCAAAGGCAGTTCCATCCAGGCTTCCATTTGTTTTTCATATGGTCACGGTCACCTGGTCCTCTTGCTGGCTCTTCCTGCCCTGTTCTTTGCCCTTATGCCAGTCCCTTGGTCCCTCCTCTCCATTTCCCTCACCAGTCCGTGGCCTCTCCTGCCCTCCTGCCCAGTGTGGACCAAGTGCATGGGCTGCAGCATGCGTCCTGCCTTTGCAACCCTTCAGCCGCACGTGCCTGTCACTTTCCGGGTGTGGGGCACGTCAGCGGGCCGACCGCTTGCCTTCCTCACTGTCTTTTCTCCATCTACTCCACGGATCGTCTTGTCATCCATGCCCTTAAATGTGGCCAGCTCCGCGAGATTCCTATGACTATTTGTGGTCAGTTTTTTTTTGCTTTATTTTCTTAAATAAAGGGATGAAAAATAACGTAATGAACACTCACGTACCCACCACTCAGTTCGAAAAGTAAAACATTTCCAGTACAACTGAAGCCCTCATTCACTGTGATTCGGATCATATTCTCTCAGAGCCCAGGGATAATAATCCTGTATTTGTAGTTCATGTTATGAGTTTCTTTATACATGTTCCATGTTTGTAAATCAGTAAATATTATGCGGTGTGTATATATTTTGAAAAATTGCAGGTGACTATATATGCACATCTGTAACTTCAAAAAACTGAACGTTATGTTTGTGAAATTAATTCATTTGTTCCAATTTTCTCTTCTACTGTGTGATATTCTGGACCGTGCCCCCACCTATCTATCTATTTATGAACATTTAGGTTGTTTCACTTGTTTTTGCTGTTACCGACAGTGCTACTGTGAGCATTCTCATGCATTCTTCCACAGAGCTCCTTGCACACGTGCCCATTTGTTATTTCAGCAAATTGTATTGAGCCCCTGTAAGTGCTTGACCTGGTTGACAAGAGACCACTGAAGCAAGGGCCTTGTCGCCCAGCCTGTGCACTGGGGAGGACTCATGGGCTGTTGAAGGAGCCTTCCTACCAGTCTCCTTAGTGCTCCCCTCGCCTCTCCTGGTCATCTTTCACACTTTTGTTAGCGTTAACTTCTTTGCTCTATGCTGACAGCACAGAGCCCGATGTGTGGGGCTTGAACTCGTGAACCATGAGGTCATGACCTGAGCCAGAGTCAGACGCTTAACCGGCTGAGCCACTCAGGTACCCCTGTTAGGGTTAACTTCTTAAACACAGTTTAACCTTTACTGTTGTGCCTCAGATACTCATTGGCTGTCTGTTGCTTAGTCACGAAGCTAATACTCCTCAGCTTGCTGTTCAAGAACCATCCTCGCCTAAACTTTTTTAGTCCTCGTACTGTTTATACCTCGCCCGTACACCCTTCCCTTCCTGCGTCATTTCCCTTCCATGCCTCCCAGCAACATCTCTGTACCTTTAGTGCTCTTTCCTGTTTTGAGCTGAATACAGGATGTTGACATTCTACTCAGTTTTCAAGATCCTAGTGAAAAGACCTTCGTATCCATGTACACCCAACACCCCCTGTCTGCTTCTAACTTTATATATTACAGCGAGTTCGGGATACCTTTGCTTAGCGATGAGCAGGGACCATATGGTGATTGCTTTGCACGTAGTAGGACCTCATTAAAGTAATAATAATAACCAAATGAATTGAATGGATCCTTTGGTTCTCAGCCTTGCTGTTAAATCCTTTAACACTGCCAATGAGAGGAGGGAGTAGCAAATGTTTTAATTCTTCATTGCAGTCTTCAAATAATTCTGGCTCCCCAAAAATGCTTGTAGCTTACTAACCTGGCGGCCATCCTTAGCGGACCATTTTCACTTCCAAGTGGGGAGAAAAGACCATCTTCTGAGGGTCACCTCAGGGGGATCTGACTAAAGCATCCTTCCAGCAGCCTTGTGCCGACGCTTTCTGCCTTTTGGGTGGTTGGTGACCTGTCACTAGTGATGCCCTTCAACTTCTCTCCTGCTTCCAGGGTAGAAGGCAGGTCGTGGCTGTTGTGAATAAGGGAAGCTTGAGTCCACTGTGTCCGCGACTCCGTATTGAAGGAAATGGGAGAAATGAGGCCAGTGGTTTGATAAATTATATCAAAAATAGTTCCTTCATGCTAATGGAGTGTGAAGAAGCTGATGTACTGGAGATGATCTATAATATTTCATATTTCTCAGAGGAGAAAAATGATAAACTTGATGATGTGTGATTTATTCATGTTTCTCCAGATGAAGAAAAAAAATCCTAAAGTCAACTGCCTGTTTCTTGCTCCCAGAAGCTGGCTTGTGGATTTTACACTGGGATTGGAGGCTGGGCTTGTTTAGAGAAATGTCTAGAGAGACTTTGATTAATCACCAGACCTTTGGCAGTTGGTTGGGAGAGGGTAATTATGCCAGCATCGTTGCTATTTTATCATCACTACTTTATGGCTCTACACCACCAGGTGACAAATGTGTTAATTATTACATTTCTTATCCCGGACTTTTCCCAGCTGCCCCTCCTCTCATGGCTTTGGCCCTTAGTCCTTCCCCGCAGCTCAGCCCTGGACAGCGGTAACTTCTGCAATCAAAGAACTGTTCCTTGGAATCCATGCTGAGAGGGACGTGGTTATCAGCCCTGCTGTGTGCAGACTCTAACCACGGGGGATCTGGTTAATTCCCTTCCCTCTTCCTTCTGCCCATCACCCTTTGGGTCAAGTGCTGCTCAGAGCCAGAAGCTCTACTTGCTTCTTTAATAACTGAAAATGGCGCCTCTGGCCCAGGCCATTTCACTCTCAATAGCCCCCTGGAGGAGGTCAGAAACAGAGGTTTGTTGTAGGCAAAGCAATTTAGCAGGTAAAATTGTCCTTTTTCTTTTTCTTTCTTTTCTTTATGTATTTTCTCCCCATTCCCCTTTCCCATACTGGCCACGACCATGATAGGACTTCTCTTTACACAACCCCTACCCCACCTGGCCATTTCCTTACCAGACTAATCCTTCCCTTCATCATAGGCCACATGCCCTAATTGACCAAGAATGCAGTTAATACATGTAGTAACTTTATTTTTGTGATGAAGTTAGTGGATACTAAAGGCTTAAGACTGACCTTTATAAGATAAATGATTTGCATTTTAATAAGACTTTTGGAGATTCCTTATAAAGGCCCAGTAGAAGGATACTATTTGTGGATGTGGTGGAGAGTTTGGGCCTTCCAGAGAGTGTCGGGGCGTGCTTTATAAAGTGACCATTTTCTCCATGTTTGCAGGATCGGCCAAATGGTTGTATCTCTGAGATTATGGCTGCCCATCTGCCAGGATCCTTTTTCTAGTCTCAAGCTATACATTCAATTCTTTCAAATCTGCTATAGTTCCATTTATAGGCAGCACACTGGTGGTTTCAGGAAAACAGATTTCATTGTATAAATAGGTTTCATGTTCTTCTAGTGACTTAGAAATTTTATAGGCATCTTGGAATGTGATTTGTGGATAAATAATGGGGTTCAAGACATGTTTCCCCCAAATATGCCTTCTTGGCATATTGAATATTTCAAGCTGAAGTGTGTTGAGAACAAGAAGGACTTTCTGATCTTCCCTGGAAGCAGGTCACAGACCCTTCTGTGAGAGACACTCTTCTTGTAACTGGAGGAAAGGAGCCTCCTTATTCCTCAAAATGGGGGCACTCCCAGAGGAACCTGAGTAAATAGGCCTTGCTACATCTCCGCAGTTGACTACACTGAGCTCACACCCTTGTCTTACCGCGTGTATCCATGAGTTCCTACTCTTCATCCAACCTAGCGTAAAAATTACCCACGTTTAACCACTTGGGGCTTTCTCTTTTTTATGAAGGCCCCCACATCCCCTAATACATTAAATAGATTTGTAGGTTTTTTTCTTGTTAATCTGTTTTTTGGTATAGGAGCCCAGCTGAGAATTCAGCAAGGAAAGAGGAGAAGATACTTTCCCTCCCTTATAGTTCCTGACAATCACACAGGGACAGTGAAAAGGGTGGGACACCCCGCTTGTCCCAGAGACTACTGTTGAGGTCTGGGACAGTTGACAAAAAAACCAGCAGAAGGTAGGAATTCTTACCATGTCCGTTTCCTGGCTCTCTGGCTGTGGTGCTCCGTTGAGAGAAGAAGGGAGAATTTTCCTCCTTGTCCCTTCCTTTCTAAATTCAGACCAGTGGGAGTAAAATATTATAATGAATACATGTGTATGTTTTTCTCTTATAAATTTATCTTTTGTTATGCGGGCCCCAGCTGAGAACTTAGATGGGTAAACAGAAAGGATGTTTTGGGGGTGCCTGGGTGGCTTCCTCAGTTAAGCGTTCGACTCTTGATTTCGCTCCAGGTCATGATCTCTTGGTTTGTGAGTTCGAGCCCCATGTCGGGCTCTGCACTGACAGCCCGAAGCCTGCTTGGGATTGATTCTCTTTCTCCCTTTCTCTCTGCCCTCCTCCTGCTCATTCTGTCTCTCTCCCTCTCTGTAAGATAAATAAATTAAAAATTTTTAAAAAGATATTTTGTCTCCCTTATGGCAGTTTGTCTGTTAATCCCTTTCTTTGGGACTGTGTGTGAGAGTTTGCCCCGTGTATATTTCCCATCTGCTTCAGGTAAGAACCAGCAAGCTGTGGCTGGCCGCTGCATCATTTGATAGTTCTCATGGAGTTAGAATCAGAACATTGTGGTAAAGAGTGTGATCAGATATGATAATATTTAGAGGTTTAAGATGAATTATATGGAGAGATAATTTATCAAAACTAATCTGGCCCAAAAAATTCCTTCTTCTAAAACTTTATTTTTTAAAAAAGTGTACATATGCCATACATAAACCAGTTTTGTGCGTTTCAACAGAAGTTTTTTCTCTTGGAACCCAGATACCTGGTTTGGAGTATTAAATTTTATTCTTGTAATTTCCCTGCTTCTGTGCCTTAATTTCCTCAGCAGGAAACAGCGGTGGCGTTAATGTTAAATAGTCAAAGTATGAGCAGTGTTTTTGCATCAAGTGCCATTTAACTGACATTGTATTTAACTTACTATTGTAGGAGCAGTATTGTAAAAGTATTCGGTTCAGTAAATCATTTTCTCAGTTGACTTTGTGGTCACCGTCTTTTGCGTTTACTTACAGTCAAGCATTCCTTAGGGCTTGGTGTGGCAGCCAGAATCCCACAGAACAGTATTGTGGAGCCAGTATCTGCTGCTCTACACCTGCTGCCTTGCACAGCTTGAGAAACGCACCCCTCCCCCCGCCCCCACAAGTTTGCATGAAGTATTCTCACTAACTAACCTTGGAGTATGGGGAGTTTTCTTCTAGTGGTTCCCCAGGTAAAATGGCTTTGGGCCAAAGAAAGCTTCACAAACACACCTATAATCTAGCTGTACCATTTGTAACAGCTGAATGAACTGAAATTTAAAGAAGGAAGTTTAATAGGACAAAGAACTCAGTAGGTGTTTTGATGGAGAAGTATCTGTTCCAGTTTGGCCAGTGAGGGTGAGTGGTAGAGGGAAGTTCAGAAGAGTCAGATTTTCTTTAAGAAGCATATCATTTTCTCCTGTTACTTCAGTCTGCTGGTGATTTATCAATTCTTCCGTCAACAACTTTTCTTTGGTTTAAAAAAAAAAAAAAAACGAACCCTTTTGTTGTTATTGTTGGAGAGCCTATTCAAATAAGTATGATTATCATGCCTGACCTCAAGAAGAAATCCAGCTGGTTATACACCTCTCTTTTTAAACAAGAATAGCCACAGAATATAAAAGTAATTCCCAAACTTGCCCCAGAGAAGGCAGGTGCCATGGCTGGAGGAAAAGCCTGTGCAGAGCTAGGGAAGGAATTTCTTGTTCTGACCTTCCATTCCTTCTGGAACTGAGGCATCACATCCTTTTCCCTCTGGCTGCTAAGCCTTTGTGCATTGTGTGTCTCTCCCACGAGTCTGTAATCTAGTTGGTCGCATTTTTACATTCCCAGATTTTAGGACATGGCCTGGCCTTGTTTACATATGGTCAGTATGTATGCTTTTGAATGTCGAACGGGTAAATGAAGCGAAAGCTTTTCTGTATCGCTCTCTTTTTCTTGACTAGACAAAGTTTTGCCTGTTCTAAGGTTTGAGGCTTTTTTTTTTACCCTCTAATTTGTTATCCAAAAGTTGGTACCAAAGAAGAAAAAAATGCCCTCATATTGATGTAGTGGCCAGAGACGAGACACGCCCTGGTGTCTTTGTCTTCCAAAAGTTAGAAGTGTGCGTCTGAGGGGCCTGCGCCCTGGGAAAGTCCTTTCCTTACAATATTGAATTGCTTTTTTGAGGCTGAGCTGGAGGCTTGTACAGATTTTGGGGGGTACTTCCTTTCTTTCAGGCCTATATTTTGACATAATCTATATTTACTCCAGATCTGTTCTTCTTAATTATAATTCATACACGAAAGTGAGATCCGTGTGTCTGCCACCAAATGTGACTATTAGATGCTTGTGAAATACTTGACTGTCTGATACCTTGTATTAGTTATTTATACATCTCTGCCACTTCCCATGGATTTTGAACTTCCTGAAGTCATACTGTATTTATTGCTGGATCCTCCTTGTTTAGCACAGGGTGGCACATAGTAAACCCTTTATGAATTGATACTAAGTATTGTGTGGGTATTCATTTCAATACCCTTGATACTTTCTTATCCATCAGGGACAGCAAATAATTCAAGCTGTAAAACTCAAAAGTTTGGGTTTGGGCCCAGACAACATTAAACCACTTTTTCTAACAGTCAGTAATTCATAATAAAATCAAGACCCTTTGAGGTCTTTTCTGGTGTGCAAGGCCACTTCTCTTACTATTTGTGATGGCAGAAGGACATACATCACATTATCTAAAGATTGAATGGATTATTGAATTGTGGCTTATCCAGAAAGAAGGGCTCAAGTGTGGCCATTTAGGGTTGAAAATCAGTCGTGAAGACATTTCTTTTCATTCTACTTTTGGAGATCATATTAGGACGAGCTTTTCAGAAGCATTTGTAATTTATACTCAAACCTATGTAGTTTGGACCTTCAAGTCTTTCCATATGTGGAATCAAAGAACCACAAGAGTTGATTCATATGTGGGATGAGTTTCACATTATCCTTGGAATGGGTCATCACTAGCAGCGTAGAGGTGCTTAGCCCCTCTGCTAGCTGGTGGAAACAGTATTGAGAGTGGGGCAGTGGGAGAGTTTATTGAGGGAAAAAAGTATTTTATGAAGTATTATAATTTTACATAAAAGCCATGGGTAAACATTGTTTTAGAAAATGAGGATTTCTAGGGGTGCCTGGGTGGCTCAGTTGGTTGAGTATCCAACTCTTGATTTTGGCTCAGGTCCTGAATCCCAGGTTTGTGGGATCGAGTCCCATGTCAGGAGCCTGGGTGGCTCAATTGGTTTAGCATCTGACTCTTGATTTCAGCTCAGGTCATGATCCCAAGATCATGGGATTGAGCCCCGCATCAGCCCTGTGCTGATCGTGCAGCCTGCTTAAGATTCTCTCTCTCTCTCTCTCTCTCTCTCTCTCTCTCTCTCTCTCTCTCTCTCTCTCTCTCTCTCTCTCTCTCTCTCTCTCGGGCACCTGGTTGGCTCATTCGGTTAAGTGTCTGACTTCAGCTCAGACCATGATCTTGTGGTTCATGAGTTTGAGCCCTGCATTGGGCTCTGTGCTGACAGTGTGGAGCCTACTTGGGATTCTCTCTCTCTCCTCCTCTCTCTCCTCTCTCCTCGCGCTCTCTCCTCTCTCTCGCGCTCTCTCCTCTCTCTCCTCTCTCTCTCCTCTCTCTTTCTCTTTCTCTCTCAAATAAATAAAAAATTTAAAAAAATTTAAAAATTTTTTTAAAATTTTTAAAAATCTTTTAAAAAAATCATTTAAAAAAATCTCTCCCTCTTCCCCTCTCCCAAGCGCGCACACTCTCTCTAAATAAAAAAAAAGAACAGTGTTTATATTATCTATAGTGGTGTTTAGGATAACATTAAGGAACCATTGATCACTTTATACTTGATTTAAGACATATAGATATAGTTCAGATCATGCAGACATATGGAAAGAAATTAAGATAATTACCTATTAAGAATCATTTATTTTGGCTTCTGATTGAGATGTTTACATGAATCTCTTTCCCTTAAGACTTGTCTTTCGGGTGCATATAGACTGGATTATGCTTAAATTTTCACTTGGCCAAGTCTTTTCTCTTTGATTAAGAGGCTATCTCATGAAAAATGAGACTATGGTAAAGCAGTCATTCCAGCCTTGATTTTCCATGAGGGAAGATCTGTCACAGCTACTACTAATTCTGACATTAAAATCATCTGCGCTTATTAAAGTTAATGGGTTCTTAGACTGCATAAATTTCAAAGCAGTCTTCTGTTGATATCAGACATCTGAGAATCAGAATGTACAGTAATGAGAGGAAGAAGAGTATAGATCGTCAGACGTGCTCAACCGGCCTTGTTTTGAAATCACATTAAAAACAAAAGGCACTTGGGGCGCCTGGGTGGCTCAGTCGGTTAAGCGTCCGACTTCAGCCAGGTCACGATCTCGCGGTCCGGGAGTTCGAGCCCCGCGTCGGGCTCTGTGCTGACGGCTCGGAGCCTGGAGCCTGTTTCGGATTCTGTGTCTCCCTCTCTGCCCCCCCCCCTTCATGCTCTGTCTCTCTCTGTCTCGAAAATAAATAAACGTTAAAAAATTAAAAAAAAAAAAAGGCACTTGCTAGTCCTTGTGCCAGGTAACTCGGAGATATCTTTGTAATATTAATGGAGATCAGTGCCATTGGCTCATCATTACAACTGCCAGAATGACTTTCCTGTTTATCTAGTAAAGGGAAGGGGTCTAAAGCCTTGCACTTAAAATGATTCACTTGATAAAATCCAGGTTTTTGAAAAACACGTCATATTAAAAACCCCCAAATTAGTTAACAGGTGATAAATGTTGCATTTACTTCCTTATCTCATCACACTCATTAGCAATGGTGATGCACTGACAATTATTGAGTGCTATTATGTGCCAGGCACTTGCTAAGTGCTTCTAAATGGAGAGGGGTGAAACACTCACACCTTTGTTTCATTGAGAGGAGGATTTTATGAATCCGTAACTGCTGCTTGATAGGAGCCAGGCTTGAAAGGCCAAGTATGTTAGAGAAGGTCTTTGAGGAGGGAGAGGAAGACCAGTGCTCTGGGGGCACCGGAGCCTGCTGAGGTGGCTAGGGCTCTGAGATGGGGAGAACAATGCTGGGGATCATCTCCATCAGGAGAGTGGAAATTAGTTGCATAACCCGCGAGTCTGTCTGAAATCAGCCGCCCCTCAGGTGTGGGCTTGAAGAAAAGAACTGTAGTGTTTGGTGACTGTACCGTGAGTGTAAAGAATGATAAAGGCTGAGCAGTATATCTTCTGTAGAACTTTCTCAAGAGCTTGGTGGGAGGCCGACTCTCCATGTTCTCTAACTGAGTTGTGCATTCTGTTGCTAGGGAATGCCAGCATTTCCTAGACTGTGGACATAAATGGGTGTTCTCTTTCCTTTATAAACTAGGTGTCTAAAAGTCTAGGGCTATATTTCTCTTTATCTGTAGGGAAGGAAAGGCACCTATAGGAAATTTTAAGTAAGCCAGAGATTTCCAAAAAAATGTAAGAGTTGTAGCAAGAACTGCCAGGGTTACTCAACAGCAGTGATTACCCAGAGTAACTGATGTGAGGAGGACTGTGAGCCGTGCGTTGCAAAGATGACGTCACTGCCACAGAAGGCAAGCTGCCTGCAGAGCCCCACACCTCATTTCTCAGGAGAGTGTGCCTGTAAACGACCCTCCCAATTCTAATTAGATGATAATGAAGCAAAATGATGTGAACCGCAAACCAGAGAGGGACATCCTTTGGCCAATTCTTGATGAATATGGAATTTGAGAAAGAGGACAGGAAATCCCAGAAGAGGAAAGCTGGGATTATAGTTTTGTTTGCTTTTTTGTTTGTTTGTTTTGCTGTGTATAAGCTCAATTCCCTAGTGGGCACTGAATTTTAGCCGGGAAATACTTGATTGCCAATTTCCTGAAGACGGACAGATTCTTGTGTACATAAGCTTTGAAGCCAGATTAATGCCCATGGTACCATTTGGGGGATAATCGATATATCTTTGTGAAAGGTTGTTTTGCCTGCTCAGATGTCCGTTTCTATATCTGAAATATGGGTACAAACGCAGCTGTTGAGATACTAAATGAGATGATGTGTTCAGGGTTCCTGGCACTAAACAGGTACTCCGCCTTTCTCTTGCACACCATCAGAGCTCCTTTTGTTCATTTCTTGGTGTTGAGAGACAGAGAGGAATTCTGACAGGTAGATCACCTGAGCTATCAGCTTTAACTTTTGGAAGGTGCTGATCCCCCAGCCATAGCGAGTGTACTGCTGTCCACTTGTTACTTCTCTGGTGAAGCAACTTACTGTAGAGAAGCCTGTGTCAGCATGAAGGAGTTAGCTGGTCCCAATCCAGTGCCAAATGTGGTTTGAGATGGACCGTTGTTAAGGATGTAGCTGAATTGCTCATGATGCTTAATATCCTTCAGAATGTTTACATTGTGATAGCTAGATCACTTCTGAGCACAGGAGACTACAGAGCAAAATGTTTGTTATGCACCTAATAAAGATCACCATGAGAAGGAATATTGCTTTTCCAGCTTGGCACTCTTTTCCTGCTATCATTTCCCTTTGCACTTTCTACCAGACCTGAGGCTTTAGCCAAAGATATGGTAATAAGTGTTGATTGGTATTTAATCAAGTTAAAACCTTTGCTAGGTAATGCCTTGTAGGTTTTCTTCTGCCAAGGTGGACATTTGAATGGAATGAAAAATACTGTACGTTAAGGAGTAAAGGGGGTACTCTTATTTTCTTTTAAAGATGATCATTAGTATTAAAACCATCTTTTCCCTGCCAGTTGGCTCATCTCATCTCCTAGCAGCTGTTTTAAATTCCATAATTGTCTACTGCTTACTCAGCGATCATTTCACAAATTTCCTCACTGCTACATTTTTTTACTGAACCAAATTCTGACAGTGGGGGTGTTGATCTCACAGGCTAGGCTGAGCTGAGTTCTGGTTACCCTTTTCCAGTTACAAGATTAGCTCTCATTAGACAGCATATTGTTATGGAGTGATAGGTCCCTAAAACTCATCGGAGGTGATTACCGTGGAAATGGGCGTCTGGTGGAGCCTTGGGTTGCCAACTGGGTTACTTTTCTTTTCACTGATGTTGCTTGAATTCTCTTTAACCCAATATAGCCTTTTCAAGACTTCTCAAAGAATGGGTGTTTACTCTAGGATTAACAGGATGCACACTCTTATGTAATTTTGTTACTTATAATTTAGCTCAGAATGAAGAACTTGAGCATTTTGACCATTGCCTTTTCATTCCAGTGTAGTTAACCATTTCACACTTTGTTCAGTATATCGTATTTTCTGTTGAAGTACTGTAAAATGTGTCCGTGAAGTAATATATACCCTTGAGATTAGATGGTCTGTTCTAATCAACATAGCATATTCCTCAAGCATTAGGTTTAAGTACAATATATTATTGAAGCCTTATTGAATTGGAGATCAGATATTGTGCTTTCTGGTAGTGCAGTGATATGTCACATTGTATATGATGCTTCCATAATGTGATCCACCGCTTTTCTAGTGATGTGAAAGCTGGTAACACAAGCCCAAGTTTTTGCTTATATCTTATTTCGTAGTCCTGCATTGCAAGAATATGCACTGTATAGTTCAGCGTGGCTTGTTTTGTCATTGTTTTCTTGATTCATAGTTCAGTCATAAAATAATTAACAGATTTATTCAGATTTTTATGTTGCGTATGTTCTTGGCTCCCATGTAAAGATAAGATCATTTGTAACTGTTTTAATTGTGCTAATTTAATAGTGAATAGGCAATTTTTTTTCATATAAAAACAGGCTAAAGAAGTGGTAATTGGGTTTATACACCTAGATTATGTATTTTTTTCAGTTTGTTTGTTTGTTTATTTTTCAGTATCTGTACACCCAGCATGGGGCGCCGGCCAATGACCCTGAGATCCCTGAGCTGCCCAGATGCCCCTTACACACCTAGATTTAAATTTTTTTTTTCAACGTTTATTTATTTTTGGGACAGAGACAGACAGAGCATGAATGGGGGAGGGGCAGAGAGAGAGGGAGACACAGAATCGGAAACAGGCTCCAGGCTCTGAGCCATCAGCCCAGAGCCTGACGTGGGGCTCGAACTCCCAGACCGCGAGATCGTGACCTGGCTGAAGTCGGACGCTTAACCGACTGCGCCACCCAGACGCCCCTATACACCTAGATTTTAAAACACTTGCTTTAACTGTGTGGTTTTGGGCAAATCATTTAAC
Organism: Lynx canadensis; assembly: GCF_007474595.2. Lineage (NCBI taxonomy): Eukaryota > Metazoa > Chordata > Mammalia > Carnivora > Felidae > Lynx > Lynx canadensis. The sequence continues at coordinate 27,992,376 of NC_044318.1, read as the reverse complement.
TTTAATTGTATGCTCACTATAAAAATCAGCCTGGTAATCCCTTCCTTAGAGTAATCTTGGGAAGATGAAAATGAAATCATGGTGACAGTGTCCTATCACAGAGTTTATAATAGGCGCTAAAAAAAATTCCTGTGTTCCTTTCTTTCTGTGAGGAAGAGCATCTCTTTTATTGATTAGACTTTTGCCATCAAAGGGAAAAAAGATCCCTCTTATAAAAATTTCTTAGGGAATGCATAAATTCAGCACTGGCCTTCTAATTCTGACAAATAGAATATTGATTTTGAGTTCATCGCTGTAAATTTGCCAAATGAAATGAAAGGTTTATGCTATCCCTTTCAAGTCACTTCTGATATATCTTGAGCAAACAAAGTCTGTATTTAATAGAAGTTTGCTAATTGGAGAGCTCTACTAACTCAACACAGATGTAGAAAGTGAGAAGCTGAGAGGCAGCCAAGGAACTAAATGAGAGAGTAGGATAAAAGCTGCCACTTTGTCACGCCTGCTAGGATGAACTTGAAACTGTCCGAGGCCTTAGTGCCGATTACCTTTAGCATGTTTAAACTCTTGCTTCTCACTTGTCAGTGTAGAGAAGGGAGAATCCTATTGGTCTGAACATGTTACACTGTAGCAAGCTGAAAGCCGAAGGCATAAAGAAACTCTGAAGGCGCTACCTCCAGAGACTGCTGATGCTCCACATGGAATGTGGGCAGATGGAATTCTAATTGAAGGAGCAGAATGACACGGAGGGGGCGGGTGTTAAAGGCAGGCTTCTCGCATTCGTCACCGTCTTACTTCTGTGTGAGCGTGAGAGTTCTGGCCTACGGGCACAAAGCAAGCGTAGCTTGAGCCCTAACAGAGCTAACATCAGGTGGATATTAGCGGTGCTCGGAGAGGAGAGGAAGGCCAGAGGAGGAGCGTGCCATCAACCGCATGGGATTCTGTTAGTCCATATTGTAGTTAGGAATGGCATCCCACTACCTTGGTCTTCCACGTGGACCAAGCCTCACTACATCCAGACCTGCCGTTGTAATGCCAAATCTGTCGTCTTTAAAGTCTGAAGGCAGCCTGCCTTGACAGTCAAAGACCTACAGAACCCTAAGCCTTTCTTGGTTTCTTGACACGATCTAGAAAATGTGTTCACATCTTACCAGATACCATGAGGGAAAATAACTGCTTTTGAAGTCACTAATGAGCAATAATTATAAGTCTGTGAAGTGAAAATGCAGACAGATGTAGATCTTGAACAAACATAGAGACTAAAAGAAACTAACACCTACTGAGTCCTTACTCACTGCCAGGCACAGTGCTGATACTTGGTTTGCAGCATTGTTTTTAATATTTCTTTTCTTTTTCTTAATGTTTATTTATTTTTGAGAGAGAGAGAGCACAAGCAGGAGAGGAGCCCAAGAGAGGGAGACACAGAATCCGAAGCACGCTCTAGGCTCCGAGCTGTCAGCACAGAGCCCGACACGGGGCTCAAACCCACAAGCCGTGACATCATGACCTGAGCCGAAGTCAGACCCTCAACCAACTGAGTCACTCAGGCGCCCCATATGTGCAGCATTGTTTTTAAACCACACTACTGCCTTCTAAATTATGTCCTCATTTTATGGTATCAAGTTTGAGGTTCAGAGAGGTAAATAGCTTGCTCAAGGTCATATAGCTCATAAGCAACACAACTGAGATTTAAGGGCCAGCCATCTGATTTCAGAACCTGAATGAAGAACCTGTTAGAAAGATCATTGACTTTTGCAACAAGACGAAAATGCCAACCACAGGGAAGAAGATTCAAAAAAAAAAAAAAGTTAATCCCTGTAGAGGGCACTATTCAGGTTAAACTCACCCCACGTAATTTTCTAACATGATAAAGCAGGCTCGTGTTAGCCACTGACTGTTTCAGATGGGTTTGCCTCTGGGGAAGAAAGTGCACTGATTCATATCACCTACTGTCAGGGTTATTTAAATCTCAGATCCAACCTAGAATTCACTTTAATAATCTTTCATTATTTTCCTATGTATTCTTATGATTTCTTTCTTCTCTGTGAAGAATATGGTTGAGCATAATGAATTCAGTTAGTTCTAGGCTTCCTCTTATCTGTGTTTAATATTCAAAGCACTTTTTTCTCTTTGGTCCCTGATTTACCCGAATCTGTCCTTATGCTTTATAAAATGATGACAACATCTATTGAACCTGGAAAGTGTCAGGATAAGTTTGCAACCTGGTGAATGTAAACAGAATACACAGCTTGGCCAGGAGACCACCCCCATTGGTTTGTCTCCAGTCCACTTTAGGTACCCTTTGGACTAATCATGACCCACGTGCTTGTCAGGGAAATACTGAACACAGTTAGGATGGTCAGATACCTTTGGGGCAGGGGCCACAATGAGGGAGGGGACTGTATTTTTACTTGAGGGACTGCAGTGATGCTTTCTAGAGTCTGTTACTACATGTTTGCTATCTTTTCCACCCCAAGCCAGTCAAGGATATTAACTTTGAAGATAATAGTAACTGTCTTCAGTGGGAAAATCTAGCTCTGTTTTGACCCAAAAGGTAATTTAGGATGGCTTATGGAACCCGAAGCTAAACGTCAAATGCAATTAAATGTTACTGCTGTGTCTTAGTTTAAGAAGTTCTTGCTGCTGAGTTCTAGCAAGGTATAAGAGATATTTGAATTAACCATTTCTGTTCTCACCCACATGACAAAAGAGGCCTTATCTCTGGCCTCACAGAAATTTTCCCTGGGGGACAGGGAAGTGTCACATTTCAGGAAATAGCTATAGTAATTCTTCAGCCTGCTTTTGGAACTAGGTTTCTGGGTAGTTTTTCCTGAAATCTTCACCTGTGTGACCCTGGAAGATGGCAGGAATGCTGTCTTAAAATAAGTGTAGCCTTTTCAACGAAATTAATCTTGAAAGAAGTTAAGTAGACTCTTTCAAAAGTCCTTCCCCCAAATGCTTACGTTATTGAATGGGGACATTTTAGTAAGACACAGTAACATAGGTGCTAGGGATTAAGAAAAACATGAATGCTATCTCTCCTCGGGGAGACAAAGTGAGGCCTTTGATACAGTGATGCCTACCTCTGGAAATCAGACTCCTTTTCAAGACATCAGTACAAGTCAGAATAGGAATGACCCTTTTAATACTAACACGAAATGTACTTGTGAATGGTGGTGGAAAATGGGAGAATTTTGACATTTTCTTTGGAAATACATCCCAAAAACTTTATGAGTTTCAGGAAAGCTGCATTTTCTTCTTCCCTCCTTATTTTCTCTCTCATTCCTAAAATATTCTCTGGGCAATCAATTTTAGAGGTCTTTCAAGGAAAGCAAAACTTGGCTTGTCTGCCTATTAACTACTGCGAAGTGTGTAGATTCCTGCTGTTCAGTTTTACTACTAACAGTAATAAGGAAACACCTATTATTGTCATTATCTGGAAAAAAGAAGCTTCGAGATTGGATTAAGGGAGGTTGTTGTGCCCTGAAGGAAGGCGGTATTAGGCAATAATGAAGGTACAGCAGCGGGAATGAGTGCTCTCTTTCATCGGAGTGGTCCCCCACCCTTTTCTTTTCTGTAGGAGGAGGATGTGCAGTGAGAGAAGAGCTTGATCTGTTTGGGGAGAAAGTATCACAGCCTATTAGTTAGAAGCGATGAAATTGAGACAGCTTCGGGGACTCCATTAAGTGTGTGGTGTTTAGGCAGACTGTGTCCCTAGGTAAAGAGTGCTGTTGAGGAGGAGAGAGCACAATGAATAATTGGGCTGGGGAAATCAACTGGGCTTCAGCGGCCTCCTGGGCTCCTTGTGGGGGGAGAAGGGAGCTGTACCCCCCACCATGCCTTCTTTCTCTTAGCATAAAAGCCCATACTGAAAACTAGGGGGGAATTTCTTGCTGAGTAGATGGACTGTCGTGTATTTTGAGTAATAAAAACAATGGACATAATTAAATTTCACGTGGCACAGGAAGGATTCAGAGCATGTCACCTCGAAACCCCCTCGTGCTGCGTTATTCTCTAGGCATCTGGATATCTGGTTGCAGCAGCAGAGTGAAAATAATTCAGATTTGATCAGTAATGGCAGCATCTATAGGGACATGTATTAATGCATTGATGTGTCTGGAATTAGGTTCTTAAATAAAACATCATGCTCATGTATTTATTTTCATTTTAAAGGAATAAGTTGAAATCAGCAATAGAAGCAGACTGCCTTTCCCATCAAGACTCCACAGACAGGCAAACTTTTTGTGGGCCTTCATTGAGAGCAGGCTCAGTAGTTCAGGTCCCGGGAATGTGCACCTGCCTGTGTATCTTTTAAGGTCAGAAGTGGTACAGTGACAGCAAGTCCAAAGCTCAGATAATCATTATTGTACTCTTAGGAAAAGGTTTAAGAAGCTGTCTTCTTTGCATTCAGCATGCACAGTGATAGTGAGGCTGATATCAAGAATAAATTGAATGTATCACATTACTGCTGTTCATTAAATACTCTTCCATGCGCCAGGTGCTTTGTGTGTGTGTGTGTGTACGCATATGCACGGTCCCTTATACACATTGATTATATGTGAAAAAAGCTCTGCTTATTTCTATTCTGCTACCTGTTTGCTGTTAGCTCTTGAGCAACAAATAAACCTCTTGTAGCACCAGTTTTCTCAGAAAAAATGAGGGACCTGGACAAAATAATTGCTGAAATTCTTTCTACTCCATGCTCCCA